>NC_051179.1:145797063-146160498 GCF_013339695.2 Rhipicephalus sanguineus | reverse complement strand
GGCGTTGAAATGACCAAAATTAGGTACTAAAATAAAACAGTGTGCACTGTCAGACATCAAAATGAAGCACTAATCTGCTTGTATTGCTAAATTACTTCAAAACCTGGCTTGAAGAAGTTGATTACCGAAAATTTTATATTTAACCTCTGACCTATTTTATCTATCTCTAGTATAATGACTCCTAACCTTCGGCACACACACAAAGGCACAAAGCATTCATATGGTTCAATGCCTTCGAACAGTACGGAAGGTCATATGTTAAGAAATAGCGTAAAATCTGGACTAATTTTAACCAGCTATGGTTTTATAACATGCAAACATCGAGAAATACACAATAATTTAGTAACTCGCCCCCTCTAAAAGTGTTGCTGTCACAGCTCCAATTCCATTCACGAGCTATACTGGCTAAAATATTAAAACACAGCTGAATTTCCATCTCAATGGTGGATGCACACAAGTCTACAATAATTTAGTAACTCGCCCCCTATAAAAGTGTTGCTGTCACAGCTCCAAATTCCATTCACGAGCTATACTGCTGCTAAATATTAAAACACCAGCTGCATTCCATCTCAATGGTGGATACACACAAGTCTACACGAACAGGCATGCACTTTAGATTGACTTCACAAGCCAGATATCCGTAATCCTGCCTGTTGGAGAACGTTACCAAGTGTATGAGCTGGACTACTACATAAGCTAAAATGGATGCTTGTGTGTGTTGGTATGACAGAGCGTAAACAAAGCAGTGCAGAAGACTGAGCACACGAGCACAGCACTGTTTGTGTCTTCCTTTTTCTTGTGCTCTCGTCTATTGCGTTTTTTTACACTAATGCATTAATTGTGGAAACAACTGGCTGCCACAATTTGGTCATTTAGGTCGAACTTTTGGGCCTTGTACCAGCACTAAAGAGCTCTGTTGTGAAAGCAACAGGGTGTAACAATATTGCACTACAAATCAGGGAATACAAAGCATCGATAAGAATGTTCAGCCAAAATAAAAGGCTTCAGCAAAATGTTTAATGACACATACTCACAGGTTAATGCTCATTCACAGCTTTCTACGGCAGCCCCATGATTTCTGTGCGTCCCATCTGTGCGTTGCCTTCCTTCCGCCTTTGGGCAAGTTCGTGTAGAATGTCTGCCAGGAAAACAAAAACATCAGAAACAAGTCGACTTTTTTTTAGCATGCCTCACATAACCCAAATTAACTTTTCTCTCCCCATAGGTAGCTGTTAAAAAGCATCCAAACAGCCGCTGCTTTGTCTATGTATAGCTCATAACCAATTAGTAGCATCCAACACGACACCTGGTCATTGTCAAAGCATACGAGACAAGAAACTGAGACAAGTATAAGCAAAGAGCAAGCGGCTATATTTCGCCATTATATCGTTTCCTAATCCAGCCCGATGCATTCATCGCTTAAATTTAATTTACACTGCTATATTGGTGTTCGCCCTAAACTTACTTTCCAAATAACTCACTAGATAACCTATTCTCTTACGCACTATATGAATACATGTTAAAAAGATGGGGCATGCAAACATGGACACAAGAGAGTCAAGACACCTAAAACGCTGAGATCACTAACTGGAGGCTCATCACCTAATCTACCTTTACATTGTCGAGAGCGTAAATGCACGCCAAAATTCGATGAATGCAGTTTTGTACAAGCACATGAATGAAGAAATGCGTCCAATTGTCGAGGCCTGGCATATCAATAATGGCAGTGCACGAGAGAGCGAACCGTCGATTAACTAGCATAAAGAAGAAATCAAATGCTTGAGCAGTTATCTCTCACGTAGACTATCGCGCGTGCCAGATTGATAGGTATCGCCTCTTGCCTGGGCATGCACAGATAAGTTTCTGTGTCTACTTTATTTTGTGCCACTGTCCACCTTTCCAGTTGGCGTTAGTGGTGTCTTGGTTTCTCTCTTGTGTCCATGTTTGCATGCCCTGCCTTTTTAACATGAATACCTACCAACCAGCTCAGCTGTCTGTTATACTAAATATGTATACAATCTAGAATTACCACTCTGTCCACTTGCTGATGTAATAATAACAATGGGGTTCTGTATGTAACGTGAAATTAAAAGCACAGGAACCTCTAGGATTTGCACCTCCACCGAAAGTGCAACCACTCCATCAAGGATCGAACTCGCACAGTTCAGATCAGCAGCTGACCATTATAACCACTGTATTGCAGCGGGGGATGTTCACTTGGTAATGTAGGTTAATGTTAAGGATTATGGAAAGAGCTGTAGGTTGAAGAAAGACATGCAATTAAGCAAGGAGCTGCAGACATTATGCAGTTTAGATATTTCTGTAATCCAAAGGGCTGGTGCTCAGGGCATGCACCTAAGGAACTCCTGTTCAGCGTCTCTTTTCGAACCAAAGCTTAGCAGAATTGATGTTCCTGTCTAGATATGCCCCTGAGAACCACAGTTAAATAGCTGCAAAGTAAACACTAGAAGACAGAAAAAAATCCATCACTTGTATGATATTAAACACATCAAGATGCAAATACACCAAACCACCCTGGACTGTGAAACGCATTGATTGAAAAGATATCAGTTAAACAAAGCAGCATAGCAATGAACTTCCATGTAGCTGCCACACGGCAAAAAGCAGGTGGCTCTGGTGCCATGAAAAATCTATAACAACACTTGTTGAATATAGCAGGATGTTTTGTATGATAAATGTATAAATTACCACTCACAGAAGCTGACATGCTATTTTAAAAATCAGCATTGCAAAAAATAAAGCAAGAAAACCACGTGACGTGTGAATTTACCATTCATAATTTAAGGCTAAAGGGCCCCTAAACAACCCCGGAGTCTAAAATTTGTGACAACTGCACGCTTGTACAACGTGAACATGTTGTCACATTAATTTTTTGATTAAGTGGTGTAATAATGAAGCCACAGGGGATAGAACAAACATTCCAGCTGGTTTCAGTTTCTCGCTCAGCCTGACCATCCTGAAGAGGGGCTTCCTCGGTGTGCCACTGTGCCAGAGCGGTGCGGTGAGGAAGCACAGTCAAAGCACTGGCGAGATAAACCAATTCGCAACACTTGTGACAACCACAGATACTGCATCATCACAAAGCCAAAATGCCGTTTCGTATTGCAGAGGACTATTCAGCAGTCAGCGTTACTTAATGTTGCTCATAGGCAACATTACACCACTTCGCTAGCAAAGAGGACTGGTCAAGCGCTGAAGAGGAGGTGCGGTTATTGTTTTTAGAAGTGGAGTGTCTGACATTCGCACAATGTGATTCCTGCGGCCCTCTGTACGAATTAGCGAGCTTGTTTGGGAGGTGTAAAAAAAAGAAGTCGGAGCCTGCTGACTGGCCCTTTAAGAGAATGTAAATATACACTAGAAGGAAGTACACTTGTAGACATATTACTATAAGCTATAAAAAACAGGCAATTAACATGCTCAATCCATGCAGCATAGGGATGTCTCACACCTTTGCAAGAACTTTACTATGGTGGCTGCATGTTTGTGTAGGCCAGAAGCAGCAGGCACGTGGCTTCCATGAGTTTGACCCGTTCGTTGAAGGGAAACTGCTGCTCACATCCTTGTAGCACTGCCTTTTGAAGATGCTTCCTGCGATAACAAAATGACCACAACACAATTATGGTCTGCAAATATCGACAGATGACCTACATTGCTGCCCTTTCTCATTAAATTCAGCTCTAGACTAAACACTGCAATAGTGGCATCCTCCTACATTACAGGGCATCATACTGCTTTCCTTGGCCTGGTTTTTAGTTCAATAATTGTTTTCACCCATAACAGAATGTAGCACTAGTAAAGATTCGGTTGGGGAGGGTGCAGTCGTAAAGTGTGTATGCAAAGTAAGAATATGAAAAAAAAACAATGGCATAATTTCACATGAGATATAACAATTATCATAATTCATGTAATGTCAGACACCAAGAAGTGTTTAATTGAGCAAGTTTTGACCTTAAGCTATCACAAAACAATGCCCTTTATGGAAAGTGGGATTTGCAGAGTGAACTCTGATGATGAAATTGGCTGCCTTTACTGGCTCTGTAGCTGCAAGTGCATTGCTAAAGCCGCTTGAATGCACTTAACAAGCCTCTGTAATGGTATTGACAAATGTACAGAGAAGACAAACTCATTCGTTCTCACTTAGCTGCCATCACAGCAATACGTTGCTTCGTGTCAGGTTTCCTGGTATGCAGAATGCACGAACTTG
Organism: Rhipicephalus sanguineus; assembly: GCF_013339695.2. Classification (NCBI taxonomy): domain Eukaryota; kingdom Metazoa; phylum Arthropoda; class Arachnida; order Ixodida; family Ixodidae; genus Rhipicephalus; species Rhipicephalus sanguineus. The sequence continues at coordinate 146,156,273 of NC_051179.1, read as the reverse complement.
GTGGCCGTGCCATACCACAGTAAACATGATCGACATCTGCTCCAACTGCGTAAGTAGCTGGAAAGTGCTAAATTACACAATCAGCTGTACCATGCACACATAATGTAAATTCTAGCAGTGGCAACATTTCGCACCTCATAATAGCCTATGGGCATTGTACTCGTTGATGCTGCCAGCTGCATTCCCTGTTTTCATTTCTAGCATGCATAGCACATGCACACAAAGCACCCAATAACTGTGGGAAGCAGAATAGATCGTCCGAGGTAATCAATAAAATTGATTGACAAGAATTCCACACATCACTCAAGCCTGTTGTTTAGCATAAGTGATGAGAATGTGCAGCCAAATGTACACAGCAAATTCAGTATTGGCCTTGAAGAATTGCAAGATAGGTTGAAGCTTTCCAGAAACAAACCGTATACAGTAAAGTCTGTCCCAGATACTGAAATCATGAAGTTATAAATTTTAAAGTGGGCCGCTATATTCTTCAGGCACCATGCATTGCATTTATGAAAACGCTAACATCCCTGTACAACAATGCGTGCTGCAAGAAGTCATAAACCTTAATATTTTTGGCACAATGCCATTTCCCAGTACCACGTTTTACAGAAAGGCAACATTTTCCTTTTCAAAACTAAGCCATGTTCCCAGGCAAAATGCACTGTCCATGGTGACAAACATGGAGTACGCTCTTCTATACAGCTTAGCTGGTTTACTGGAACTAAAAGCTACGGTAACGCTGTCTTAATTGAACTGGCTAGCAAGAGCCTTCTCGCTGCTGTTTATGTGAAGTAATTTCACCTTGGCGGAACGTCACAAGAGTAAGTGGCACATAATAATGAGTGCGAAAACACAGTAACAGGTTGTGCAACGGCTACCAGGTATGCCCATTCGTGGAAACTGTGGGCTCTTCCCCCAAATGAACCAGTTGGAAATAACCCTTTTGCATGAATAAATTTAAGTTGGTTGCTGGCATACATAACATTGTTACTCTGCATTTCCATCTCAATTATCTAGCGCTCATTGTTTCCCTTCGACATGACTAGCTCAAAACAAGATTCTTCTTCATTAAATGGAACTTTGTACATTACCTTTACGTTGGCTACAGATGCTTATTTCTTCTGCCTGAATAAGCACCTCCTATAGCATACTTGCCTCAGCCACCTTCTGGACTGCATGGTCAGCACTCCACTGTTTGTTGTGGCACTGCTGTTTGCTACCTGCAGTACGTTGCAAAAAACTTCAGCATTAAAAAAAAAGGTTAAGAAAAGCCGAACCAGGTGTGCCAGCAGCACCTTGCCCTTTGAGGAGGGAGGAAGAGCTCTGATAAATGGCTAATTCAAGACAAGCGTTGTTCTTCACAAGCTATTATTATGCGATGAGAGGTGGGACTTCAATACACGGACGCACATATAGTGCTAAAAGCAATTGAAAATTCAGCTGAAAGTACGGCTTGTCAAATTAGGTCAACGTGCATAAAGGATAAAAATGGGGCAAACCAACTGAACAAAATACAATGTCATGCTGCAGAAATTGCATTTTTAGCAAATCTATGTTATCTATTGCTTGAAAGATGATAAGCAATGTCCAAGAATGCTAACCTAAACGCTTTTGAGGGTCACGTTACTTAATGACAAATAAAATGCACGCCTAAAGAAAACATCCCTAAATACACTTTATTTCTCCCACTGTACCGATTCACGATTCACACGGTGGCTGATGATTATTCCTTCAGAGCTCGTGCGAACGAAATGGATGTTGAAGCTTCGGTTTCACGGCGTTACTCCAAGTAATTTGTCAAGAGACATGCATAAAACGCATGACAATGGTGAGCCTGACAAAAATGTTGTCTCCTTTCAGCAAATATTAGCGTAGAGCAGTGCGTGCAAGCGAGCTAATTACCAAAACTTCATAACACTACCGACTACGTTCTTGACAAATGTCATGCGCGAGCACAATCCTCACAACTACAACCGCATACACTACCAACACGTTATGCGATTTTCTTCGGCGACAAGGCGTACTACAATAACAATAACTCACAATGTACGAAGCGTAACGTTCACTTACCTCTGGCAATAAAAAATACGCTGGCAGCGTACACTGCTGGATGACCGCCGGTTTTCAATGGTGCGCCAAGCGAGGAATCGCCGAGCTACCGGCCGTCCCCGAGCGTAAAGGCATTTTCCAGGGCCACAGAACGCGTCGTCGACAAAGGATTGCGGCGCTGCTACTCACTGACGTGCGGAAACATTTGAAGAAGGTGTTCTTCAAAACTATGAATCGCGTCCGTCGGTCACACCGAACAAAGCAGTCGCAGAGATTGAAGTCGCACGGTCGGCATCTCGTGACTATTTGCCTGGTACCGCGTATAGTTGCGCTTACGTCAGTAACCACGAAATACAACACACAATACACACAATGCGAGGCAGCGCGTTAAAAGTCGACCGCACAAACAGAACTCGGCACGACGATCACACGAACGCAGAACTATACGGGCTAGGAAGGTCTCCTTAGTGTCGTGAGCGCGCCTGCCAGGTGGAAAGATTGCGCGATCCAGCGTGCAGACGGCGCTGCCGCTCGCTGGCGTGCTTTCGCGCGTGTGAGCCTGCGCTCTGTGGAGTTTCCCGTTGAAACCAAGCTTTGTAGTTTCGGTATAAGCTCGTTGTGTAGGCCACACATGGCGCTGATAAATTGTAAAACGAAGAAAAGAAAACTCTGGAGACTATGCGGGCAGATTAGCTTCTTCTGAACGGCACATGCTGGCGTAGAGAACAAACATGTAGGAGCAGTGCCTGGTAGGAGATTCGGGGTTTCCGTTCTAGTTGATCAACATTCTTTTTCACGCAGTAATGTTTGAGTACAATGATTGAAATATTCATTGACAATTATAGCGGTTATATCAAGAACAAAATAAAATGAACAGTGAATGAGACGCAAAGACAGATATTTTCGCGCAGAATGTGAGTAAACAGTGAAAGGAAAAGATAGGTGCATATAAAAAAGAAAAATAATTAATTAAAAGTAAGAATCAGCGAACAGTCAAATGAAATTTATGTACACATGAGGGACCTCCCTTGATGTTTCACGCCCACTCTTGCAGGCATACTGGATCCGTAGAAGCTCTGAATGAGAATCGATGCCTTTTCATTGCACGAGTTCTTTTGCATAACGTCATGGAGCAGGTTGTCTTTTTCTTTTTAGGCATGTTGCGTTGGAGAGGCTAGAAAGATTTGCAGTCGCACGCGAGCATGCACGAACCTCTCAAGACGCAACAACCACGAAAATTCCAGGGTCGGATCTAAGAGGAACAGGGTACCCATAAGCGTGCGCAGGGTTCCCCTTCAGGGGGGGCGAAGGTTCGTCGCAGCGCCCCCCTCCCTATTATGTCAATGTATGCGGCTGCCTTTGCGCCCCTCTTCTCGCCCCCCCTACAATGTATAGGGCTGACTTTGCGCCCCCCCCTTCTCGCCCCCTTGCCCCCCCCCCCCCTGCGCACGCCTATGAGGGTACCGGTGCCCTTACCCCCTCCCCCCTTTAATTTTCGACGACCGTAGCGGCGGCCGCTACGGGTCGCTGCGAGCGCCTGCACCCTAAAGCTTTACTGCACCCTAGAGTTACTGTAAATGTTACTTTTATGTGGCGGAGTTGCTCATCTGTTTTCGAAACGCCGCTAGCAATCGTGCACTGCAGAGAAGCTGATGCGCAGGCCGCCGCCGCTGCAGCGAACCGGTTTGTACTCCCGTGCCACAGTCCCGAAAGGAGACTTTCATAAAGGGACGCTTTTCACCAATACGAAGCAGCGCCGCATGTTCCTTGTGTCCTTGTCTATTAGGCACCGTGGAACGCCGCACAGAAGCCTTCGCGGTAGGGATGTCCGAAAAGCAAATTTTAGGTTCGAAGCGAACAGTGATTACGTCGAATAATTTTGAATCGAATAGTTCGAATAGTATGTATCACACATTATATATAAAAAAAATTAGCATAAATATTGTCGAGGCCCAACTAACCTGCACAGCGTTTTTTTTTTTTTAAATTGGAACGAGGCATGTGAGACTGTCATTCTTTTTGCTGCAAGTAAACGCTACTAAACTAAGCGCTACGCTACTAAACGCTACGTTTAGTAGCGTTTAGTAGCATCAAATAGTAGCAGAATTTCAATTTCAGTAAGATGCAAGTTATAACCGATAAAATACGTCACACTTTAAAAATTACTATACATATAACATATTATAACATATAAGCCCGTATAACAAGCTTTTAAACTTAAAAAATGATCAGGGGCGTAGCCAAGAGGAGGGTTGGGGGTTTCAACCCCCCCCCCTCAAAATTTTTCAATTTTGCTTGCGCATATATTCACGCACACATACAAACACACGCACGAACATACATCATAAAGTATGGTTGAACCCCCCCCCCCCCGAAAAAGATTTCTGGTTACGCCCCTGAAAATGATTAATCTATGTCGGAGTAATATGTTAATTTAACCTTGAAGTGGGGCTTCGCGGCATTGCGCAATTTTGTTGGTTAGGTGCTTTCACGGCATTGCACTTTCAGGCTGCAGTGAAACCACCTTCACAGGTGGGTTACATGCCGTCCAATATACGCCTATTCGTTCATTATGAATACTTTGAAATTTCGGAACCTTAAATTCGTGTCGAAGCGAATTCGAATACTATAATATTCCTTCGAACATTCCTAGTGCTCGAATATTCGCACATGCCTACTTCGCGGTAAACAGACGCAGACAGTCTGCCAGTATGTCAGGACGGCAGCAAATATTGTCTACCCTCGTTGCTCGCGAGGGTAACATGCACAAAACAACAAATTTAACCACTCTCGGTTGACCTGAAAAAAAGGTTAAAGATTTAAACCGCTCACATAGAGAACAGTGGTAGTTGCACGCTCCCCAGGCCTTCTGTAAACGCATCGTGTCTGAAGAAAAAAAGATCACAGTTTCACCGCAAGCGCGAAGCAATGAATGCGAAGGCAACAAATTGTAATGTTATACGAAGGAAGGCTGGCAGCTAACTCTTTTGGATCCGATCTCGCGTAACTATACAAAACGTTGGTGTAAGAGAATACGGCCGCTCCAGGGAGAGGTGCGCTTTTCGCAGTCTCTTCGCGTTGAGAGCGCGCGTAAAAGAGTATACGAGCCGTTTGCTGATGCCTGCGAGATAGCGAGCGCGCAAGCGATCGTGAACGCGCTTTTAGGATCAAAGTTCGCAGTTGCTGCTCAAGCAGCCCCCCCCCCCCCTCGCATCCCTCTATGCTCATTCAAGACGGGCGGGCCGTTTCGTTTCTGCTTAAGCAGCATCGACGGCAGGTCTAACACGGGGGGGGGGGGGGGATGTTATCGCATGCGCCCTCCGAGTGACGCAGATAGGCCAGCTCGTTTGATCTCTGCATCAGCCGCTATCGTCGCCGCTGCTCGCGAGCTTTTACTCACGGGTAGAACCTACGATGCGCGGTGGGATGTTATCAATTTGGACTTTATACTGAACATGACGGCGACGACAAAAACCCGTCGAGAGTGCCGATATAATTGCTATCGCAAGAAAAGTAGCCACGTGACGGTCTTTGGTTGGAAAATAACTTAACAGCGCAGTCAACTTTAAGACTTTTCGACTTTAGGACTTTTAGGACTTTCTTTTTCTTTAGGACTCTAGAACACTCTCTCCCTAAATAAAAATAAAGCAATATATCCGTTGGCAGTTACGAACATGTACTCCCTATTTCCATATAATGAGAGCCATCTGTAAGTTCTACGTAGATCTTGTTCGTGGATCTGAAGGAATCTAAAGGACAGTTTTTGCAGTGTACGTTGGCATAACAAGCAAGTGTCAGTCGGGCTCTCGAGGAAACGAAAGGTTAATTATTTCGCGACCTTTGCTAAAACAATAGTAAATACTATTGGTTCTAAAACAATATTGGTTTTAGAATTGTCTTGTAATCTGCTTGAAAGATGATATTTTTTTCTTTTAATGAGCAATTCTTGCACCGTTATGCCTTGCAGCCACATCTTCAGATACGAGTGTTAAATACAATTGAAAAGGAGGAGGGGGAGACAACTTTGTTAAAAAGAAATTTCAGGCGTTTGTTGGTGCCCGTTTGCCTGCAGCCACCTCATTCGCTCAGGCAATGACTGCTTTTTAACAGCGAAGCTAGCCGTAATGCTAACCGTTTAAGCTAGGCGTAATGTGTGACCTATCAGAAAAATATCATCATCATGAACGGGCCCGCGACTGTCTGGGACATATAGGTACGATCAACACTCGCAATGTAGTCGAGTCAGTATTCATAAAACATGTCATCGTTTTCTGAGACTCATTCGAGGGATTCATTCCCTTATGCGAAGTAACACATATAAACTTAGAGTACTGGTCCGCGTTTTGGGGTGTATACACGGCGCCAACTACTGCAGCCCTGTAGTTTTTTTCTTGCAAAGAAGCGAGGCGCACAAATATTCGTAGAAGGTTACTCAAAAGGTGATTTCTTTCGTGCCATTTAAAACGACGATGGCTTGTCTTAGAGCGAAAGTAGCAAGGATAACAGTAAGAAGGACGGTAGCGCCTCCTTGCTTGCAGTAGCTTCTTAGTGCTTGCAGATTACCTTAATGAATCTTCCTCTTCCCAGATTTAACCCCTAAATTCCTTGTGGGTATTCAGACCTTGCCTGAATCCCTACAAGCAAACGAGGCTAGTATACTTGTACGTAATGCATTTTAGGTTTTGTCACGCGACCGCTTTTTTCGAGAGATTCATCGAAGCAATTATTCCCGTAATTATCTTGAGACATACCTTTGCTGTCCCAGCCGAATCACACATAAACAGCGACTCGTTACGAGTCGCTGTTTATGTGTGTTTGCATAGAACTTCCTCACTTGCCACAGTATTGGGCCCATGTTCGTTGAAAATTAATCAGAAAGCATTGAAAGCCCTTGAATGAGTCTCAGAAAACGATGACATTTTTTATGAATACTGACTGGATTACATTGTGAGTGTTCATCGTACCTATGTTTCCCAGACAGTTGCGGGCTTGTGAAAATGAAAACTTCTGCATTTCAAGTTACCGATTCATTTTTTCAGTTTTTATTCAGTGATAATCAACGTGTGAAAAGCGGCAGCCTCCGCCAGAATATAGCGACAACGTTTTCCGTTTACTGATAACTTCATCATCATCATCAGCCTGTCTACACCCACTGCAGGGCAAAGGCCTCTCCCATGTTCCGCCAATAAACCCGGTCCTGTGCTTTCTGCTGCCACGTTATACCTACAAACTTCTTAATCTCATCTACCACCTAATTTTCTGTCTCCTCCTCACGCGTTTGCCATCTCTTCCAATCCAGTCAGTTACCCTTAATGACCACCGGTTATCCTGCCTGATAACTTATAAGTGATGAAAAATGTTGAAACGAGTGGTACTTCTGTAACTTCATTTGAAGAGCTTTTACTTTACAACAACGGGTCACGTATACTTCGCCATGGAAAAATCCCCCTCCCCCTTTTTTTTTCCCTGTCTGACAACTCCGCACGCGCGTGAACTACGTGTTCTGGCGCGCATGCGGAAACTAATACGACTCACCAACCAATCTAGTCCACCATCGTAAATGCTGGTTGTTCATGTCCATATAGGAACAGTCTCTCTACTGCCGTAGCTCATTAAAATTGTACGAAAATGGAATTAGATATATATTTTTTTTTTGCTAAGCAGAGAACATGGGCAGAAGTTAAACAAAAATCGGCAGATCCCATGCCTTGTGCGAATCGGTTTCATGCGAGGTAGTCAGTAGTTTCGTGCTTCCTTTTTTTAGGCTATGAGCCAAGCATTGCGAGGTGAAATGACGTGTTTTTGTAATTGTAGTGGTTGCATACACATCGGGGGTTACCAGGGATGTCGAAAACACTGGCGCTTAAAGGGTAAACTTTGGTCTGATGTAATGTCAGCAATCACGTTAGAGCACATACGTCAGTGTTATCGAAACGAAGTGCCCTGTGCGCTGCGATGAAGAGAATATCATACGTAACTTTCGTTAGTGTATTCCTCCGGGGTCGAGCAGCGCTGAATAAAGCTTGCTGAATCATAGGAATGCAATTGTAATGTATATTAGACTGCTATAAAAGCGGATACAACACTAGAACGCTACAGACTTAACCTGACATGACGCCTGTATCACAGGAGCACATATGTAGTGTTTATTGCTTTGTTATAAAATTAGGTAGCCAGTACCACCACCACAATACAATGCTCGCCCATCCTGCATGGATGGAGTGTTTTTACAAAGCGGTTAGAACTGTCGAAGAAAGCAATAAACACTACATATGTACTCCTACGATACAAACGTCATATCAGATCAACGTCTGTGCTTGCAGTGTTGGCTCCGATTTTATAGCAGTCTAATAAAACATTATATTTTCATTTCTCGATTCAGCAAGCTATATAGAATGATTGCGCGACCCCGTGGAATACATTAACAAAAGTTATGTGTCATATTCACATGATTGCACCATAAAGTGCACTTAGTTTCGATAATACTGACGCATGTACTCTAACGTGAGGGCTGACGTCACGTCGGCATCATAAGTTCCCTCTAAACGCCAGTGTTGTTGACGTGCCCGGTAAGCCCACAGTGTGCACATAGCTACTACACTTACAAAAACACGACGATCCCCCTCGTAACGCTTGGCTCAAAGCCATAAAGACAACATAGAAGTACCCGCTGACTGCTTCGCAGAAACCGATTCCCACAACGCGTGGGATCAGCCGAATTTTTTTATTCTTTGCATTCGTCGGGTCATCGCTGCCAATGTCGGTTTTTCTTTACGCTCCCGCATTTAAATTACTATTGTCTGTTCTCGCCGTTCCTGGGTAGATATAGACGGTCAGTAACCTGTGGCGAATACCCTACACCACGGCCCGTGGTAAACGGGTATGTGCCACACGTGTCTGGGGGAGATGGTTGACGACGTACGCGACAGGATTTTCACGTTTCATATCATTACCAGACAGTCATATTTGTCAAATCCTCTTACCCTCTCATGTGAATTCTGGTCTACACATAGTTAAGGAGGTGATCCGAGAGCACCCAAACGTAGATAGATAGATAGATAGATAGATAGATAGATAGATAGATAGAAGATAGAAGATAGATAGATAGATAGATAGATAGATAGAAGATAGATAGATAGATAGATAGATAGATAGAAGAAGATAGATAGATAGATAGATAGATAGATAGATAGATAGATAGATAGATACGCTCAAAGAGCCTTGGGTTCGCTATAAAATGCTTCGCATTTAATATATAGATAATTGGAATTCTCTACAGGAATGCAATTCAGAGTGACCGCTGACCGCAATTTACCAACAATGCCAGTAAATGTAGATGTCAGTGCAATTCCCGAGTATTCGACAGATCGTAGCCTACGAGTGCTAAGTCGGACATAGCTGCGAAACTGCGCGGTCGAGTTATTACTTTCTGATTGCGCCAGGCATATAGTCAAGTCACACTCGGGACCTTCCATCTTTCTGCGCTTTCTTTTTATACGCGACTCTGATGCACAAATTGCGGCGGCATTGACCGGCGGGACCCGACCACGCAGTGGTTGCGGCAGTCTTACTGTGGAGAAAAGTAGAGTTTTCTCTTTCGCCCGGACTGCATTAGGAATGCCGATTACCTGCATAAATGGCTGTCTGCCAGCGACATACTATCCCTTTGATTTTCCGCGACTCCGTTGCCTTACGGTGAGCATGCCCTCATTATATGCCTTACATTCTTTCTTGACTGTCTTTCTGCATGACCAGGACGGTTTGTCAACGTTTTCGCATAGGTTTTTGCTCAATAGGAACGCGAAAGAAAGACAAATATAAACACTACGAGCCAGCTTTCGCTCTCGCAAATGGGACTGCTTCTCATTTTCTTTCGGCAAGTTAAAGGCAATTGTACTCGAGGGAACATTCTAGGGGACCTTTTAACAATAATGTAGTACAATCAAGAGAATTCGCGAGCATTAGATGCGCTGTATATGCCGTACTTTAGTAAACCCCCTATGCTAATGGCCAGCGTTCTAGTATATCTCGGACAGTGGCACTGAACAACTGCTCGTGTAATCATAATCAACGTTGTGCACAAAATATTGCTTGAAGGTTGTGCGCGCGAGCTAGCGATCATCTTAGTGGTCTCTAATGTCTGTGTAATTTTAGCGCAGTTTACGAAAATTTGGACGCAAAGAAACGGGAAGCCATACGGCGATGTTTAATTTTAACACTAGCTTGCAGAGAGCAGACGAGAAGGACGCGCCATAATAATAAAGTAAGCACTCGCATATTCTGCGTTGTTCTTGAGAATAACATCACGCCGTAGGTTCTACTGACAATAAAACTCATTGACATGTGGCAGTTTTGCAAAAAACTGACTTCGCACGTCTCTTTGGACAGCAGGGACGCTACACACTCTAAAAACTGAAACTCCGGTAGTAACAGTAAAGAGCTGTGTTACTCCCGCAGATCTCATTATACTCTCTCTACAGAGAGGCGCTTTACCTCTTTTGCCAGGAGGAGTGAAAGGGCATTTCCCTCCTCCTGGCGAAACAGAGTAAAGTGCCTGTTCCACTTCTGTATCGCACGAGAGAGTAAAAGGTGTTTTACTCTCTTGCCATATAAGATCTTGTTTCAGAGCTTGTTTTAGTCTTGCATCTCTCCAAATATAAGGAGCTGTAAAGAAAAGTTCGTGCAGTCTAACATCTTTGGCAGTCGCTCAATCGATGAAGTGACGGCGAAACATTCCTCGTCAACTTATCGCGACGAAAACCTCTGACATCCACAAAGAATCCGCGATCATAAATGCACGCGATTATGTTGACACGTACGCAAACTCTGAATCACCCAGGCAGCACGCCGCCATTGGACCGATCTTGGCCCAACGTCGGCAAATGACGGCAGCAATATTGGCCCCACGTCGGCAAATCACGCTCGCGCTACTTTCACCCGCATCGGCCGACGTTGGCTAGCCGCCGTTGGGCCGATGCGGGCTTGCCGGCTTAGGGCCGACGTGGGCTAGCCCGCCGTTGGGCCGATGCGGGCTTGCCGGCTTAGGGCGACGTGGGCTAGCCAGCGTCGGTCCGAGACAGGCCTGCCGTTATTCAGCCGATGATGGCAAGCCGTCATTGGGCCTATGTATGCTAGCCGATGCTGGCGTGGTGTCGGCCCCGCCGACGTCGGGTAGCCGCCGGCCGTGACCGTTTACACCCGTTATTATGTTTTAGCAGTGGTGGCTTACCATGCGTTAAGTACGGTAGTACTGTACCGTCGTGGTCTGCACCTAGTTTATATGGGGACACCGGCGGTAGTTGCTCGATGCGTAAAGTAACTTGATCAGGCGAGGATGATACACGTGTTATAAAGTAAAATGGCTGAGCGTGCCGACCACGGCAGCTCGGTATTATTGTGGTTACTGTACTGTAAAATCAGCAGCGCCTAAAATAGACTATTCGCGGCCCAACGGCATTCATCGACTACCATTGGTGGCCATATTCGAAAAATGCTGCCTAATTAGAAGGACTGCTCCACTGATGTCTTAGTGTGCGATTAGACCCACAATTCTGTCGAACCGTGCAAGGCCGAGAACGAAAGTCAATATTGTCTCTAACACAACTAAATTGATGAAAGGCCTGCTGCACCAACTACGCATGCGTCTGAGAAATTAAGGAGCAACACATTTGCAAGGTGATAAACACAAATTTATTCACAGATATGAACACACGCCAGCAGTTCCGGAATAATTATGCCATAAAGGAATATCTAAACATCTATAGATACCGTAGCCAACATCTAAAACAACCCCACAGCCACCGTATTCCTCAAAAAAAGCAGGACAATCCTAATCGAGAATGGGGTCAGGCGCAAAATCATAGGCGTGAGCAGGGTTCCCTTTCAGAGGGGGGGGGGGGGGGTTGAAGGTTAATCGCGGCCCCCCCCCCTCCCTATTAAGTCAATGTGTTTGGCAGACCTTGCGCCCACCTCTTTTTAGGTGACTACGGGGGCCGGCCGCCCCCCTGCCCCACTGTGCGCACGCCTATGCGAAGAGTTACAATCTCATCAACGTTATGCGCGGCACATTCACTATAAATATTGAAAGAACTAGAACGCCGAAAAATAGGAATAAGGATTAACGAAGAATATCTTAGCTACTTGCGTTTTGCGGACGATATCGCGCTTTTCAGTAACGACGGTGCCGAATCACGAAAAAAATTCGGGAGTAAGTAAACGAAAGCAGCATCAAAGTAGGATTAAAGACGGACCCGAAGAAAAGAAAGATAATGTTAGGCGGCTTGCCGAAAAAGCGAGATTAAGAGTGGCAACTAGACTAGAAGATTGTTATACGCGTGAGCTAATTACGAGCAGAGGAGCACCCCCCCCCCCCCACGTTTATTAAGTTCACCAAGGAACGGTAGGCATTCGCAACACATGACTGGCAATTAAATTAGCGTTATCCTTTAAGCGGAAATTGCAATTTTTCAGTGATAACTTAAGGGCCAAAAAGATGGATAAACTGCTGCACGCGACGCGAAAAACATTGCGAGCGGTACCACAAGATCCCATGAACTCACATCTAAACAAGATAGACACGCACGCATTCCTAATCTAAGCTTAAGATTGTAACAGAAGGAATCGTGCATAAAAACCACTCACGTGTGCCCGTTGGTCGCTATAAAAACACGAGCGAATAAAAATTGCAAGCGCACCATATCAGAATACACAAAACACGATGGTCAATAGAAAATACGCGATAAGAAGAAAACAAAAATCTGATGACACGTAACAGTAGTGAACACGTGGCCTTATATGAGGTGAGCGAGTTCAACATGGAAGCAGGGGACCACTGGTTTGTCGCTGCGGTGATCTCTGCCGAAAACAATGTCGGAATCCTGCCGCGTATCCGTCTCGTGCACGATTTTTACTTTCCACCACACATGTCCACACACCGCACTTCTTGAAGAATTCTGCTGGTCGGAGTGAAAAAAACCTGCTCCCGCAGCTACGATTGTCCCTCCGTCGGGACGGCCACCCTACCCTGCCTGGTCAAGCGAGTTTCGCGACAATGACGCTGAACGAGGGGAAGCGAGGGAGGGGGGGGGGCCTTAGAGGTTGAAGAGGACGAAAAAATAAAATCGAATTCTCCCTTCTCGAAAGCACGGCTCAGCCTACCACAATGGTGTGCGATTCCCCCAGCATGTCTATGGGCATGTCGTTTGAGAAAGGCGTTCGTCGAATTTTCGATGCATCACTTGTTGCCACATGTCGCTACATGAAAACGTACACCACGTTGGAGCCGTATTTTTCATCGTATTTCACGTGCCATAATAATAATTTTATGCGACTGTTTCTGAAAGCACGTGGGAAGCAATCGTTGAGCGAGATTTTTACTTGAAAAAGATATGTATGTCACAAAATGGACGGCAACGAAGTGCAAATACGAACTGACAAACGCGTGGCAAACACGTGTTTGTCAGTTCGTTAAAGTTGGTCAGCGGGCTAGTTGATTTGGAAACATTCAAAACGACAAAACGTGTCTTCACTTCGTCCGGTCTTTTTTTGCAGCATACCCATTTTTCCCAAGTAATGAACCAACTAGCTCAGCAACACGCCTTGCTGAGCTTTTACTATTTTCATAAAGTAAAATTATGTGACATCACTGAAGCAAATGCGCTTGTTACGCTTGACCCAAAACACGCGCGTGAGTAAACATGTGTAAACACAGAGATCGGAAACTGTCCGTGTAGTATATGAGCGCTCGCGCCACACATTCAGCGGCTGAAATGATATAGCGCTATAAATATGATGACAGGCTCGATTTATGCAGAGAATTAGTATTCACATAAAACTTCTTCCGCTAAAAGCATTCGTGCGGTAATGTTTGGGTGAATTTTGATGCTGGATACATTAGTCGGCCGACCAGTGGCAAACACATTTACAAAACAAAAGTACTTCGAATTCGGCCCATGAAGTTATTGGTATGTGTTATAACGTTTCAACATTTTTTGATAGCGTTGAACAGCTGGTCAACGAAGTGGCCATCTAATTTGAGTCAGTTATTCTTCTAAAGGCCACCTTTTTTGGTAGGAAAGTGACTGTGCTAGTGATAGTTGTTAGTCATTGTCATAGCAGAAACTAATAAGAGAATGCAAGCTATTCAGTCGGGCGATACTTCGCGCCCCGAGTCGTACGTGCGGCGATAGCACGGTGCAATATTTGAACTTTGTTATTTGTGCTAGTAGAGCAATTCAAGTAGCGGCATTCTGCAGCTTAAGCTACAAATATTCAAGCGCCTAATGCCCTATTGCATTACGATTGTATCCTAGGCGGGCGAGCTGCCGGGCTTCTTCGACGGGCTGAAGGTAGAGCGCAACGTCCGAGGTTATTCTCGTCACTGACGGCCGGCACACGGCGTCCAGCGTCGTTGAGGGGCCTCCGTGAACTACTTTGAACGGCGTGATATGTGCGCCGTCTCTTACACTGCCTTATTAACTTCAGGTGATGTGCGGAAGATATTATGGCGTCCCATGTCATGTGTTCGACGTACAGTACATTGCCAGCATGTCGGCGAGGGTTTCATTTAGCCGCTCGGTGAGGCCATTCGCCTACGGGTGATGTCCGTCGGTGACTTGTGTGGCTCTATTTCAAGATGGTTTGCGTTAGCTCTGCCGTAAAAGCCGTACTTCTGTCGGTGACGAGGACTTTTGGAGCACCGCGACGCAGGAGGACGTTCTCAACAGGGCATGTATAACTGTCTGAAGGGAGACAAGAAAGTTCCAACATCGGCAACCATCGGCTCGGCCGATGTCGGCGGAAGTACGGCTAAAAGGCGGCTAACTCGGCCCACTGTTGCCGGTGAAAGCCATCGGCTAAGCCGATATCGGTGGAAGTGCGGCAGAACGGCGGCAAACTCGGCCCAGTGTCGCCGGTGAAAGACGTCGGCTAGGCCGATATCGGCGGAAGGATGGCAGAACGGCAGCAAACTCGGCCCAATGTTGCCGGTGAAAGCCCAACATCGGCTGAAGGGCGGCAAAACCGGCCCAATTTTGCCGGCGAAAGTCAGCGCCTCCGCCGATATCGGCGTCAGGCCGGCAATGCTGGCCCGTGGTTGGGCCGCGCACAGCCGCCATAGAACCAATATCGGCCCGACGTTGTGTGCTGCCTGGGTCACCGGCGACCTATTGAGTGCACTTTCTGAGCGAAGACAGGGACCGCGACCAGGCGGGTGTCTAAGCCCACGCATGGTTTAGGACCTGCGGGATATCCTGGAAGACCTCGGAAGGTTTAGGACCCGAAGGTGCCTCGAAGACCTCGATCCCGGAGCTGCAGTGCCTGGTCTGCTGCGCCTCTTCGCATCTTCGCTTGGTGCACCAGCTCTCCAGGTTTTACCGCTGGTGGGGGCGTTGTCCTAGTCGGCTGCTGCGGGCCCTCGCCATCGCCCCCTGGTGTGGGGGCCAGTATGGGAATACCGCTAGAGGGATGTTGCAGAGAATGAATAGACAACGACGAAGTGCTAGTGTAATGCGTGGCGTGGACAGTGCTCGGGCTGGACTCACGGGTGGACGCTGCCGGCCGTGGCAGGCGCGGTCATCTCTGCAAGCGTGTATGTATATATATATATATAATATATATATATATATATATATATATATATATATATATATATATATATAATATACATACACGCTTGTTGCCGCCGTATGATGCTCCCCCCCCTCCTCCGATGAAGGGAGACTTTAAGCCCTGACTGTAGTGACCTTCAGCAAATGTGATCATCATTAACAAAGGTGATCATTCATAGACTGGGGACAGAGGAGTTCGCGACTGGCAAGCAACCTCTGAAGTCTGACCGACAGGGAAGGCTTCTCAATAAAAGGAAATCTACTGAAATATAAAGATCAACTGGAGCGCTCACGACAGACAATCCCGAATCATTACAGGATATTCACCACACTTCCTTAAGCGCATGGTGTACAAACATCGTATGTTAGCAGCACTAGTACATGGGGCGGCAGCTACAGGGAGAGCGAGGAACCTCGAGAATGGGTTAGGAACCACGCAACGTGCCATGGAAAACAGAGAGAGAGAGGAAGAACTATATTGAGGTCCTGAGGAAGCGGATTATAGAAGCCTTATGGGCCTCCTAGAGTCACTTCGGTGACTTCACCCAAGTCGAAACCGGGAGATCTCGGCGACGGTTCGGGCCCTCTAGACAGTCTTCAGTTCGTCCGTGAGTTCCGTGCTTCTCTACGAGGTGTCGCAGCTGGTAATGTTGGAGAGGGGAGGGTAAAATCCCTGTTTGCAGGGCACAACCGTAGCTGTAATCAAAGTTCTATTAGTGTTCACAGTTTAGACATGTAATTGAGAAGTCGGGCTCTATTCAGTTAAACGATGTAGGAGTGGGTTACGATCTAGTTTGCAGGAGTCTAAATGTGACTGCCTGTGCTTTATTGAGCTTCGGCTAAGGACGTGGGAAATGTTTCCTATTAAATGCGAAACACACATTAGCGAACTCAGGGCACTCTGAGCGTTTCTATCTATCTATCTATCTATCTATCTATCTATCTATCTATCTATCTATCTATCTATCTATCTATCTATCTATCTATCTATCTATCTATCTATCTATCTATCTATCTATCTATCTATCTATCTATCTATCTATCTATCTATCTATCTATCCGTCCATGTCTGGGTGTTCTCGTGATCGCCTCCCTAACTTGGTGTCGTCCTATTTGGCATGGGAGGGT
Organism: Rhipicephalus sanguineus; assembly: GCF_013339695.2. NCBI lineage: Eukaryota > Metazoa > Arthropoda > Arachnida > Ixodida > Ixodidae > Rhipicephalus > Rhipicephalus sanguineus. Next base: position 146,139,489 of record NC_051179.1, on the reverse strand, counting down.
GAGATGCAGTCATAGCCAGGAGGTGGGGGGGGGGGGTGCGGGAGGCCTGCATCTTACAAATATTTCCATTATTTATTTTCATAAATAATGAAAATAGGCGTTTTTCTCAAATAGTCAAGGTTTTCAGCTAGTACCCCCCCCCCCCGAAAAACTGGCTACGGGCTTGGAAGATGCTTTGACAAATATGACTATCTGGTCGTGATATTAATAACGTAAAAATTGTGTCATGTACGTCGTCAAACACTTTCCTCCAGACCCGTGTGGCCCATACCCATTTACCACGGGCCGCGGTGTAAGGGTATGCGCCAGAAGTGATTGACCGTTTATATCTACCCAGGAACGGCGAGAACAGACATTAGTAATTTAAATGCGGCAGCATTAAAAAAACCGACATCGCGATCCTAGCAGGAATCCAACACAAGAATTCTGCGTGGCAGTCAAGTATTTTATCAAAGAGCCACGCCAGCTCTAGAAACTGCTTTGGAAAAACTCTATGCAGGCGTAATGTCGGTGCAACGTAGACTGTGGTTGTGCTGCTGGCTATCTAATCTTAAAACAAAGCAATAAACGCATATATATCCCTAACGTACAGGCGTCATATCAAAGTGTGTGCTTCCAGTGTTGACGCCGCTTTTAAAGCAGCCTAATAAACCCTGCATTTGTATTCCTTTGATTCAGCGAGCTATATTGAAGCATTGCTCGATCCCGGAGGAATATATTAACGAACGTTACGTGTGATATTCACATGATTGCACCATAGAGTGCACTTAGTTTCGATAATACTGACGTATGTACTCTAACGTGAGGACTGACGTTACGTCACACCACACCTTTAACGCCAGCGTTGTCGACGTGCCAGGTAAGCCCACGATGTGTACACAGCTACTACACTTACAAAAACACGTCGGTGCACGTCGTAATGTTTGGCTCAAAGCCGTAAAGTACAGCATATAAGTACTTGCTGACTGCTTAGCATGAGACCGATTCCCACAACGCTTGGCATCTGTGGAATTCTTTTTACTGCCCCCTTTTATTTTCATGTCTGCATGAGTTTTTGTTTTCTTCTTATTTCACTTAGCAGCTGTAAATGGATCACAGTTCAATATTCCAACTAGTTCATTAATCTGCTTTAAGTAGACTCTTGAAAATCAGCATCAACTATCGCTGATATACCTTCTAGGTGTGTTTGTACAGTATCTTACTTCTAGTGCTCACACAAGCATCTGACAACTCAATCTATTACTACTGGAACACCTGCTACTAATAATCACTATCTTGATTTTGAGCAACGGACAATTTTGTCGCTTCTCTTGACAGAATCAGGCCAACATCCCCTACGGCGTTGTTAAGGCAGCTCTGGAGCACCTGACACGATGCGCCGCACTGGGTGAGTGGACTCGAACAGACGGTGCAAACGCAGCAGAGCGCGTGTAATATCTGAGTAACAGGTCAAATGCGGCTTTGAACGGGCGGCGTGTCTGTGAGGCCATGCCCCTAGACTTCTTTTCGCGAAACCTACTTGGTATATAGCTAAAGTCGATGACTGCGTGAGCCAAACAGGAGCCAGCGTCGCGAGCGCCGTGGCATATCCCGGCCGGTGTATGAAATAGCGATGCATGCACTGAATTGAAAAAAAAAACGCCAGGCCTGCGCGGAAAGCGCAGCACAGTCACAGCGAAAGCTGGAAGAGCCGCATTTCTAGAGCCCGTTATAAACTCTCTTGTGGCTACTAATACAAGTACATTACCAACGTACCCACTACGCCACAAATCATAATTTTTGGGAAGTTGGGAAGCACCCACCGCGACATTATTTGTTATTCTGCGGAGAAGTGAGGCACCATCTGTGAGGCATTATGTGCACGTTGTTATTGCGGTGGTTGATGATGATGAAGAATTATGGCTGAGCCCTTTGTAATGGGTTGGAAGCTTGAAACGACCCACTAGTTACGTAATTCATAGTGTGTGACGCCCGGTCGTTATTTAACTGTCCCACCACGCTTTATAACATACGTTAACCGGAGAAACGGAGAGCGAGAGAGAGAAGGAATTAACTTTATTGAGAGCCCGAGGAAATGGATCATGGGAGCCTTATGGGCTTCCTTGGCAACCAATAGAAGTGCACTTGCCAGGAACACACTACGCTATAAATCATCATAATTTTTGTGAAGTAGGGAAGCAGCCACTATGCAGTTTTTCGTCATTCTGCGGAGAACCGTGGTACTCGCTAAACACCTGTAAGGCATTATGTGCACTTTGTTGATGCTGTGGCTTCTGACGATGAAGAATTATCGCAGACACCTTTGTAATGGGTTGGAAGCACTGAACAACCCACTCGTTGCGCAATTTGCGTTGTGTGACTCCAGGTTACAGAATTCGCGTTTGTGTGATGCATGGTTGTTATTTTACTCTTCTACCACACTACATTACATATGTTAATGTGGTTCCTTCCCGACATAAAGCCCTGTATAGGGTATTTCTGCAACGCAGTTTCAAGCACCGGCATGGCCCCGAGGTAGAACACTGGGCTTCCACTCAGAGGTCCCAGGTTCGAACCTCGTTCCATCCTGGAAATTTTTTCTTATTTCCTTTTTTTTTCTTATTTCGTGCGATAGTGGTTACGGACACCGGCGGCGGACAACTACGGCGCCAAAAACGGCCGTTGAAATGATCTCAACAGCTTTCGCTGTAAAACGTAGGCATGCCCAGCAGCAGTGTTGGACACTTCGTAACGCACGCATTTACTTAGAGTTCTAAAACGTTTTTTGATAGAATGGCTGAAGGTCGTTTTCTTTACGCAGTCTTATTAGAACTTGACTAAAGAGAAGCTGTATGGCAAGGGCGTGTCTCCCACAGACTAGGCAGCATTGAAATCGCAGTTAGAGAATTACGTTTGTGGCCTGGTAATTTAGTAAACAATTACTTTAAGTAAGTGACATCAAGTAAATTTAATTGCTCATTACTTTCGCAACCACTTTTGACTAAAACATAGCACGACATATTTTTTTGTCACAACCAGTTCACCAAACAATGTAAGAAACATAACGAACACAAGTAAATCAGACTGTCAAACCTGAGGCAGACCCACAGAAAAGCCGCAGAGCATCCGGACTCGAATCCTCAAATAACGTTGCCGTTAGGCCACAGCCCTCCAATTTCGATGCAGAGGGATCGACGACGACTCCACGCTTTGCTGACTGTCGGTCAGCTGAACAACAAGGGCTCATTCCATTCACTCTGCACTGCCTAAACCACTTTATGGTGTTACCGTCTGGGCTCCGTTTTCCTGCAGGGAACGTTTTAGCAAGTGCAGGAGCAACGCGATGACGAAACTAATACGAGAGTGCAGATGTCATGCAAGCCCTCTTCGACGTTCGAATGCCTCGCAGGTGCGAACGGTTGTGATTCGTGAAAGTGGGTGCCACTTGCACTATCCTGGCATTTTCAACAATCTCCACCTAACGGAACAGAACAAGTCCACTGAAGGTCTTGCTGGACGCTGTAAAAGATACACGAATGTAGTAGGCGTTGTCGGCTGCTACGGTTGCAGCAATATTCTACTGCACGAACTCGGCATTACTTCACCGGAAGTTGCAGAGAATTTGTGAACTAGCCTTGCACGACAGCTGCACATATCCAAAGTTACTAAAGCGGGATATTGTTTCTGATATCGAAGAAGTTGTATTCTACTTTCAAGGTCAACATGCGCACACCAAATGTAGCAGCCACGCCTGAATCCAATTTGACATGGGCTCAATTCCATTTTTACCGATACCTACCGATCTGCACAGCTACGTAAAATTATTTCGATGAGCTTTACTAGATTTTATGGGAGCTATATAGGTCTGACGGTGTGTAAGGTAAATCAAGCGCTGTGTGCTTTTAACAATCGAATTACATTCTCAACTCTATAATCAGGTGGAATCCATACGTTCCTACTTGAGGGACTAAAATTTTGAATAGGCCCATGGGGTAAATTTTACGTGCCATTTTTATCACCTACATAGTCGTACAATAAGAACCTGGCGCAGAATTAGGCAGCGTTCTCACAACATTTTCTAGTTCTGCAACTGTGACCTCAAAATCTTCACCTGGTGCGGAATTAGGCAGCGTTCTTACAACATTTTTCTAGTTCTGAAACCGTGACCGCCTCAAAATCTTCCCCTGAAACCGAATCAGGCAGCGTTCTTACATTTGCTAGTTCTGCAGCTGTGACGTCCTCAAAATCTTCACCCCGATCAGGAGAATGGCAGTGGTATAAAAAACAGTCGTAAGCGAATTTCTAGGCCCTTACCTATATCTTCGAGAAAACACTACAATTCACTTGGCGTTGATACCACAGATTCCACTTTTATCAGTACAGGAAGAACTGTCTTGCTTATCAGAAAGCGAAATAAAGTGTGACACATGCTAGCTTGCTTGTGCGTTATTCTTGGCACCTACCCTTTACGGGTCCGTCAAACCGGCGGTTAATTAATTTATCGGGAAAGCTTTTTCAATGGTGGCACAGAAGTCAGTGGTGGCCACACGTGAGTAGTCTTCTTCATTTCTAGCGCACCAGAGGTTAGAACCGAATTTCTGTGGCACATACCATTTTGCTCGCGGACGACAGATTATTCCGGCGAACATGCCCTAACCATTCATTGCTTGGGCGTAAAAAGCTATCCACTGAGAACACTGTGCAGAAATCTAAATGATCAGTCACACCTGCTATTCTGTTGGCACATAAATTTCTGCTGTATTTGAAGAGGTGAAATACTCATAAAATGACACTGTCGAGTTCCTGTTTTTAGGCTCCATGTGCCTGGAGGTATGGCACCCGTTTCCTCGAACTCATTTTGCAATGGAAATCATTTTTTTCGTCATCAGAATTTGTGATGCTAGAGATGGAAGACGTGCCGTGGCTCAGGCGCCATACTTTTATTTTTATGTACGGGCGCTACTTCGTCAGCGGCCTGTACTGCCATGTCATCATACGTCACAAATATATGTCCACTGAAGGATTCAATTTTATGCGAGCTGATTCAATTTTATACCTGTAACATACATTGTGACTACAATACATACATTTCCGTTTCAGAAAACGCTCCGTATGGTGTACGTGTTAACACGATCAGGTAAGAGCACTGTGATGTCCGCCACTGAATTTGCGTATTCAACATTTCACTGGTTTATGGTATCGATACTAATAAGAAGAAGGAAACGAGCATAAATACAACAAAAACGCACTGTGATACTCAACGTCATGGCTAGTGTTTTGTTCGTAACTTGCTGAAAAGCCTTGTGAAAGCTTCTAGAGAGCGTTATTAGCAGGACAAACATATTCATATCACCTAAACAACGGGAAATTGAGAACTAGTCGACTACTGAGCGGGAGGGTCTAGCTCTCGTTTGGGCTATCGCAAAATTCAATTCGTAGGTATATATGGTCAGCCGTTCGCAATAGTCACAAACGTACATGCACTCTGCTGGCTACGAACACCTAACCAGCCTACAGGGGGACTCGCAGGTTGGGCATTGCGATTACAGGAGTACATCTCGTTGGTATTACAGGTTCTGAGCAGACTAAAAATCTAGCGAGTTCCACAAGGATACCGACTGCCTATCCCGCCACCCCATTCATACACACACGAATCGAAATCCAACGCCTAAGTCTTGGTCTTCACCTCACAGGCTTTCTATGTGTGGCGAACAGCGTAGAAAACCATCGCATGCTCTTCTTCGGGGGTCGTCTTGAATGAGAAAATACGGACTCTTCAGCCAGTACGTTCTTGCCTAAAAGAACAACTTTTTTTTTTTTACCGCCGCAGCATACACCTCTTTGGCATAGGAATATTCTTCCACATCACTTGCGAAGGCGTGTCGTGTACAGTTTCACGAAGCCGCAACTTCCAGTCATTTAGACGTTTCCATACCTACGACCGCGTGCGAAGCGTTCTTTGTACAAAAGGCCTTTATCATTCTGTTACCCGCTTAGTCGCAGCTTGCTACAAGAGCCAACACCCAAAGAAACATCTGACGCGCCCTGCTGGTTGCCTAAAGCCTACTGAACTCCTAACTGAACCATTTTAACACTGGACTCGGACTTCCATAGCATATTCCCGACTTCGACAGCACACAACAGATAGATTGCAGTCGCTACTCAGTATACCACGCGATATGAGATTTCTCGAGCATTGCCCATTGCTGCGCGACGGAAATCAACGATTTGCTCGCTCTACAACACCCTGCAGCATGGCGCTCTCGCTCACGAACTCGAACAACGTGGCCGCTGCTACCTGCCTCTTCTGGTTGACGATCTGCTACCACAAGGAAGATAACGAAACGGCGGAGCATGTTCTGGTCGAATGTGGAGATATCCACCCAGGTGTACGTTTGGACACGAGCCTTCAAGAAGCCTTGGGTTTTAAAGACGGCAGTGGAAAGCTGAACACACCCGCAATTGAATTATGTAAGAGACGGTTAGAGTATTGGTGGCAGTAAATTAGAGAAAGGACAAAAATAAATATTAGAAAAAAATATAAGGACATTATGCCGTAAAGGGCAGAGAACTGGGCTGAGAATTTAAGTTTTTTTTTTCTGTAATTAGATTTAATTGAAGTAAGACACTAGGCCAACACTAGGAAAAAGTAGTGTAAAGGGATTTTTTTGTCGAGCCTGGTCGCACACTTGTCACCGCCCCGTTAAAGGGGACGCTCATAGCATCCATCCATCCATCCATCGTAATGATCCCATGCTCGTCAGCGCATCTTGAACAACTTTTCAGCGTGCTCATGCAACAGTGCACGCAGTTTCCAGGTCGCTAAAATTTTGGAGCGACAAAGTTTTGCTACCTACACTTTTTCTCAGAAAGGACACGCGCTGCTACTCGGCGCGGCCGCGCATATGCATAGTGACGTTTTCGATGACTTGGCTTGGCTCGCGCATCGAGAGAGTAACGACGCCGGGACAAGCCACCCATGACACAGGCTCAGGCAACCTTGGACGCATGCGCACACAACGCGGTACAAACGATGCCACATCATCTCATTGTAACAGTTTGTTATTTTCAAAAATAGTTGGAAAGCTCTACATAAAGGTGGTTAAGCATAGTTACAGAAACTCCAGCAAAAACAGAACAACGGTAGCTTTCACAAATCGCAAGAAGGGCTGGCGGCATCGCTATCAATTCTCAGCTTTGCTGGAGGAAAGGTGCATCCGTGTTTAGAGTCTTTCAGATCGAAATATACTGCTTGTAAAATAACTACGTGCTTTTGGGATTAACTACTACAGCTACAAACACTGCGAAGGGTGAGCTTTACGCCGCGCCATAAAAAATAGGTCGAGAAAAATCAGTTGTAGGCCCCTTGAGCACTTAGATTTTTTGCAACTGCTTAATGCTACCGAGAAGGCCGAGAGTTACGTGGGTGAAGAAATGAAGAATTGCGCATGTATAAAATGGAATGAGCGCGCACAAGACGAGGCAAATTGTAGACCACTGCCAAGGGCTACTGCGGATGTGGACATGTAATAAGGCTGAGGTTGACAAAGATTAAAGCGTAAACGTAAAGGTTGAACATTAAATTGAGAAGCAAGGTTTGGTCTCAATAGCTCTTGAATTCTATCAGCACACATGACAGTTGTATATCCTGTACATCTTAACGCGAGAGAAGTTGAGCTTAAGATGGCGGCTTGAATGAATGTGAAACCAATGAACAAAGCGTGTTGTTAGAGCCAATATTTCAACAAAATGATGTGTCTAAGTTGTGGCAGCAACATTGGTGCGATTCACTGACCCTATAAAGAGTCCTCTTGTCGAAACACTAGCTCCAACAACATTCGTTGTTCGAAAATTTTTTCATGCCTGTACATCTAGTTATATTCATTGCAAACCTCAATTATACCAAATGCTACTATGGCAATGATAGCGGGTGCAATACTTCAGCTGCAGTGTCATAAGCAGGTGACCGGCTGTTCAACCGTTTTAATACACGAGATCCATAAAGACATTGAGGTCTTTATGAACCTTGAGGCAAGCACAACACAAATAACACGCATAAGGAAATTGAAAGAGATTAACTTTAATAAACAAGGTACGAATTAGTCATCCTCATTTTAAGTTACAAGGTGCTTTTCCAAGTCCTTTGCTGTTGAAAAAGATCATGTTGCTAAAAAGATTATACCTATAGTCAAGTGATCATTTCCAGGACGCAATTTCGTGACGCTGAGAGCGTGCATTAAACTTTGTTCACCATAACCGTTAGATGCAATGCCAGAGAGGTAGAGTAGACTTAATGGATAGCAAATATTTAAAACAACAACTCTGAGTAACAATCGAAAGGATAAGAACGAAGTAAGGAGGGAAGCATATTATGATAAGCTAGTGCTATGCTTGAAGCGACGTCATCTTGCCTCAGAATATGCAGTCATAAAGTGAGATCCAGTAAACAGGCGTGACATGCACAGGTTGTGAGAGAGATACGGAAATTATGGACCACCTTTTCAATAAATGTAAAAATATCCAACCATGTGCGTATTGGGAACTAGTTCTCATGAAGCCCTGTATTAGAGAAAGCTTGATAAAGATGAAACTCTCCGCAAGAGAAATCAGTAAAAGACAGATGGAGGATTCGTAGTGGACGAGCAGGGATAACAGCCAAAAACGCAGATGAACAAAAACGAGGGTCCCTGTGTACAATGACGAGAGATAAGCAACCAATTTATAAGTTTTTTAAGGAAAAAAATTTAAATCAGGTAGGAAAGGTATTAAGCCAATTCAGAAATTGAGCTTCGCCACTTGCATGTCACTGCTTCGCTTTAAAGGGAACACCCATAGCATTCATGTCTCTGCAGATGTGAAACTGCGTCATGCAAGATAACTCCTACAAAGCTATTGCTTTGAACAATTAGTGCAAAATGTTTCAGGAGAGCACATAACTGGGCTGGTTAGCACATGGTTAAGACGGGAAGAAAGAGCACTGGACACGGGACGGAAAAAAACTAGCGGAGGGCGACAGCACCCTCGTCTATTGTTCTTTCTTCGTCCCGTGTCCAGCACTGTTTGTTCCCGTTTTAATGCAAAATATTTCTTTCTTTAATCTGAAGGTGGCAGTGCTTCATGGCTAAAATAGATTACTAATTTGCATTTCAAGTTACATTTTTTAAGCCATGAGCAAATATTGCAAAATGCTGAAGTTCCAATGTTAACATTTATCAGGAGAAAGACCAATTCTTTTGTATGGAATACCCACAGTTGATTGTCTAGAGTTCCTTGTATTTGTATTTTGTGCTGTTCCCTTATCATTTTCCTTAAGACGGTTGTATAGATGTACTTGCTTTATCTCGTCTTTTGTATATGTGATCCTATATTTGCTTAGCGTAATAATTTCATGTGTAAATTATCATTGTAGTCCACTATGCAATGCTGCTTACAGGTGTTAGCAGTATTGTCAAGTAATAAATAAATAGGTAAAGAAATTAATAAGTATTAAAATAAATAGGTGAATAGATATCCACTATGTCTTAAAACTATTGTGAAAACAAAATAAACAGAAACGTTGCACCCAAACAGTAACAGAGTCGGAAAAAATGGCTTTTTCACCCATATTGCAGCTCAACTTTTGCTATGTAGCATTCCAAGCAGAAATATCGCCAATGCAATATTATGTGGTATATTTTCTTGGCAATTTATATTTCATTTAAAGATATACTGCTTGGTTGTAAGCAAAAAAAAATTACTCAAGTGAATAATCCCTAGCCTACACAAAGAGTCTCGTTCCTTGACCTTCGCTGCACAGCACATTGCCACAGGATTCACGCGGGTGCCCCTGTGCTCATATAGTACACGTGTAAATGTTGCAGATTTAAGTCATACTTCTGTCTGAAATACCATGCAAGAACAGTGATGGGCTGTGCAGCGAAGGCAAAGGTCCAAGAAACTTCACAGAGCCTTGTTATTTCTCATTTGAAAAAATTATTTTTCGTTTGAAGATAATATAACACCTTAAAACCTTTGTTTAAGTCATCGCAAGAGGAAACCACACTATGACATGTAGGCGATAGTTTTGCTTGGAATGCCACACTGTGAAAGAGAACCCGCAATATTGGTTGAAACGCTATTTCTTCCGAGTGTCGATTATGAAGACATTTCTGCTTGTTGTCGCCAGCAGCATATTCCGCCCTTGGTAAATGCACTTATCTCATACTGTGAATATATTTCACAGGAAACATTCCGTCTTTTTTACAATAAACTTAAAAATGCTGCGTTTTGCAATGTTTCCTCACGACTGCAAATAGCATAAAAGAAATGAAAATAAATTCAACTATCATAGTCATGAAAGATTGGTGACTATGTTAAAAAAACAAATGCTTTGTAGTAATAGCTCGAAGCAATAATCATGTGTCAGTGAATTTGCCTGACACAGCTTCGTTTCTGCGTGCAAAGATTGAAATGTCTTTGCTGCATCACGAAATTCTTTCCCCGAAAATAGTGTTTGAACGATTACTTCCCACATTGAAACATAACAGCACCAGTTCTTCAAAATATTGGAAATAGTCAAGAGACAACCTGGCACACTGGCGTGAAATGACCCAAATAGGTACTAAAACAAAACAGTGTGCACCATGAGACACTAAAACGAAGCACTAATCTGCTTGTATTGCTAAATTACTTCAAAACCCTGCTCTGAATAATTGCCCACGAGAAGTTGACTGTGAAAAAATTACTTTAATCTCTGACCTATTTTTATCTATCTCTAGTATAATGACTCCTAATCTTTGGCACACACACAAAGGCACAATGTATATCATATGGTTCGATGCCTTCAAACAGCACGGAAGGTCATATGTTAAGAAATAGCGTAAAGTCTGGACTAATTTTAACCAGCTATGTTTTATAGCATGCGAACATGGAGAAATACACAATAATTTAGTAACTTGCCCCCTCTAAAAGTGTTGCTGTCACACCTCGAAATCCCATTCACGAGCTATACTAGCTACCATATTGAAACACAGCTAAATTTCATCTCAATAGTAGATGCACACAAGTCTACATCAATAGGCATGCACTTTAGACTGACTTCACAAGCCAGATATCCGGTGATCATGCCGTTGGAGAACACTACCAAGTGTATGAGCCGGACTACTACATAAGCTAAAGTGGCTTGGGCGTGTTGGTAAGACATAGCGAAAACAAAGCAGTGCAGAAGACTGAGCACACGAGCAGAGTGATGATTTGCGTTTTGCGCCAGACCTCGCGTTGCTCCCGAGGATATATGAAATTTTGGGGAGAATAGCAAGCAAAGTGACAAGTCCATTTACTAGTTTTTTTCTATGCAGCCCTGGGCTTATCAAAACGTTCATGACGCGACTACCTGGTGTCAGCGAAGAGGGATTCATGGAGGTACGCACTTTGGGTGCTATTATTCTATAACTTCAAGAGCTCAAACATTCGTAAACACGGGCTCTCGCTGGAGCCGATCGTTTCGACAAGCGGACTTGTCTTCTACAGAAGACAAGTCCGCTTGTCGGAACGATCGTGTCCAGCGACACCCTGTGCCAAACAATTTTTCATCTCTTCATGTTTTCATCTTCACTTGCCTTCTGCCTTCAACTTCTGGCTTTTTCGGATTACTATATAGTTAGTACTTTTAGCGAAGGCGCCAGCAAAGTTTGTCCCGTTGTACACAGAAATTTATTTTCTCATTGAGGGAAGTGTACAGGAGTTGTTCTTTATATAAAATTCTGGAGTATTTGCTGCATATTGCAGGTGCGAAGTAGAGCCTACGGGCACTGAGTTCTGGTGAGCGTCCTTTTATTACCGATGCTGGAAACACCCCGACAACCATAGGCATATGTGAGCGGTGTCCATCTGTTCGTTTGCTTTCCCGGCCGGGACCGGTCTCGTAATGGCTAATTTTGAAGACCGGTTGGCCGCACTCCACTACATTAACGACCGACTGAGAACAAAAAAGGTGCGCAGCTGCCGCGACCGTAGTAGAGGCGCGGTCTCATAGTGGCCAGATCGCGTCAGCTTGCTGTCTGAATCACCACTTACTGGGGTAACGCCGCCAGGAGCACATTCAAGAGTTTGAGCGCGCGACATATCGACCATTTGCAAACCAACTCCTCAGTGCACACTTGCATAACGCGTTGAACCGCTGTGCCATCGACAAACTTCTTCACTAGCCCCAACTTTTGCTCCTACTGCGTGAGGTTACGGTGAAGCTGTGGAAGACCGAGGTAAATAGACGAGCGCAAGCTAGCCTGACGCCGTGCCTTCTGGCTGCTACAACCATCCAATTTCAAAGCCTAGGAAACCGCGGGGGCATTGGTGATAGAGATTTAATTCATGTATATTACTTATGAGGGGAACGAAGAAGAAGTCGGACGTTAGAACAACCACTCGCTCGTGGAATACACAAATATCCTCCGCCTTAGGTATACGGGGCACAACAGATCGAGCTGCGACCGCGCCGTACCCGTGCCCCCCTTTCTTGGGTACTCGTTTTTAGAAGTGTAACCCTTGCAGTGTTCGCCAGCGCAACTCACGGCCATGGCACCGCATGTGGTGGGTTTTTGTTGCCCGGAGGCGTGAAATATTACTTCAGATTCACGAGCTGACGTCTAAACAACGAAAAATAATCAAGATGCTGTAGCGAAGACCGTCACTGTGAAATGAAAGGACGAAGTTGCATCCATTCAGAGGCCGTGATGATCGAGGAATGAAGCAATCCCTAAGGGCAAGTACCTGGTTGCAACTTCTCGATGTCGTGGTCAGTGGATGAACAAAAAAAACGGACTCTGAAAGCAAGCACAAAAAAAGCAATCACATGAGCGACTTGTCTCCAGAACAACGCGACTCGGGGTTAACGCAGAATGCTCCACGTCTGGTCAATGGAAGTTGAAATGGCAAACTTTCACGTCAAATTTAATATCACTTAGCAACTGTAAGTGCATTTTGTTATGTGTACAGCATGTCTGCATTTAGTGATTGCCCAAAGCGCTCAATGAAACCAACCGGGAATGTTGGAGTTCCATGCTTTTATTGTATTAACTCTAATTCTTCCCAGAGTCTGGAGAAATTTGGCAACGACAAACACGCCCTTGGACGAATAGGCACACCGGAGGAAGTTGCTCACTCCATCGCCTTCCTGGCATCCGATGACGCAGCGTTTGTCACGGGGATCACGATGCCCGTCGAAGGCGGAATGCTCCTTCTATCTCCCATCTCCGATGCCCCCGAAATCCTGTATGCTCAGAGGACTGCTTGAGAAGCCCAGACGGTGTCCTTCCGTGGCATTAGCCGTATAACCAGGCTCCTCCAAAGGATGAAAGTAAAGACCCGGCAATCCTTCATGCTGAAAACGTTAGATGTCGCAGAGTTAAATCATTTTCTTTATTCACGCTCTTAGAAAAAAACCGGTTCTCGTGGCTTTTGCCCTACGTAACTAATTAGGGAGAGATACAGCGGCTATACCATGCAGTTTCACTTTGGGCGAATTGTTATTGCTGCAAAAAAAAAATAATTATAGCAGTAACGAACAAATTATTCCAATAAATGACGCATGCTGAATGTAGCTGCGTCGTTTAAACTTTAGGCATGAAGGCCAAAGTAAAGATTGTGCATTCTACCACACGTTGTCTTGGTTATTGTGGCTTTGATTTTCCCAGAAAGGGTTAACAAATTATGGCAGAAAACACTGTGTTTCAGCGTATCATACCTATGACCTGCCTCACACTGTCCGTATTATGTAGATCTTAAATGGGGCTTTTCTTCATTCTTAGTTTTAAAAATACGGGGGAGGCTGAGAATTTTCTCAGAATGCGAAGGTGAAAGTCTACTCGGACACATAATCATATTTAATGAAGCCCTGAGCACTCGCCGCGACGTATGGACACCGCGCAGGGGGGTTTCCACAATACGACAGCAACGCAAGAACGCGCAGTCTAAGCATAAACAGCTAAATTGGGCCCGGCTCCGACTGGAAGCGAATGCGACTAGCGCAACTCCCTTCATAGTAACCGTGTATAGACGTCAGACTCTGGAGTTTTCAAGACGCGTGGCGCCACCAGTCGGAGAACTATTGGGTAGTACGAAGACCGACTTCCCTGCCACAGTTTGCTGTGGGTCCAGGTGCATCTAGCGAGTGCGAAACAACGATTGAGCTTAATATCGCGTGTGTTTGCGCATTTGACACTCATAACGACAGCTGTGAATTTCTTTCCGCTAGACGGACGCGGCGCCGAACCGTCATGAAGTGCCTGCTGGATCATTCGCCAGAACGACGGCGAAAACAGCAGACGAGACCGTCCCGTACGGTACGAAGAAACGCCGCGATCGACGCTACTGTTGCGTTGTGAATTCACGCGGACGTAAAGGACTGCATAACAAGGTTCAGATTAGCCGATTACTACAATTGTCGTACGAAGAAGGAAGGCGAGAGCGCTGGATACGGGCCGTTGCGAGCGTGTTGGTTAAGCGAAGTACCACGTTCTCCACAGCCGGTCGCATGAGAAAGTGTGATAATGAGGCTCTGCTGTTGTTTTCCGTAGCGCTGATGGAGAACCGTGGTAACCTTGACTATGAAGCTCAACAGAGGCTTTGACCGCGGCGCGTGCCGTGTAAACATAGAGTGAGCAGCTAGAGGCAGACTGAAGACGCGTAATACGCACACAGCGACAACCTCCAACGGTATTGAAAGTTGGGCTACTTGGTACGGCAGCATGTTTGTGTACAGCGCGAGGAACGACAAAGACGGTAAGAACAGCCCTGCTTGCTACCCTAAATGGGAGGGAGGCGGAAAGGGAAGGAAAAGAATAGAGGGAGAAAGAAGGAAAGAGAGGGCAACTGATACGCTGGCACGCATAGCAGCGTTCATCGCGCATAACCTACACTCTAGGCCGCAAAGGACGAAAAGGGGTCTGTGGTTCGTCCTTTTGGGGGGTAACTGCACTGTCACAACCATTACTCCCTAAAGGAAAAACGATTCGTCCGTTAGGGAGTAACTGTCAGGGGACGAACTGTTAGTCCTTAGTTGTTTTGAGGGACGAAATGCCGGGGAGTAAAAGTTACACATTTTAGGAAGTAACTGATTTATTCCTGTTTTTCCATGGTAAGTGCGTAGGGACGGACTTTTACCCCTGATGGGACTCACAGTTGCTCCTCCTCGATAAAAAAAATAAGTATATTACAGTGTCTGGTTGAATTACCGGGAATTTGGAGGCTGAGACACGCATTTGACGACATATACGCCGGAAATTTCCATGGGAGTAAACGTTGCTCCCTGTGGTCTAACTTTTGCACCCTCTCTTTGCACACGGCACCCTCGTGTTGCAGTTAGTCCCTCCGCGGACTAACTATATATTTCGGGGACGAAATGTAGCACTTACTACCATTTCGCTCCTTTGAGGCTTGGAGTGTATAGTCGGAGTTGGTCGTCACCACACAGCATTGCGGACGTACGTTTCGAAGGCTCAGAGTTCTGGTTCTAACTAGCTAACACCTGCGTCATACAAGTAAATGGCAAAATCCTCGCCGTGACCACCTTCATGTTTGTTTTGCCCGTGGCCTCCGCGGTTGACGTAGCTTTCTAGGAGGCCACGGTTTTGCCTTTGGTTGTACCCCGCGAAAGTACAAACCCGTGGTTGTACCCCGCGAGTATATACAAACGGAAGACTCCCATTAAGAGACCATTTGTGGATGCGTAATAAAATAGCTCCAATGCACAGAAAATAAGAGATGAATTAAGGGAGAATGCAACTGAAAAGGCGAAAGTCGCCGAGGCCATTCGTCCCTGATAAAAAGAGTTTTGTACCACTGATCGTAAGATACATAGATAAGTAAATTGATTGTGTATGTACTTCATCGCTTTGCCATTACGTTTATACCCAATTTTAACGCATTTAGGCGCTAGAGAACGGATGTGGGAGGGCTTGCCTCGAACTCGACGTCGTGCGATACTTGCTTGTACCTGCGAGTTGCAGCGCGCCGGAATAACTATAAAACTTTTTTTGCATTGTACTCGCAGTTCGCTTTGTTTTTGAAGCGTGGATTCGCGGAAGAATTTTTCCAGGACCTTGATTTTCAAGAAACCACGCCTCGACATCAACGAAAGAAGGGGGGGGGTATATTGTGGCCTATGCACATTCGCTTGCGGACGGCTCTCTGTTTACTACCCAGTTAGCGCCATGGCTGCGATGTGGCTCTGGTGGCGGTGTATTTCGCAGCACCTCTTGGACACAGTCTGACGTCTATACTGCCAGGGCCATCGCGGTAGGGTCGGTGTGGAGGGGGGGGTTGAGAGGTTCAACCCCCCCGACATATTTCGATATATATATATATATATATATATATATATATATATATATATATATATATACACACGATTTTATTTTCGATTCATGGGCGCCGTCATCTTGGGCTGATAAGCGACTGTTTTGCCGGTTTTCTACGTTGTAATATGAAATGCTCACGGTTATGAAACGTTGAATGTACCGGCCCAAGCGTTTTCATGCGTGCTAGTCCACCGTAGCACTGTTTGTTTAATTGATGCGGATACAAAACTGCAACGTTTCAGTCCAAGATGGCGGCGCTTGAGCGCGTGCGGAAAATGGTGCGTATATATATATATATACAGACGAACGTACGCACGCACACACAAAAATGGTGGTTCAACGCCTCCCTCCCACGAAAAAAATTTCTGGCTACGCTTCTGTTCCGGCCCTACTGTACTGCTGCTTACGCCAACGGCGCAAAGACGAAGTGGAAGAACTGGCCGTGTAGGTCGCGTGCTCTTCCTTATTTTTTAGCTAACGCGACGCCACGAAGACGACGTGGACGAAGTAGACGCGCTGCTCGGGTGCTTACGTAGTTTGCTATATTGTTTTTTACCAAATTTTCTAGATCTTACACGAACTTCAAACATAGACATTGAAGGCAAGGACAGCGAAACTCGCACAAACCTTTCAGTATCGCCCAAGCGTACTGCATGTTGACGCTGCTCGACAGAAGAAAGACCGTTACACCACATGCACAGTGATCGGCCACGGGGAACCTTTACCGCAGCCACTGTCAAAACAGTCGCAGCATAAGAGGTAGAAAAAGCCGCCAACGCGCTAGCCACCTCAATCTAGGTGACAAACCACATCTTCAGTGATTCGAAACGGGCGCTCACGAACTTCATGACGGCCTGTGTCGGTCCTACCGCGGCCAACATCCTTAAAAATAACAAACGCAACAGAAAAAAAAGATACAACTTGTATGGGTGCGCTCTCACCAGGGTAATACTAATAATGAAATGGCCCACCGCGTAACCCGATGTTTGAACAATTGGTAGGCGCTGCCCGTGACCGTCAAGCTCCCGCAGAAACGGATAGCCAGGTATCACGAAATTATGGCTCATTAGATAGAGAACAGCAACGCATACGCGACCCCGCCTACAGACCTAACAAGAGAAGAGGCAACAATCTGAAACGAAATCCAAACAGGGTCATTTCACGAGAGATCGACACTGGTCCGAAAATTGGTATTTTAGATTTCACTGAGCATTTCATATTTTATGCACCTCTTTCCAGGTAGCCTGAAAGTAAACTTAGTTTTATGAATAATGGCATAACTTACGGGAAAAAAATATCGAACTTATCCAACACGGAGGAACCAATTGTGTCACCTGTCATTCTCGAAAGTTTGCGATGCTATAAAAACACAAATATTATTATTACATGGAAAATTCTTTTTTCCTGAAATTTATGCCTAATGAAGAATACATTATACTGTTTCAAGTTTGTAGAGCGAAGGAAAGTAGCTTTTAAGAATGTCTAATTATGTGACATTTTATAATAAGTCATGTATTCCCCTTTCTTTTTCTCTGAAGGCAATAAGGAGCGCTTCGAAACATGACGAGTTGTGGGGATATAGTGTGTTGAATAAGTGCATAAAATATTGTTGCCATAGGGCAAATATATATTTTTATATATTGCCTCAAACTTCTCATATCGGCCAAAGCGAACGTTACTGAAATGCGAATATTAAAAGAACCTCACCTTCGATTTTTCTTAAAATTGCGTAAAAAGACAACCGAAGGCCATCAAAAAGTAATATAGAAAAACATGTTGCATTATTTGGTTTTTAGCAACAATATTCGCGGTATAAATCAGAGCTTTTCCAGAATGCGCTGAGGAGCGGAAAATGAAGAAATCGGAACAGAACATCGGCAATCAGCTTAAAGCTCGAGTAAACGGGACCGCATTTGGAGAATAAAGGCTGTTTTAGCACTGTCACAAATACATACCTATGAAGGCGCATTTATGCTGCCGATTGCATAGCTGTAATGCAGGAAACCTTCTACACTGTAACTCAGTTGCAAATCATCTGTGTATATTTGCAGATAAACTTATGCATGAAAATGTTCCAACGCAAGTGTTGGGTCTCGCAAGAAAAAACATATGCGCTTGAAGTACCCACACTATGCTCTTTTGGTGATGAATGTGTGAAACAAGAGACGCGCTCAAAAGGGCTGCATGTTTTGCAGATCACCTTTAGCAGTACGTGACACTAACAAAACACGACCACGATCAGTGCCTTCAGATGTGCTTAGTGAAACATGCCAAGAACGTATGCCGGGAACACGTGGCAACAATTTCCACTGGCTCTTCTTAAACTGACGGAAGGTTTCTAGCTCGTCTGCATTTTCACACAGCGGCTTGACATTCTTGAGCTTCGCGCTCATTTCCGCCACCATTTCAGATGCCGACTTAATCACAACTGAGGCGACCTACAACATAAAGCTAACACAACACATTTGGGGCGACCTACAACAAAAAGTTAATATTTTACTGATTCGAGCAAGAACGTAAAAGTTGGCAAATACTAAATTAGTGTTTACTCGTGAAAAAAAAAACACATGTTGTATGTGTGCATGCGACGAACACTAATATATTAAGTTGTACAACAGTACTAGAGCGCATGGTTGTTAATTAAATACTGGGCCGTGTTAACTGGGTCATCCAGTATATATATATATATATATATATATATATATAATATATATATATATATATATATAATATATATATATATATATATATATATATATATATATAATATATATATATATATATATAGGTAGGCCACTTACCGGCCTACCGCTGCAACAGAGCCGGCGAGTCCCGGCCGCACCTGATTTCGTTCGCTAAAGCCACGGCTGAGGGCAGCACTCTCGCGGCGCGCGAATGCGCTAGTCTCGTGGTTCTTTTTGTATTTCGCGGGCTTTCTTTGCAGCTTGAAAAAAATGGTATACGTGAGACTTTCTTTATTGCAAATAATGCAGTTGGGGTTTCTGAAGACGCTTCAAACTTTGCAAGTCGCGTTTCTTGACTAAAGTCAATATTTAGCAATTTAGTTAAATAATCCTAATTAACAAATTAGTTAATTACCAAACAAAGAATTGTCTGTAGTGCGCAAGGTGACTGTCAGTAATTAGCAACTGATTTCACTCGCCTGCCTCTACAATTGTATTTTTTAATCATTGGCGGAAGGTAGCTTGCACACCCAGTATATATATATATATATATATATATATATATATATATATATATATATATATATATATATATATATATATATATATATATATATGTGTGTGTGTGTGTGTGTGTGTGTGTGTGTGTGTGTGTGTGTGTGTGTGTGTGGTCGAATAAATGGAGAAGCACACTTATGAAAATCATATATTTTCTTTCTTATTTACGTTTCAGCCATGGCATTGCCTTCCTCACAATGGGAGACGCTATGCTATGAATGGGACACGTGGTTAAACTCAGACACCACACATCTTTAGATGTGAAGCATCGTATAGCATAGTTCAATCGGGTGGTGGTGGTGGTGTGCGGCGTGACCACCCTTACTGCGCATGCGCAAGCCACCTCCACACTCCTCCCCTCCCTATCCACACCCCCTCTCCACTTCCCATCTCCCCTCCCCCTCTTAAACGCGGGCTCTGCATGCCGAAACGCTGCTTCGCATCGCCTCATGGTCCCCTTTAGCGGGAGATGGTGTGATTTTTCTATCGCGCGCGCTCCTCTCTGTCGTCAGTTTCTCTTGCCATCGCTTGCTTTTTACACCACATGATTCCCCGTCCTTCAAAAATAAAGCGTACGTCAAAAACAATGAAAATGGCGAAGCTTGCACTAAGCCGCGCAAGGCGTGAAACAGCGAAACTGGGCGATCCTGAAGACTAATCTGGTTGCTTCTAGGCTGTTTCTTAGTTCTTATCCAGGTAACGCGGGTCCTATGTTGCTTCTAGGCTCTTGCTAGGCTTTAGCTAGGTAATTTTAGGTTCTTTCTACGTTGATTCGAACCGCAGATAGGTTCGCCTTAACCCACAGACAGTCACAGACACGACACGGTTGTCAAAACTCCAGAGACAGAAACTCGGGCTGAAACTAAGCGTTCACATCTCTCATAGATCTACGAGCACGTCGTTGTTGGCGTAGGCCTTCCATCGCTTCGGGGTCTTCTCGCAACCACCGTTGCGTTAAAAAGCGAAGCAGTTTGAAGGGACGCTAAAGAGCAACATGAAGTGAAGCGGAGAAGAATGATGGGCATTCGAGAATGCGTGCAGGTTTTTGTTCGGTGAAAAAAAGATGACTTATTAGTGGAGAAACTCGTAATCAAAGACCAAATACTTCTTCCTCAGTTTCTCTCGTCTCGGATTTGGAGCTGGAGCTGCGTCGTCACTAAATTCTCACTAAATTCATTGCTCTCAGCGAATCAGAGGGCGCCACGATACGTGGCCACATGCGTAAGCGGCCGCTGCCTCTGGTTCACGGCTGCTTCTGTGTTTTCCGTGATCATGGCTGCGATTGATGGCGGTGCAGCCGCCGAACCCGCCGAACCTTGCAACTAAGACCTCGCAAGAGGAACTGGTTTACATTTCAGCGGCTTCAGCCAAGTGGGGCGCGATAAGTTTCTTCGAGCTCGAGTGGGAGGTGTTTCAGCGCGCGCCGTCGGAGAGCAAAGCCTCGTTTCGTCGACGGAAGGCGAGGCAGCCAGTCAGCTGAGGGACATCGTCGGTGAAGACCTTCATTTGCGACTCACCCGTACTGACTGCTAAGTGCTAAAGCGTTTAACTTCCCACGTATTTTCCTTCAGGAAAAACAAATGGTTCTTCTGCTAGGTGCCTCCGTAGTAGGATGGTGCGTCAACGCGACGGAGCGAGG
Organism: Rhipicephalus sanguineus; assembly: GCF_013339695.2. Classification (NCBI taxonomy): domain Eukaryota; kingdom Metazoa; phylum Arthropoda; class Arachnida; order Ixodida; family Ixodidae; genus Rhipicephalus; species Rhipicephalus sanguineus. The sequence continues at coordinate 146,118,295 of NC_051179.1, read as the reverse complement.
GTTTAACTCTAGGGCCGGAATTTCGCCCGCGTGCGCAGGAGAGATTCTCCCGCGGATTCTTATTTATGCAGTATCAGGGCGATGTCATTGGGCTAAATCAGCAGCGGTGTCGACGCTGTCGTGTCTACGAGTGCGCCTTTCGATCGCATTTGAGCCGCGATAGGGACCGCAACCGGGAAATAAGCCGGTCGCGATTAAAAAAGCTCGCCTTACCACATTTGTATTCTACGTCAAACGACACCAACTCAGCCAGACCGGTATAGAACTTATTTATTACGATTGACACCGCAAGGAAGCTATGCCTTAAGGAATTGAATTTTGATCAAGGAATTAAATCTTCATCGGACCCCACCTCGACCGAATGATCCATGTTACCTTGTCATGCGCATGTCCTGACCAACAATACCTTACGCAAAAAGGCGCCTCCAGCAGTTATGTACTGCGTGCACTATCTTGTGAACGCAGCCCAACATGGAAATTTTGAGCGCTTGATTGGTGCTGTTTCAGGTGCGACTGCGGACATTGCGTGGCACTCGACAACTTCAGCGAGGAGGAGTGCCTCTGCTGTCGAGAGATGGGAGACCCTGTCACTGCTGCGCAGCCTGAAGGATGCATCACAGGACACCCGTAATTCCACCTTTGTGTCTAAAGATAGCTGTGCTCCATGTTGCCTACTTCGAACAGTTTGTTCACGAAGATCAACTGCACCCAGTTTCTAGATATTAAACTGCATTTCACCGACACCCTCGCTTGCTGGTATTACAACCCAGGGTCTAACAAAAGTATGTTGCCTTGCAAGGGCACAGACTCCTAACTCATGAAACAAGGCATCAGGCTTATCTTCCTCTCAGCCCTACAGAAATCCTGTGCACACAAGGTTGTAGCCAGTTTGTTTCAACAGTCAGGTTGAGTGCCCGCTGTCCAACGGTTACCCAGATCACCTAATCCGCAGCACTTCTGAAAGGCTATTTCAGAAAATAATATATACAGAAAGGAAACAGCAACCCTTTATTCAACAGCCACCATAAGTTATGCCATATTTGCATTGCCTATCACACAACCTCAGAAAGGTAGCAGAAAGGCGCGGTATTTGCTTTTTGTTTTAGTGCCATGGAAACTTAAAATGTGTGCCCTCTGCTGAATAAAGAAAAAAAACTAGCAAGGCTCGTGCACAAAGGATCACAAGAATGAGTACACAAAACGAATGTCAAATGTTGCCTATTAGATTCCTTTGCCCTGTGGTCGGTCGTATATTGATCAAACTTGCCGCTGCTTCAATGAACGCGTGCAGGAACACAAGGCGTCCATGCGCACTGGCTCGGGCAGCAATCTTGCCATACAATGCAAGAACTGAGACAGCATAAGCTGTTTTCCTCAGCCGGAAAAAACTAAATCCCTTTCTAAGGCAAAAACGAGAACAGAAAGAGAGGGCATTGAGGCTTTCTTCACAACAGATAAAAAGGCAAAAAAGGAAATAAAGTTCTTAGATGGTCACATAATGACCCTTCTGGGATTGTAACACGCACGTGGTCTTGCCACATTTTCGCTGCCTGTTGTTAGATTATCGGTGCAATTGCTCTCTGTCAACTCTTATAAGTGTTCTACCTTCAAGAAACATAACACGGGTGCGTGTTATGTTTCTAACGTGTCGTCTTCTTCGCACAGTTTAAAAGTTCTTCTAAATTTATGAGCCAATTATCCCAACAACATGTCTTACTTCAGAAGAAGGATTGCTCAATGATTACTTGGTGACCCATAAAATGCATCATTCGTAGGCTGGAGGCAACACTAGATCCAGAAAACAGCAATGCTGTGGCCAACTCAATGTTCCCCTTTGGCTTGTTGCCAACGATAGGCTGACATCGCCATGTGTGCGTGTGTGTGTTAGGGCACTCGACTCTTGCTGTGATGCGAGTCTCGGAGTACCAAAACTTCACAGTGCAGGCAGTGGAGAGCCATGAGTGGCAGAGGTTCAAGAGCATTGCTGTAAGATGATGTAATAACTCGAAGGCTGAGCGTCTTCTGCATCTACAGCGTCTGAAAAAGAATGTGGAAAATGTGAATTCTCACTAATGCATAAAATTACATAATAAGGCTATGCAGTCATTTATTTCTTTTAGTGTGATTGCCATGATCCTGTAGACAACATTGCTTACCATCCAAGCATGCACTAATGCCATACAACCAGCGGCTCCTGTTTACTTTTTTTTTAGTGCCACCTGAGTCTTGCAATATGAATGCAAGGGCTGTGTTCAAACTTATCTATGTATGATGTCAATAGACTGTAAGCAAACTTATGTCGGGAAATTCTTAAGGGTGTGCAAATATTCGAGTTTCGAATTCGAATCGACTAACTTGATTCGACTTTAGAATAGCGAGTATTGGAAGTTTCAAATAATTAGACAGGACGAATATCTAAAACACAACAAAGGCCAATGGTGCCACCTTGTTACGGAAGGTGGATAAAACTAACACTAACGTCATTCAGCAGGCCTTTCGTTAATTCTTTCACGAATATCCTGGTTCAAAAGCGAGTGCATGATTGTTTTAAAGGAGATTATGTTGTTTCCGCACTGTCAAGCTCTTACAACTTCGCTTCCGAAATGATGACATGGACTTCTTGCGTAGTTTGGTTGCGCATGCCTCAAGCGCCGTAAAACATCCTGACTTTGGCTCGTGAAACCCTCAGCGATTGGCTTCACATGTGAAAATTTGTTCACGCTGTGCAGTCGTCACTGCCGCAGCGCACCACACGTTCAGAAACTGCCATCGTTCCGTCACGCAGTTAAAACACTGCTGTGAATGGGAGAACCAATAGTTTTGAGCTCGGAACACTAATGACGATGAAGCACAACGTTACCATTGTCAGATGAGCCATGTTACGCGACATAGGGGGGAAAAAGACTAGCTACTGCACCCTCTTTGTTAGGGGTTGTGAGGTTAGGAGTGCCGCTGCGGCACTCCTAACCTCACAACCGCTAATAAAGAGGTGGCTCTTCTATCAACATGTCTGCGCGTCCATAAAAGCTTGAAAAAAAAAGTCCCGAACAAGCGCGTAATAAAGCTGTCACCGCACCGTAGAGTCCTAATTTTTCCTTTGTCTTGCTGTAACTGGCGGTACACGTTTTGTGTAAATAAGATATATAAGTAAGGGCAGCTCAGTGAGCGCATGTTTTCCACTGCAGGACACACTGTAACGTCACGGCGAGAGTATCTGAAGCCAGGTTATGTGGAACAGGTTGTCTTTATGCATGACAATTTCTAGGCATTCGGTAGCAGTCACTCACCGGGTTATATGTTCGAGGACATAAGCAGATTTCATTTCTTTGTTCTTTGTTTCAATTTTCAATAAATCTTTTGTATTCGACATTTTTGGCCACTATTCGGCACTATTCCATTCGAGATGAAATTTCACTATACGCACACCCCTAGAAATTCTATTTCATCCATTCCGTCTATGCAACACTACGGCTAACGTAAATTAATCAAAGCCTGCTTAGTCGTCATCCTCCTCCAGTCCAGGGTCCAAGCTGATTCGTATGGTTGGTATGTGGAGCCAGTGGTGTCCATATTGGTCCGGACAGGTGATAAATTATGTGAGGCGACATAGCTGGTCTCAGGAAGGATATGCCGTTGTTGCTTTTATGGAGTGGATGTCAGTCGCACATCGTCAATATTAGTCTGCAGGCTCACATCTTTTTTTTTTCGTTTATAATGAGGTTCACTTGAACTCCTACATATAGCAAGAAGGTTGACATAAATGAAATATGAATCATAACAGCATGACACGTGAATGGAAAAGTTGATGGGCTCAACATTTTTCAATCTATGAATGCTATGAACTTAATACTACTGTTAGCAGAAATATTGCACACCTGTGTGCTGTGAAAATCACTATGCAAAATGTAACTTGTCAAAATGTACTGTTGGGCTAGTTGGTTCATAATCTTAGTAGAACAGCGCCGGCAGATGCAAAGTTTTTAGACATTTAATTATTGAGTGCAGCGGGGTTACTCAAAGCGTTACAGCACGTGTAATCTTTAGAACAATCTTTAGACATACCAATAAGGGAAAAAAGTGGACACAAGGCACACGGTTTTGTTTATCTTGAACCCCTGGTCTAACTGCTTTTTCAGAATGAACCAGTACCTTGCCCACTTCGCACCTATTTACCTTTCCATGCACAACACAACAGTTCTGAGATTATGGTGATGTTATTCTTATAACATCCAATTTTGTTTTCTTGCACACTATCAGGAAGCATCATCACCTGAACAGGGCTCACAGGGCAGCCAGTGAAGTCGAACAGACTGAAGAAGAAGAAGATGCTTTTAATGAGAAGAAGGAGGAGAGGTCGGCCTGGAAAGCGGGTTCTAGCCTGCTACTCCTCACGGGGGTAAGGGGAAAGGGGAAAGAAAGAGAAAGAGGGAGGTGTGATGATAGGCGACGATGGTATGGCAAATGAGTCACTGTACACACTGTTTTGCACGGGGACAGGGCACGCGCAAAAGTCTTTATGCCGCACATGCTCTAAAGACGAGCATCTAAACCTGTATCACTTAGAAATCTCAATAGGCACTTTAAACTTCGTTGGGCCTGGTCTGCATGCTCCCAAGCACCCAAAAGCTTCTCCTCCGAAAAAGGTCGGGAGTCCAGACGGTCTACGACGCACTGAAGTGATTGTCTTTCGGTCGCGTACTGAGGGCACACGCACAGGATGTGGTGAATAGTCTCAGACGTGTAACACACACTGCAGTTAGGGTTTCGCTCCTGCCCAATCTTGAAAAGGTATCTTCGTGTATACGCAACACCCAGCCGCAATCTATGTAGTAATGTTTCCTGGTCTCTTCTTAACCGGAATGGAATCAGAAAAGCACGACCAGAGTCAAGTCGGTAAAGACGTTCTTGGCGATAATTAGGGTCATTCCATAAGCGTGTCATAGATGTTTTCATAGATTCAGACAGCAAGCCATTGATGTGATATCGGGAAAATTGAATTGATATGACTTCGCCGTTAGTGTGCGCCATTTTTGCTTCTGCGTCAGCTTGCTCGTTCCCAGCTATGCCACAGTGACTGGGAATCCATTGCAATGCAACGGTATGCCCGGATTGAGACGCCTCAGATAACATATTCATTATGTCACACACCAGAGGACTGTATGCGGTTCCTTGCTTCATGTAATTGCTGATAAGTTGAAGTGCCGGCTTGGAGTCACAAAATAATGTCCATTTCGCGGGACTCTGTTGTACAATGAAACGGCCAGCTTGTCGGACGCCGGTCGAACAGACTGCCTCAAAGCGGTGCCAGCCATGAGGAAACAGTGGGAGAAACTGGGCCTAGTGGACACAACATTAACCTGACTGATGGACGGAGGCAGGGGTGGAAGCGGGCTTCAGTGTTTTGGAGCAGCTCAGGGAGCAGGCATAATGCTGTTTTGGAGCAGAATTCTAGGGTCAAACATCACTGTTGTTTAATATTGTTTTATTTCTGGTAAACACTATAAGTTCCAACGATTTTAGAAAACATACAATACTGATATATATATATATATATATATATATATATATATATATATATATATATATATATATATATTGTCGCGGTTCAACGTAAGCAGACCACCGAGACGTTGAGTCCGAGAACCGACGGCGTGTTTTTATGCAGCAGCCAAGAGCAAAGACATAAACAAAAGCACGTCGTCTTCTTTGGTCAGTGTCCCGTTTCACGAGACTGTTTGCGTGCACATCGTCTTAGTTCTCTGTCTATTTCGAGCGCGGCATTTGCCTCCCCTTAAAAAAGCATCGCCCCGATGCTATAGCTGAGACAGTCATTCGCGCATAAAGTCACTTTGTACAAGCGACGGTGCTTCGTAGAGTCACTCGCTAACGTATGGTTTAATGCGCACTACGTGCACAAGTTCAGGTCGGTGCTGGCGACGCCTTGTACAGTTTGGGCTATCCGGGACGACCTCGTAGGTAACGTCACTTAGTCGTCGCAGCACTCGATAAGGTCCGAAGTATCTTCTGAGCAACTTTTCGGATAGTCCCCGTCTTCGTACAGGCGTCCACACCCATACCCTGTCCCCGGTTTCGTACGTTACAGGTGTATGACGTAGATTAGAGCGTCCTGCGTCGTATTCTTGCTGTTGGTATATTCGCAGACGTGCGAGCTCCCTGGCTTCCTCTGCGCGTTGAGTGAACGCGTCGGCACTCCTTTCGTTGTTATCGCATTCGTGTGGCAGCATCGCGTCCAACATGGTCCTTACTTCTCGTCCGTGAACAAGGCTGAATGGGGTCATCCGTGTGGTTCCTTGTTTAGCAGTATTGTATGCAAACGTTATGTAAGGGAGAATCTCGTCCCAATTTTTGTGCTCGATGTCCACATACATTGAAAGCATGTCTTCCAGAGTTTTGTTGAGCCGCTCGGTCAACCCGTTGGTTTGTGGATGGTAGGCTGTCGACTTACGATGAATAGTTCCGCTGAGCACCAACACATGATCTAAAAGCGCGGCCGTGAATGCGGTTCCGTGATCTGTTATAACGATCGACGGCACACCGTGTCTCAGCACAATGTTCTCTATGAAGAATCGGGCCACCTCCTCTGCTGTGCCTCTCTGGATGGCTTTTGTCTCGGCGTAGCGGGTAAGGTAGTCGGTCGCCACTATAACCCAGCGGTTACCAGCACTAGAGGTGGGAAGTGGGCCCAAAAGGTCCATTCCGATCTGGTCAAATGGCGTTGGCGGGATCTGGACAGGGTGTAACAAACCGGCTGGTTTAGTCGGAGGTGACTTGCGCCGCTGGCAATCGAGGCAGGTCCGAACATGATGCTTCACGGCAGCGGTGAGTCTAGGCCAGTAATACCTCTCCCGAACTCTGCCCAGTGTGCGCGTGTAGCCTAAATGTCCAGATGTGACCTCGTTGTGGCACGCTTGCAATACCTCAGAACGAAGAGCGGTAGGGACGACAAGCAGGTAGGTGGACCCGTCTGACGAGAAGTTCATTTTGTAAAGGACATTGTTTCGCAGACAGAACGACGATAGTCCTCTTGCAAATGCTTTGGGTGCGTTCTGGCTTCGTCCTTCTAAATAATTAATCAAGCCATGTAGCTCAGGATCGTCATGCTGGTGATCTGCGATGGTTGACGTGTCGAGGATTCCGAGGAATGCCGTCTCTTCTTCAAGGGAAGCAGCCGATTCGATCGGTGATCGAGACAGGCAGTCGGCGTCCGTGTGTCGTTTTCTCGACTTGTACACCATCGTTATATCAAATTCCTGTAGTCTAAGGCTCCAGCGTGCCAATCGCCCGGAAGGATCTTTCAGATTTGTTAACCAACACAACGAATGGTGGTCACTGATAACCTTGAATGGGCGGCCGTACAAGTATGGGCGAAATTTCATGACTGCCCACACCACGGCGAGGCATTCTTTTTCAGTTGTCGAGTAATTTGCTTCTGTGCGTGACAGAGTTCTGCTTGCGTAAGCGATCACTCTTTCCTCGTCGTCCTGGCGCTGCACAAGCACAGCTCCGAGGCCAACATTGCTGGCGTCAGTATGGAGCACTGTAGGGGCTGTCTCATCAAAATGGGCAAGCACGGGGGTCGTGTGTAGACGTTGCCGCAAGTCATTGAAAGCAGCTTCCTGGTCGTCGCCCCAAACAAATGCAACGTCATCCCTCGTGAGGCGAGTTAAAGGCGACGCAATGCGCTCAAAATCTGGAATAAACCACCGATAATATGCGCAGAGACCCAGAAAACGCCTGACTGCCTTTTTATCTGATGGTGTCGGAAACTGTGCGACGGCGGCAACTTTCTCGGGATCTGGACGAACTCCTGCGTAACTGACGACATGGCCAAGAAACTGTAGTTCCTCAAAGCAGAAGTGACACTTTTCCGACTTGAGCGTCAGGCCTGCGGCCCGTATGGCCTGCAAGACCACCTGCAATCGTTCGAAGTGTTCGTCAAACGTTGCAGAAAACACAATGACGTCGTCAAGGTATACTAGGCAGGTTCTCCATTTAAGCCCAGAGAGCACGGTATCCATGAGACGCTGGAAAGTAGCAGGCGCGGAGCACAAGCCAAATGGTAAGACCTTAAATTCGTACAGTCCGTCCGGCGTCACCAAAGCGGTTTTTTCACGATCCCTGGGGTCGACTTCAATTTGCCAATATCCGCTCTTTAAGTCCATAGAAGAGAAGTAACGTGCGTTTCGAAGCCTGTCGAGCGAATCATCTATGCGGGGAAGCGGGTACACGTCTTTTTTTGTCACCTGATTTAGCTTTCAATAGTCCACACAGAAACGCAGGCTGCCGTCCTTCTTCTTGACTAGAACAACAGGTGACGCCCAAGGGCTTTGAGACGGTTGAATCACGTCGTCTTCAAGCATTTTTGTTACCTGCTGTTCTATCGCTTCTCGTTCTTTCGAAGCCACACGGTATGGATTTTGATGGATTGGTCTAGCCGTGTCCTCTGTGATGATTCGGTGCTTGGTCAAGGACGTCCGGCCAACTTTCGTGGTCGACGCAAAACAGTCGTGGAACTCGGCTAGCAGCGCAAGGAGGCGTTCCCGCTGTTGCTGAGTTAAAGTAGGGTTGACGTCAAGGTTAGGTACTAGGTCATGTGGGTCTTGTGTAGGCGTTGCTTCGAGTGCTGAAAAGCAGTCACAAACATCTGCTATCTCGTCAAAATATGCCAAAGTTGTGCCTTTTGGAAGGTGCCGTCGCTCGGAGGTGAAATTGGTCAACAGCAAGTTCGTTCGGCCGTCGGTGACATTGAATATTCCTCGTGGTACTGAAATCCCGTGAGTGAAAAGCAGCGAGGTTAGTTGGTCGGCGACTCCTTCGCCGTCGAACGGTACGTCACATGCTACTGAAACGAGGGTACATGATCGAGGAGGCACAACTATGTCATGGTCTTTGAGACGAAAGGATTTGTGTTCTGGTGATGAAGAATCAGGCAGACGAGCACTCTCGTAAAACGAAACCACGCGGTCCGGGATGTTTATTACTGCGCCATGCTCCCTGAGAAAGTCCATTCCTATAATTAAATCTTTGCAGCACTCTGGGAGAACGATGAAAGTCGCGACGAAAGAGGAATCTCCTATGCTGATTCTTGCTGTGCATCTTTCAGTAGGGAGCAGCAATTGACCACCCGCTGTTCTTATATGTGGTCCTGTCCACGGCGTTTTTACTTTACCAAGACGATCGGCCAGCTTGTGACTTATTATGGAAAAATCAGCACCCGTATCGACTAAAGCCGTCACTTGCTCTCCATCAATAAGTACATTGAGGTCCGCGCTCACCGTTTCGTCGCTGTTAATATTCGTCGACGTCGCGTCGTTCTGTAGCGGCAGTACTGGGGACTTTTTATCGTCTTGTGGTCGGGCTGCGACCTTACCCCGAGAGGTCGCCGCCTTTAGTTTCCCCGGTAAGGGCTGGGCGACCTTGTTCCCCGAAGGTCAGCAAAAGTACGCCGATTCGGTGACGATGTCTGTGCAGGGGATGGAGAGCGTGACCGGTGGGCGCAGTTGGGCTGGCGATTGGGAAGCGACTCGTGATATGGAGAACACGTCGTTGGAGGTCCTCGAAAACCAGGGTCGTCATGGCGAACAGGATAGTCGGCGTTGGCACGGCGACCGTCGTACCCTGGCCGAGACGGGCGAAGCGATGTGTCGCGGTACCAACAATAGCGAGCTATATGGCCGGCACCACCACAGTTGAAGCAGAGGGGGCGCCGATCGACAGTGCGCCAAGCGTCCGTTCTGCGAAATTGTGGGCGTCCCATGTCCTCTTGTGGTGGTGAGTAAGGCGCGGCAAGTGATGGCTGGTGGCATGAAGACATCGGAGACATGGGCCGACGTCTGAAAGCCTCCTGCAAAGGTTGCGACAAAGGTGCGGCTGTAGGTGGCTGGTAGTATGACGTGATAGGCCGAACGGGTGGTGGACGGCGGACAGCGTCGGCGTAACTCATTTGACGCTGCTCGCGACCGAGATCAGCTGCTGAGAAAGCGTGCCTAAGTTCGTCACGAACGACTGCGGCAACGGCGGTCACTGGTGTATCCACTGGCGGAGTCCAAAGCTTCTGAAGTTCTTCGCGAACACCTCTGATCAGGTCACGTAGGGAGCCCTGATTGTCCAGAATCACTGAAGCGGCGTTTATTGGGGTGGTAGTGGACGAGCGATCATACTGCCTCGATCTTTGGTGCAGAGCACGCTCAATGGCAGTGGCTTCTCTTATAAAATCGGCCACGGTAGTTGGGGCATTGCGCACAAGGCCGGCGAACAGTCGTTCCTTCAAACCGCACATAAGGTAGCGCAACTTCTTTTCCTCGGACATACTGGGATCAGCGCGATGACACAGGCGCGTCACGTCATCAGCAAACATTGCCACAGTTTCGTTAGGTTTCTGAAGTCTTAACTCAAGCAACTGCTGAGCCCGCTCTCGACGGTCGACGCTAGCAAAGGTGTCAATCAGCTGCTGACGAAACTCATCCCATGTCGATATACGGCCTTCTCGATTCTCAAGCCACGTGTGAGCGCTGTCATCGAGGGTGAAGTACGTGCGGGCGAGCTTCTGTTGGTCATTCCAATGGTTGATGTCGGCAACGCGTTCGTAATGTTCGAACCAATCTTCAACGTCTTCACGTGGGGCACCACTGAAGCGATTAGGTACAAGTGGCTGAAGAAGCGTTACCTGGGCTGGATTGGAAACGGGGCTGCATTGTATCCCTTGGACCACCTGTGGCTGGCTGGCGGAGGCCATTGGCAGAGGTAAGAAATGCCTGGTAGAATGTTCGTCCAAGGAGGTCAGCTCAGGAGAGAGGCCTAGCAACCGCCGACTGAAGCGGTGCACTGGTGTCGTAACAGGTGACTGCGTGTCGGGACTTGATGAACGGCTCCCAGATGGGGTGTAGAGCATCGGCACGCTTGCAGTCCAGCACCTCCACCAGTGTCGCGGTTCAACGTAAGCAGACCAGCGAGACGTTGAGTCCGAGAACCGACGGCGTGTTTTTATGCAGCAGCCAAGAGCAAAGGCATAAACAAAAGCACGTCGTCTTCTTTGGTCAGTGTCCCGTTTCACGAGACTGTTTGCGCGCACATCGTCTGAGTTCTCTGTCTATTTCGAGCGCGGCAATATATATATAATATATATATATATATATATATATATATATATATATATATATATATATATATATATATATATATATATATATATATATATATATATATATATGTACACGTACGTGTTATCATTAAAACATCACAGCTGTGATAGAGCAATGACTCAGAAAAACGAGATAAGCGATGTTTTGAATAGCTACACTTGACTAGACTGAGAAATGAAAAACGTTCATGGGAATGAACGTTTTTCAGCAGCGGCGTTTTCGCGCCGCGTTCGCCAGGTTGCTTCATTTTCGTCAAAAGCCTACGCCGGCTTCAAATTGTTCCTTCGAAATGCGCGGAGGTCAGCGCCGTGTGGAGGCACTGGAAGAAACCATGCAAACACGCGTCTGCGCCTTAAACTCCGCTTGTCGGACGAGCGAGAGACGCGCTGCGCGAGGCGTTTCCGAGTAGGAAGACGCGGCGGCGCGATTTTGAGATGGCGTTCGTCAAAATAACGCGCGAGACTCTCCGACCACGCGTGAGTCGCGCATGAAATCATGCCATTCGGTACGCAACAGCGCGATTTCGGGAAGGCGTTCGTCAAAAAACACGCGCGTAAATCGCGCCAAGAACTGTGCCATGCGGTTCCACCTTTTCCCTTCAAGTTCCCTTCCAAGATCTGTCAGTTATTGGTGTGGGTTATATGCACGCAAATATGGTACATGACGTGCGATGATACTAGATGTCGTAAGCGCACAATTTGTATCGTGTGGTTCTGTTTCCGTACTACCTCACATTCGTCTGAGTAATAAGCGTTCCAAGCGTCTATCTTATTCTTTTTTGTATATTAATTTCTTCACTCGCCAACTCGTGTACAAAACCACACACAGCAACAGCGGTGAGCGGATGGTACGAGCTACAGCGTACTCAACCACGAGCCGGGCGCAGGTTCTGACGAGCAAAAATCGAACAACGCGACCGATCGCACTGGCGAGACTAAGCTCGTCGCTGCACAAGCGCGTTTACATGCTGCATTTATAACGTCTAAGGGCTTGTGTGCAATGCAAAAAATTCTCCACATGGTACGCTCTCACTAAAAAAAATTAGTTTCGGAAGTGGTCCAACCGACTTACACAAACCGAAGCCTTGGGAGTGGTTTCGCGGTTGGTAGTGGCTTCATTGACCGCAAACAGATAAAACAAATTTTTCTTTCTCACGCAGACTTATGACACAAAATCCATCTTACACACTCAGCTATACAGCAGTTTCCCTAATGCAAAGTTTTTAAATAATGGTCGCGCGTTTACGTACGCGGCAGCTGCTCGCACTATCTTCATGGCTTCAGATAAATAAATATTCGCAGTAAATAGAACCTTTTCGACATCATGAAGCGTCAACACACTTACTTTTATTCATGTTCGCAATCTCAGGTCACCATGACAGCAACCGCCTCGTGCGCGCAGCGCGCCGAAAAACTCCGTTGCCATTGGCGCCATCGAAATATGGCCGCACAACTCACTTTCTTGAATTTAAAAACCTTGCTTTCTTGTAGCTAGCTCCTGTACAGGCTCGCTAGCTTTTTTGCGCCTTCGACGACGTCACGAGGGCGCGCCATGTGATGTGATGATGATATAAGCTCGCATAGGCGCGTCATGACACGGATGACAGCGGCACATGAAGGCACCAAGCGTAGCATCGGTGATCGGTTCCGGCAGCGCACCAGAGCGGAAGCCGCGCACCAAGGACCGCTTGGGAGCAGTTTCGGCGCAATATTGCGTTTTGGAGCAGGATGGCGCAGCGTGGCGCAAATGGCGCAGCACTTCCACCCCTGCGGAGGTTTACTGAAGAGATCTGAAATGAAGTTAGACAGGAGCCTGCTTATGTACCTTCATGTTCCTAAAATAAGCCAATGAGTACTTGACAGTATACTGCAACCTGAACCTGGATTTGAAAACATAATGCTTCCATTTGGTCATAGTGAAAGAGAATGAACGTTTGAACTTTTGCACACTTTTTTTTTCGGAAACCTATAGCAGCCCTAACTAAAACCTTCCTCTTTCCCGAAATACAATTCCCCGCCTCTCGCGAACGTTTTCATGCTATTATATAATTTGTGGTACTCATTTTTATGGCTAAAACCTCAAGTGCCTTGTACAACTTTTGCCTTTACCAGCCTGCCGTACAAAAACTAGCGTGGCCTCGCGCAGAATGAGAAATGAAACCAGGATTCCAACAGGAATCGAACCCAGGCGCTCTCCGTGGCAGTCAAGCAATATACCCCACGCCCACGCCAGGGCTTGAAACTTCTACAGAAAAAGACCCTATAGAGGTGTCATGTCGTTCTAGAAGTCACGTTTTTTTTATTACTTATTAACTTTTTTATGGCACTCACGTCCACAGCCGTATTAATGCGCGGCAGAAGTGTGGAACCGCACCAGGTGTCGCATCGTATGAATTGCGTTTGACAGTTTCTGGTTTAAAGCTGGCGACCCATTACAAAGAGCTCAATCATATTTCATCGTCATCATCATCAGCCACAGCATCAACACAGAGTGCAGCTACATAGGTGCACACATTGCCTTATAAACGCGTAGTGGATATTTCGCTACTTCGAAAAATGATGGTTAATTATGGCGTACAGCATGGTTTTCGCCTTCAAGCCGTCTTAGGCAAATGTATGGGACCCTGTAAATTTTTTCCCCGAGAGCAGGGAGGTGGTGGTAGGCGTACTTCGCGTTTTGGAATGCTTAACAGAATTCGTCCGTCTCTGTAATCTAGATAGCGATTTCCATAAGGGCAGCTTGACAAGACAGCCGTTGTTCAGGTGCGAACGGCTCCTGATGCATTCTTTGTAGTGTCAAACGTAGTAGCTGCCGCAGTTGGGCCAATGGCGATATTCATTGAAAGAATTATCATTTCTATTATTAACAACACAGTATTTTAAGCATAAGTGACAAATTTTTTTATGGAATGTAAGTACTTTGTATTAGTGACTTTTCTTTCCATTCCTAAAAAACTACACTGGACTGTCATAACTTTCGTAGCGGAACATTTGAAAGTACCGCTGCGGCGAGACAGCTGTGAGGACGTTTGAGATCTTGCGCCACGAATTCTGGTTTTTTTCCCATTTACTGGAGACAGCGTTCATACGGCCGCACCATTCAAGTTCTGCCACCTTTATCATTTGGTTGCCACTATAAGCTCAGGAGCGCAGCGTTTGCTGCACTGAAACCACGAAGCTGCGCCCCTCTGCATTTGCGCTTCTGGAATGTCCAGTACCATTACCTTGAATATACTCAGTGGTTCTCTGCAATCAGCACAACATATTGTTACGGATGTGTTGGGTTTATTTTCAATGCGAAGTAAGGGCTGGAGAAAACACAAGAGACGGTCGCAAACCACCGGTCAGCAATCCCTTGCGCCAGTGCTTCTTCTTCCTCCTTTCAGCGCCGCGTTGCACTTCCCTCCCGGCAAGACGAAGCTCACCGAGCGAGTCAGAGTGATCGGTTGTTGGAGGGGTTCGATCGTGCAATATGCATCACCTGCGGGTTGCGCGAACGGCAGTTCTCAGCTGTCACTTTCACAACGACGTAAGTGACGTCACTCAAACACTGGCTAATGACAAGGGGACCTGAGTACTTGTAAAGGAGCTTCTGGCAAAGTCCCTTCTTTCGAACAGGCGTCCATAGCCAGACAAAATCACCTCTGGCGAAGGTGACTGGCAGGCGTCTTGCGTCGTAACGGTCTTTAGCACGAGCATGGGAGGAGAGAGTTCTAAGTCGCGGAAGTGGACGCACCTCTTCGGCGCGACCCAGTGTGTGCAAGACTGGCCTTTTTGTTTGTTGAGAAAGAAAGTATGGTGTCGAGGAAACTTTGAGGATGACGAGCACAGAGAACAAAAAAGGGCAAATACCTTGATGCACACTGGTCGGCACAAAAAAAAATTCACAAATCTCAAAAACATTCATACCAGCACAGGGGGAGAGTGCCTAAAGGCCACCTAGAGAGTTGTGTGCAGCATCGAACACAGGTGCATCCTTAGCTCGAAAACCGATAATAGCGCACATAATGTTTGTTTGGTTACCCTGACCTCCGGTAATATTTTTGTTGAAAATCTGTTCTCGGGGCAAGGGAAATGCTTTGAAATCGTAAAATGCGGCATTGATACTCCTCAACGGGCTGCAATATCCTTTTTTTAGTGCCGAAATGATTTCGCCATCTTTTTTATATAGCGCCATAATGTGAGGTAAATGAGCGCATAGGGACGGCAGTAAAATTGTTTTCGTACATCTACCGCGCTCAGACTGCAACGTGTCAATTTAGGGCTAAGCATCGAACGTACTTTCGTCTCCGTCATCTTTAGTTCGTGTCATATGGACGTAAAATTGACTCGCAGACTTATATTCGAGCCAACATTACCTTTAGTTACGAGATTCATGACGAAATGAGGCGGCTTGACCAGCTGCGCATGCCACATTTATGCTTGAAGTCTTGATGTTGCGTTTCAATCCGTGAGAAAAGAAAGTTTAAGGAGTTAACATCGCAATAAAGAGCCGCAATGAAGCGGCTCTTTGTGAGTCCTCTGGGATTAAAGAAAAGTTGACATATCCCAGATTATGCATTTCATAATAGGAAAAATTAGGCTGCACAACTAACGCACATAAATATCTTTTTTTTATACATGGAATGCTGCTGTATGTTATTTAAAGGGACACTAAAGAGCAAAATGATTTTTCTCGCATTAGTAAAGTAGTCTTCCACGATACCAAAAACCCCACGCTTTCTGCGCGAAGACGCTTAATAAGCGAGAAAACACTCAAAAAGAAAATACAGGTGCCGACGCCACCTTGGAACTCCGGCACCATTTGCCGTGACGTCATATATTTTTGACGGCGCCTGCTTGGGCCTACGTAGTTCCTAATCGGTTAAATCGAAGTACATTGTCCTCTGAGGGGGCCAGAGACTTGACATAACGAGTTTGTGGAAATTTCGTCGAGCCAGTGGCGCCAAAATACGTAAAATGTTCGTTGAAGTCTTTTACGTCTCGAATTACAAAGTTCGGCGCGAAATTTAAAAATGAAACTTTGAACTTGGTTTTTTCCTCTAATAATAAACCTATGGTGGTGAAATAAGCTGCACAAGAGTTCTCCGAGCACACTTTATCAATCTAAACCAGTTCATTGTTTTTCTTTAGTGTCCCTTTAAACATCCCGACGCCCTAGGTATTCGGCAGTTTCGGCTCTTCGTTCCACCCGTTGCATTCGACGACCCACACGAAACGGTCTAGCCAAACTTCCACGTCTTGAGTATCATCGCCATGGAACACAATCGGTGCATGTAACTTACTGTAGATGAATAACAGCGCCGGCGCAACAGCTGCAGCAGAAAACTGCAGTTTGAGCTTGGCATCATGATATGATTGGGTACCAGAACGCACTCTGGTTTGAGCCCTTGGAGACGATGGCTGGTGCGCACGTACACAATGATAATCGCTCTTAGACTGCTCAACCGAGTCGAGTCAAGGGTGCAGCCATTGGATTATAAGCCCAGCGCCTCCACCAGTACAGTATCTCACAAATGTAATGAATAAAGCCTCTTCGAAAGAGAACAGCCTTGGTTAACGATGGCCGACAATCTAAGAACGCGCGCACAACTGCGCTCTTCGTCTTGCTTCTTGTTACTGGCCAGCAGCCATCTCGTCAACATCGTCTTGCCAACCTCAAGCACAACGAACAGCGTGAATGTTTAGGGTTAAGGACACTGCTGGATGTTCTCTCGTATGGAACTTCGGTGAATCAGATTTAGCGGAATATAACGATTTGTGTCCTACGTAATGATCGAGAAGGACGAGAGCCGAGGGGCTCGCCTTCTTCTCAATTCCTTATTCCGCTTTCTGAATTTTCGTTGTTATGAACATGTAAGCCCAGTTACATCAGATATCACGTATAGCGGGATATAGAGCACTGTGGTAAAATGAAAAAAAAAAGAAAGAAGAAGAACAGAGCCTACAAAACAGCATGTGTGAGTGGTGCCGAAATGGATGTATGCTACGGTGGTTTCAGTCGTCATTATTATAACGCCATTAAGGCCTCGTAAAGGAAAACCGATAGCTAACAACGCCTGGCGAGACATTTGGAAACGTAAAACGCACTGTGCTAGAGTTCATGTTTATTTCAGAATTCTTCAGAGTAAGGCGCAGCAATCCGCACTACTTCTTGCGCACATCCGGGATACTAACCTACGAGTGACGTTCACTTGGTCACATTATGCTTGACCTAAAAGTAAAAGTGGCCATCATAAGTGGTAGGTTCTCATAATGACTCGAACATAAAGTGTTACTGACGTATCACGTTGCACAACTATGCAGTCTGTCATATGTATGTTGCGGGTAAATCTAACGGCAATCAAAAACACACAACACATGTATTTGCGCTTCCAAGAAACATGTTATGGCCGCGCGAGATTTTTTAAAAAGATTGGCCTGCCATAACGTGCATAATCGTTCATTGATCTTGTAATCAACAATCAAGAAGAAGGGGAACGTTAGAAAAGATAAAGCAAAACGCAACATTACGAACTGCTTGCCAGCAGTTGTCAGGCTCGTTACAGGTTTAGATCTGCGAATGTGTGTACCTATTCACTATTTGATTTATCTTAGAAGTAGTGGAATCTTATCTAAGTGTTTGTTGTTTTTTGCCCTCTTCTGTATAAACAAAGATCCCTACGTGGTTTTATTCGAAAAATTAATGCTTTGCCTCAACGTGCAGCACAGTATGCTCATCCTCTCGTGCTGCGGGTGCCTAGCATAGCAGCCTCGCTGTACGGAGCTCTGCCCAGCAATTTTGTTTCTCTCTTTCCGGCCGGTAGGTGCCTCGTCGGGCATTGGCGAAAGCACGGCTAAGTATTTCGCTTCTCTCGGATGTTGGCTCACCCTATTTGCGCTGAATGCGGCTAATCTAGAGAAAGCAGCCGATGCTTGCTGTGCATTGGGACTTCCTCGAGACAAGGTGAGTACTTGTTGTCTACCCAAATCAAGATTAGTGAAGGCAGCTTGTGAAACCAAGGCATAGGAATAGCTGACACGAATTCTCGGTAACATGATCGTGAATTGTTTTCTTGACAGAATTCCAGGTTGCGACAGTAGTCTTTAACTCAATAAAATACAGCCAATAGATTATGAGAAAGCGATCATTGCTGTTGCTTACAAAAGATACGATTTTTTGCGACACTCCCATATGAGAGAATGGCTGTAAAAACAAAAATGTAGAAATATGCTAACCAAGGTTGCGAGGAAATTAGAGAAGCTTTATCATCGCTGTTCTCTTTTCTAGCTGGACATATTGAAGTTGCTAGTTTGTTAGTACGTGGCTTAATACTAGGAAAAACATGCAGTTAGGAGATGGCAATGTTCTGTTCTGCAATGAAGATGCTCCACCTAATAACTACTCAGGGCTTCTAAAAGACAAAATGTGTGTAGGCATACATTTGTAAGCCTA
Source organism: Rhipicephalus sanguineus (assembly GCF_013339695.2). Classification (NCBI taxonomy): domain Eukaryota; kingdom Metazoa; phylum Arthropoda; class Arachnida; order Ixodida; family Ixodidae; genus Rhipicephalus; species Rhipicephalus sanguineus. Next base: position 146,099,699 of record NC_051179.1, on the reverse strand, counting down.
CACCAACAATAAAAGAAAAAGTGATTCCGGCAGATCGCATGGACAATTAAAACCGATGTTATACGAAGCACTCTACGGGGAGAACGAAAGTTGCAACGGGTTTTTCAACGTCTCAGATTAACCGCACGCGAGCGTCCTCCCGAGCACTCCCTGTATTATGCATTACCCTGAAGCCATCTTTTAATGTGCGGAGCGCTTTGGGAGGCCCGGGCTGTCGTATGCTGTCATCTCGTGTCGTCACGCAGGAAAAACTATGTATAGCGTAGTCATGTCTAGCATAGCCATGTATGATATAGTATAGCAAGTGCGAGGAATAGAGGCCTGAACGTGTGGAGGAGGGAAAAGAAGAGGCGGAGGGCAAATCATAGCGTAGCCATGTATAGTAAGTACTATAGCAAGGGGGACGGAAAGGGAAGTGAGGGTGAGGAGAAGTGATGTGAGGAGGGGAGAATGTGAAGCATAGCACAGCCATGTGTAATATAGTACAGCAATAGCTTGGAAAGAAAAGATTGGCTGAGGGGAAGGGAAAACACAGGAGGAGGGTAGCGCATGGCATAGATTTCTATATTAGAATGGAAAGGGAAGAGAAGCTAGCACGAGGGAAAGGAGGAATGATAATAATAATGATTGTTGGTGTTTAGTATGTCCCAAAACCACGATATGATTATGAGGAACGCCGTAGTGGAGGGCTCCGGAGATTTCGACCAGCTGGGGCTTTTAACGTACACCTAAATTTAAGTACACGGACCTCAAGCATTTTCGCCTCCACCGAGGGAAAGGAGGAGGGGAGGGTAGAATATAGCACAGCCGTGTATTGTATTGCTGTCCGTGTATTTTATTGCGTGTATTGTATAGCACAGCCGTGTAGTGTATTGCTGTCAGGCACAGCCGTGCCTGACAGCAACTGTCAGATGAAGAGGGACATAGTAATGGCTGCAACCAAGAACGCACGGCCATGTCTAAGGTTAAAGTGTGGCGCAAGAGACCGCCCCTGAGACGGGAAACGTACAATGTATGTCTCAACGACTACTCTGTGAAGCTGAATCAATCGCTCCAAGTGCTGGTGGCGAGTTGCAACCATATGTGTGAGTAGCCGGAGGCAGATTTCAGTTGGAACACCTCGTTCCAACCAAAGCAGCGGTGCTCGTCTTATACCCCACTTAGAGGTTTTTACTTCAATTGGCAAAACTTCGGACACAAAACTTTCACAGGCTTATAGGCAGTGAGGTAAGAGTTGCTGCCAACGGCGAATGCATCGTGATTGGCTTGTGGACGAGCCAACGGCGATGTTCGCGCAAGAGAGGCAGGAGCTAAGACTCAACCAACGGAAGACTTGACACATAGAGGCACAATATAGCCTGACGAAGGACGGGCATAAGATTCGCTGTTTCGACAGTGTTCGCGAAGTGGAGCTGGCTGGATTTCTTTATTTATTTGCAGCATTTATATTGATGCTGTAATAGTCCTTTGAGCAATTTGCACATCAACCTTAGCATGTTTTTTCGCGTTCTTGAGTTTTGTTTGGGAATGGTAGCACTACAGCCGTCAACATGTTTCAAACACCGTTCCGTTTTTGGGTGCAGATTTTCATCGGATTCGCCGCGTGGGACAGCCTCACTGGTTCTGCGCAAGCGCAAGTGCTGGCAATCTCGGCAGCAAATGACGGAGGCATCAACTCGCCCAACCGGCTGGAGAATCGCCCGTTCCGCTGTGAGGCTACCGACACATTTCGTGCAAGCTGGCCGCGTCTTACCGCAGCGCTGTCATCCCCGGCTACCAAATCGACCGACGCATCAACATCAGCAGGCCTTAAAAGCAGCTGGAATAGCTTGCGCCACTTCAGTGGGAATGGTAGCACTACAGCCGTCAACATGTTTCAAACACCGTTCCGTTTTTGGGTGCAGATTTTCATCGGATTCGCCGCGTGGGACAGCCTCACTGGTTCTGCGCAAGCGCAAGTGCTGGCAATCTCGGCAGCAAATGACGGAGGCATCAACTCGCCCAACCGGCTGAAGAATCACCTGTTCCGCTGTGAGGCTACCGACACATTTCGTGCAAGCTGGCCGCGTCTTACCGCAGCGCTGTCATCCCCGGCTACCAAATCGACCGACGCATCAACATCAGCAGGCCTTAAAAGCAGCTGGAATAGCTCGCGCCACTTCAGTGGGAATGGTAGCACTACAGCCGTCAACATGTTTCAAACACCGTTCCGTTTTTGGGTGCAGGTGAGTACAGCACCTCAACTTCACTGTAAAAAGTCAAACAATGTTTGGCTGCTAGTGCTTCCAGACCCACAAACATTGTTTCAATTAACATGTGAATGTGTGTTTATCGCTAAGTTGTTATTCATGTCTGGCGACGTAGAGCTAAACCCTGGCCCCCCCAGAGACGATCCTAACAAAGAATTGCTACAGCTCGTTAAATCACTGCACGATAAATTTGATTCTAAACATGAAGAAGTGATGTCTGCCTTGAGTGAAGTCAAAGAGGCTCAGTATTCAATGGAGCAACAAATCGCCGATATCGACAATAGGCTCTCGGCAGTTGAACAAAGCATTCGATCGTCAGAGGGGCAACAGGGGGAAAGCCTCGTGCCTCAAATGGCCGTACTGAACCAACGGCTCAATGAATTTGAAGACCGTTCACGTCGAGAAAATTTAATATTTCACGGCATAGTAGATGCCGCTGCTGAAACTTGGGCACAGTCCGAAGAAAAAGTTTGCTCGATATTAAATTCAGCTTTAAGCCTGAACCTGAATAGCAGCGGTGATCGCATTTCCCGCGCGCACAGGCTTGGCCGTTTTGTCCCTAATAAGTCCAGACCTATTATTGTCCGGTTTTCATCCTGTAAACTAAGAGAATCAATTCTGTCTTCCAAAAACAAGTTAAAAGCAAGTAGTGTCTCCGTGAGTGAAGACTTTTGTAAGGCAACCAGAACTGTCAGAACGAAATTGTACGATTTTGGCAAGAAAAGCGGCGAACTTTTCACTGTGAGGTACAACAAGCTGTATATCAACAAAAAATGTTACATTTACTCCCCTGATACCGACAGTGTCTGTGAACTGCAATTGGGCAATGCTGCCAGTACTGTTGAACTGTCGTCTGCCGCTACAAACCACCGTCCTGATTCGTCTTTTTCCTAACAGAAGTTAGGCATCAGCAACGCAGCCAGTCTTCTCAAGGCTTATCATTTTTATTGTCAAATGTGCGCAGTTTAATCAACAAACGCGACGCTCTAACACCTATTATTGATTCATGCGCCGCTGACGTGATTGCATTGACGGAGACCTGGTTGACTGATAAAATTTATAGTGAAGAACTGTTTCACTGTGACCAGAATTATGTTGTGTACCGTCGTGACCGCGATTTAAAACCAGGTGGTGGTGTTCTAATTGCTGTTGCCGACAAAATAGTGTCTGATAGGATTGCACTTACAACGTCCTTAGAGTTGGTTTGTGTGCGTGCCGTCATAAACCACCAAAACACATTGATCTGTGCTTGTTATCGGCCGCCAAATGCACCAACTACTTTCTGCGATGAGCTGCATGACGTTCTTAATTTTCTCGTCTCAGAATTTCCTCACTCTCCGTTGCTTCTTCTGGGAGATTTTAATTTTCCTAGAATAAGTTGGGCTTCGCAATTTCCCTCCGTTGTTGGTTCGTCCGCCGAAAGTGAATCTTTTATTAACTTGTGCTTAAATTTCAATCTTGCGCAACTTGTTTCTGGGCCTACTAGAACTGGCACTACTTCATCAAACACACTTGACCTAGTCCTTGTCAATAACCCCAATCTAGTGCATTCATTAACTTGTTTACCCGGAATAAGCGATCACTGTTTCTTACATTTTTTTGTAAAGGGCCGCGTTACTCGTCAAAAAACCAATCCAAAATTTATCAGAGATTATGCGAGAGGCGATTACACAGCAATTAATAATCAGCTTGCATTATTCATAGACGAGTTCATGCCAGAATTTTTTAGCCGTACCGTAGAAGATAATTGGAACCTATTTAAAAACAAAGCCACATCGCTTGCTGCTAAATATATTCCACTGCGCAGGCTTTCCGGGAAGAAACGCTCCCCTTGGTTTTCGACGACACTAAAAAGATTATCCAACAAGAAAAAACGCACTTTTCGTCTTGCGAAACGCTGTCAAACACCTACACGTTGGAATGATCACTCAAACGCACTGCATGCATATCGAATCGCGTTGAGAGAAGCGAAGGTCACCTTCTTTAATACATATCTACCTTCCCTTCTTTCAACTAATCCATCGAAATTTTGGAGCACTATTCAAATAAAAAAGATAAATAACATATCTCTTACAGATACTGGTGGTTGCACAATGAGCGATGAAGAATGTTGCAGGGTTCTAAATGACACCTTTGCGAAATCATTTTCTGACTGCTGTACTGACACAGTCCCGTACATGTGCAAAAAGGATTTTTTTCCTATGGATCCACTTGTTGTTGACTTTGCGGGGATTTTAAAGTTAATTCATAATTTAAAACTATCCTCTTCCTGTGGCGCGGACGAAATTAATTCCAAATTTCTAATAAATACTGCTGTGTACTCCTCTGTGATTTTTATGTACCTTTTCACCCAGTCTATTGAGTGCTCGACTTTGCCCGCAGATTGGAAGGTGGGGAAGGTGGTGCCTCTGTTGAAATCAGGTAACCCGCATTCTCCTCTCAATTACAGGCCCATTTCACTTACCAGCATACCTTGCAAAATCCTTGAACATGTCATATTTTCTAATCTCGTTTCATTTCTTGAATCAAACTCTTTCTTCACTTCATTTCAGCATGGGTTTCGCAAGAACTACTCCTGCGAAACACAACTAATATCGTTTATACATAGCATTTCTTCCTCTTTAGACAAAGGCCAAGTAATTGATTGCATTTTCTTAGATTTTGCTAAAGCTTTTGACAAGGTGTCTCATCGCTTACTACTTCTTAAACTCAGTACTCTTAATATTGACCCTAACATTTTCAATTGGATAGAATGCTTTCTAACTAACCGTACTCAATTTGTAACTGCTAATAATGCTGCATCCCAGCGCTGTGACGTAAAGTCAGGTGTTCCCCAAGGCTCCGTTTTGGGCCCATTGCTATTTTTAATATATATTAATGACTTACCTACTGTTATTAATAGTTCTATAAAACTATTTGCCGACGATTGTGTTCTATACCGTGAAATAACTAATCAGCATGATAACTTTATTCTTCAATCAGACCTAGATAACATATCTAAGTGGTGCTCACAATGGCTTATGTTCCTAAATCCCATTAAATGCAAAATCATGTCTTTTTCGCGTCGCACTGACTCATCCACTTCTTTCGGCTATGCTATCAATAACATCAACCTTGATTACGTAACTTCATATAAATATCTCGGATTACAGCTAACCAATAATCTTTCATGGCATGCGCACATCGAATACATCACTAACAATGCCAACAGATCCCTCGGCTACATACGCAGAAATTTTTCTAAAGCCCCCTGCCATTTGAAGTTAATGCTGTACAAAACACTAATTAGACCTAAGCTTGAGTATTCGTCATCTGTGTGGGACCCCGGTCAAAAAACATTATCAGCCATCATCGAGTCAGTTCAAAATCGGTCAGCACGTTTCATTATTTCAAACTATACCCGCACATCTAGCGTTTCACTAATGAAATCAAACCTTGGACTAATTGATTTGCAAACTAGAAGAAAAATTTCTCGCCTATGTCTTTTTCATAGTCATTTACCAAAATACTTCACTTAAACAGGAACTCATCTCCGAGCCTTCATACATATCGTCACGTCTTGACCATCAGCATAAAGTTTTTATTCCTTTCTGCCGTACTAACGTTTTTTCAGACTCCTTTCTGCCAAAAACCAGTGCCGAGTGGAACCACCTTCCCCCCTCCATCGCCTCCATTGAGGACGTGTCATCCTTCAAGACTGCACTAACCGATCATATCTTAAGCCTCCAATAACTGAGTATTGTTTGAACATGTATTCTAATTAATTTGTTGTATTATTGTGTTCTGTTTTTTACTACATTTTTTGTTATATTACCCACCCCCTCTGTAACGCCTTTATGTGCCCTGAGGGTAATGTAAATAAATAAATAAATAAATAAATAAGCACAATAAAGTTCGCATGCCGCATACGGCAGGATGTAGAGCACTTTTGTCAAAATAAAAGCTGAGCCTACAAAACCGCATGTGCGCCTAGAGCCAAAATCGGTTAAATATTACCGTGCCTACAGTCACCACCATCCTATCGTCCATAAACTTCTGCGTAGCTTTTATATTTCAAACACCTGCGATGCCGGCTGACTCGTAAACGAAAGGCGAAAGGTAACAACCCACGGCAATCTATTTCCAACAGTGCAACGCGCTGGCTAAGAGTAGAGGGCAGCACTATAGCACATTATATACCCGCAGTTGCCACAAACGCCTCTACTCACTAAGTAAATGCGCACTGGTTTGTGCACACATAACTAAAACGCATCGACGACTGACGTGCACTTGACCACACCATGCCTGACTTAAAAGGAAAAGTGGCCATCATAATTGGTATGTTCTCATAATGACTTGTATATAAAGAATTACTGACCTATCATTTTAGAACCAAGGCAAAAAAGATATTCCTTGACATCTTTTACTGAAAAAGTCATGATCTGGTGAGACGTTTTAAAAATGTCGCGCATTGCCATAAAACCTATCAATAGCTATTGCTCTCCCAAAGAAAACTGAAAAAGCGAGTGGACATTGCAGCAATCGCAGTCTTCTGTATGTCTTGACAAAAAATTATAACTATTTTGATCGTTAGAGTGGCAATCTGATATTAACAAAGCGTAACATTTGAAATTTTTGTGGTTTTTGGGCTCATCCACTGTTTAGATCCCCGTAGATGTATTCGTATTAACTGTTGGCCTGATTATAAACGTATTGTATCTTTATCTAGGCGTAGCTTTCGCAAAGAAAATGCTTATCGTGGACGACAACGCCCGACAGATGATGAGAATCTTCTCGTCCTTGTGTGTATCTCTCACAGCCGCCTTGCTGTTTGGAGTTCTGTCCGCCATTTTGCTGTTTCACACTATGCTCTCTCTTTGCGTCCCATAGGGGCCTCGGCAGGCATTGGCGAAAGCACGGCAAAGCATTTTGCCTCCCTCGGTTGCTGGCTCACTCTGTTTGCGCGCAACGCCGATAATCTAGAAAAGGCAGCAGAGGCTTGCTGCGCATTGGGCCTTCCTCGAGACAAGGCAAGTACTTTTTGGTGCCCAAATCAAGGTGCCCAAATTACAAAAACAAGATCATTGTTGTTCTTTAAAAAGTGTACAATGATTATTTGGAAAGTTCGCATAGTCGAGAGTTTACTTATAAACACGGATATACAGAAAAGTGGCTATTTAAGTGCTCAGGTAACCAAAGAGATTTTCCAATCTCTGTCGACCCTTTGAGGCAGGATATACTCTGAACGATAGTCTGTTAAGTGTGAGGCGTCATACAAGGCTATCCGCAACGCGCAATTCCCAGTTTACTGTTCTGCACTACAGGGGCACCATCAAGGGATCTGCAGAGGGTTTTGAAAAGGAAAAAAAAAAGCTTAGGCACACGCTACTACGCCTACGCCAACAACACAGGCAAGACAGTTTTTCCTTAAGGGCGAGGCATTTAGTACGATGGCTACACATTTGAATATTATCCTCTTCGCTGCCCGCGTCCACGTTCGTGGATATGACTCCTTAAAGAGCAAGTAAAGAGGCTCCGACTTTTTTTTTTTACATCTCCCAAACAAGCTCGCCAATTCGTGCAGAGAGTCGCGGCGACCACATTTCGCGAACATTACAGCGCTGCGCGCCGCGCAGACGCTCCATATCGAAAAATAATTACCGCCCCTCTCTTCAGCGCCTGTCCTTTCCTCCGCGCACACGAAGTGACGTAATCTTGCCTGTGGGAAACATTACGTTGTACCGACTTCGTCGATTGGTCTGCTGCACTACGAAACAGCGCCTTGGCACTGCGGCGATGCGGTTTTGACGGGGAATTTACCGCGCTTCTTCACCACGCCGCTCTGACACGAGCGACACGTGGAGGAAGCCTTCTCGATCGTTGGCTGGTTGCCGATGACGTAATCGCTGACGTAATCCCTGACGTCATGTTACGTTGCCGAAGTTGGCATAGTCACCACAATGGGCTACGCCTGTCTCTCTAGGCTGCCGAAAAGGAAGCGAAGCCCGAGCGAGAAACCGAAACCAGCCGAAGCGGGTAGTTGTATACGCTGTAACTTACTTATTACTGTGCTTATTCGCAAAATTACACTTACTCACATCGTACAAGTGCGCATTTATCGCTTCATCACGCATTTTGGACAGCGGGCTTGTTTACTGGCCCTCTAAACGAATTGCACAACTGGAAACTACTCATTGTCATTGAAATCTCGCACCTGTGTCGCCCACATATGTGTCCTTTGCTGAGCGACGTTTCCTCTTTCCTCGATTTCTGACCACCTGAAGGAGCTGAAATACTTCGGAGCCTGGTGCTTCGCTAATTCAAAAGGATGCATCCTATCAGTAGCTCGTCATTTGCACTACAGACAGGTGGCGTGCTGCGCAAGATCGAAAGAGGCAAGAAGAACAAAGACAGACGTGAAAGATATATATATCCCTTTCAGTCCTGCCTTTTTATTTGTCGGAGACTGTTTTCGTACGCATTTTCCTAATAGCTGAGACCTGAGAAGGCCACTAATAAAAAATTGAGCCATTGGTGTAAGTATTTATGGATTTACAGACATGACGTCAAACTAGATCATCAGGGCTCAGTGGCCATGAAATGAGAAAAATGGCTTCTTTATTTCTGGCACTCACTAGAGTACACAAAATGTGAACTGACGCCGTATCTGGAGGTGTGAAAGTCCTTGCAACAACTTCAGAACTACGTCCCGAAAACCGCGCCTACACGCCTTAGCTTGCCCGCCTCGGCGTCACTCATGACTTCGGTCAAACTTGTTCACTGCGGCTCCCAACTCCGCAAAAATGCCACAATAGTGATGTCGATCGCAGTGGGGATTGTTGAAGAAATATCCTACCAAGAATTAGCTATCTTGGTTTCATTTCGGAGGCGCTGGGAGAAATTTTGTGCCGTGTCGTCAAGTGACGACGCCAGGGCTGAAAGGGATATATATATATATCCAGTAAAATACCAATTGCACGCACGTCAGTTGTGCGAACTTGTACGAGCGTCCTATCTGAGGAAGAAGAGGAGTGGGAGGAAGGAGTAACCCTAGTAGAGGAAGCACCAAGAATTTGAATTTCAGCTGAAGAAGCACTCATGTGCTTGGAAAAAGTGAAGTCCTCGATGCCCAGCAGAGTGTTGTGCCAGAGAACGTTCATGAGAGCTTGGACACAGTGACTCAATTCATGACCACTGCAGTCATAAATGTGCAATTACAGCAAAAGATTGCTGCATTCTTCAAAACATGCTTTATAAGCGGAAAATCCCATTGAATTAAGCACCGCGCATTGCAAATTAAAGGGGTTCAAATTGCATTTTAACAGCTGATGTTTCCTTGAGCTCCAGATAACACGTTGGAATAAAGTTATTTCAGTTAAGCGAACTCTCACTTTAACGAACTTTCTCCTGGGGTCTCTTGAAATTTGTTCCCGTGATGTTTCACTATATATATATATATATATATATATATATATATATATATATATATATATATATATATATATATATATATATATATTGCAATGTTTTGCAATGGATTTATTGCTCACTGCCTTCCGGCGAAACTGTGACTTTTTAACATACGGAATATTTCGTGTACCGAATAAGCAAATATATATATGCTGGTTTTTTGCTTATTCGGTACACAAATACACGGCATGTTCAAGAGTCGCCGTTTCGCCGCAAATGAGTAAGGAATGAATGCGATAGCAAGAAATTGGAATGTCACACGAAGAAAAACAAGCAGCTCGATACTTGCAGCGCGGCGCTGAAGCACAAAGAAGTACGTCCGAAAAGGACGCACAGGTATGCACAGAACAAGCGTGCACTAACAACTGTCACAGTCTTTATGTCTTGGTGCTTGAGCAACGCGCTCCAAGTGTCGACAATGGAAAACAGAGTAGAGTAGAGTTGACCCTTTGAACTGTGGCACACACTCACGCTGTAGGACTGCCCAAGAACCGGGTAGTTCTAAAAGAAAAGTCTTAAATAATAAGTATCAGACGATCTTAGATATTAGATGTGAAGCATCTTATAGCGGAGTTCAATCCGGTGGTGGTGGTGGTGCTGTGCGGCGTGACCACCCTTACTGCGCATGCCCATACCCTCTCCACACATCTCTACACTCCCCCCTTTCCACCTCCCCACTCACCCTCTCCCCACTCCCCTCCACTTTCCCTCCCCACTGCTCCTCTCCACTTCCCCTCTCCCGCTTCCCCTCTCCCCTCTCCAAACTTACTCTGAAACGCAGGCTAGACATGCCGAAATTCTCTCCTGCGCAACGCCGCGATGAGCACCAGGGCATGCGCGTTCCCTCCCCCTCTCTCTCCTCTGCTACGCTGCCGCCCTCTAGCACGCCTGTCGACCGCGTTCCCCGCTCGCCCTGTGAGAATTAATGGCCAGCCTAGAGAGAACACAAAACGCGCGTAGCGTTCCTCTTCGCGTTGCACGACGCGAGGTCGGTAGCATGCCCAACGAACGCCAACGGAACGCGATCGTGCAAGTGCTCCGGCTTCGCATCGCCTTATGGTCCCCGTTAGCGGGAAATGGTGCAATTTTTCTTATTCTTTTAAACTGTGGCGCGTATAGTGACCCCTCTGCGTCTCCTTTCACAAGGCGGCGTCTGACGCAAGGTGTGCCCAGAGATTTTTTTTTAAATGCGAAGCATTTCTTAGCGAACTTCTGCGACTTTGACCGTATCTATCTATCTATCTATCTATCTATCTATCTATCTATCTATCTATCTATCTATCTATCTATCTATCTATCTATCTATCCATCTATCTAGCCGCCTACGACTTTGTGCTCTCCTGGTCGGTTGGTTAATCGAATGTGCACCAAAATTGGTATGGCGTAAAATGACTGTATGGCGAGCACAAATGACAAGTCATAACATGAAAATCATGACACGAATGTCATGTACAGCATTATTTACATGCTACGCTCATGGTGCGCTGGCGGCCGTTTCGCTAGATTGATATGCACTGAAATTGGTATCTTGCGACGTGACCGTGTGAAGAACATAAATAACACGAGTTATCATGAAAATCATGACACGCATGTCATGTACAGCATGACTTACGTGCCACGCTCATGGGGCGCTGGCGGCCGTTTCGCTAGCTTGATATACACCAATATTGGTCTCTTACGACGTGACCGTGTGACGAACATAAATAACACGAGTTATCATGAAAATCATGACACGCATGTCATGCACAGCATGACTTACGTGCCACGCTCATGGGGCGCTGGCGGCCGTTCGCTAGATTGATACACACCAAAATTGGTATCTTGCGACGTGACCGTGTGGCGAACATAAATAACACGAGTTATCATGAAAATCATGGCACGCATGTCATGTACAGCATGACTTACGTGCCACGCTCACGGGGCGCTGGCGGCCGTTTCGCTAGCTTGATATACACCAATATTGGTCTCTTACGACGTGACCGTGTGACGAACATAAATAACACGAGTTATCATGAAAATCATGACACGCATGTCATGTACAGCATGACTTACGTGCCACGCTCATGGGGCGCTGGCGGCCGTTTCGCTAGATTGATATACACCAAAATTGGTATCTTGCAACGTGACCGTGTGACGAACATAAATAACACGAGTTATCATGAAAATCATGACACGCATGTCATGTACAGCATGACTTACGTGCCACGCTCATGGCGCGCTGGTGGCTGTTTCGCTAGCTTGATCTAACCCGGAATTGGTCTTGCGCGACGTGACTGTGTGACGAACATACATAATAGGAGTTAACATGAAAACCATGACACGCATTTTCCTCAATGACATACAAGACGATGTATGCAGCTCTTTGCTGGCTGCTTCGCATTACATCGATTCCCACAATGCGTGGGATCTGCCGGCTTTTTTTCGTTCCACATCACGAGTGGGTACCGAAAGGTGCCACTTTGTCGCGCGCCTCTCAAGGGCAGTTTTCAAATTGAACAAAAATGTAGGATCGTTGCGTGATAGAAAAGACGCTCAAGCTTCTCCGAGATCTGCCGTACCACCAGCGGCAAATGGTCTATATAAATAGCTCACCGTTATTTCGCTGGCGCATGCATGACGCGTGGTTGAGATGTCTAACGCAGCGCGCTGGGGAGAGAGGAGTTGGTCGTCCGAATAGCCGGCAGGGTGCTTCGGAATTTTTTTCTTTGTGCCTTTTTTGTATATAGACATACGTACACATATTCGAGACATGGGGCCGACGGCAAAAATGCGCTGAGGGTGTCCACATAATTGCTATCGCAATAAAACAATTGGAAGAGAGCGAGGAGTGCGCAGCTAAATGTTAACGACAATCTATCCCTCGTTTATATTGTTTTCTTATACAGCAATCAATCTTGTCCTTTTACGACCTTCAATATGTCAAAAGTCTCTCAAAACCCTCCACAATTTAGTTCAGCTACAGCGGCATTCTTCCTATATACTTCATTATTTTGCTTCATCGTGCTTTGTAGGTGCTTGTTGTACCCGGAGACATGGCGGTGGAAAAGGACTGCGCCAATGTTGTGCAGAAGACAATGAATCACTTTGGCAAAATCGACATCCTAGTGAGTCACTGCTCCATAAACGGTTCATAAATCTCACAAACTGCGTTGTCTTCATATCTAGACCCGAAAATAAGTACGCAGATTGCAATAACTAAGGCAAAAGTAAGCATCAGCCCTTACGAAAGTTTATAAATAATTTCTTCATCGACATATGAAATTCATAAGCAAAATAAGCTATTCATTCACGGTATCAAATAGTAACTTTGTTAATCTCTTACACGTCTTCAAAATGTATTTGTTGAACTGTACTTATGTTTTCTTTTCATAATGTTACAGCGACCTCTGTATATGTGTGTAATATATGCCCGACGAGTTCTTTTTTTTAGCGCTTATGCTTTTGTTCCACCTCTACGTAATATATATATACGGCGGTTTCGATACTTTGTAAATAAATGAACAATAAATAAATAAGTAATCAAAGTATTCTTTGCATCCTTGTGGTTCAGGTGCTGGAATTGAGTGTTTCTCAACATCAGTTATTTTATTGAGATACCAAAACATGTCAACTGCAATGTAATAATGAACACAGCCACAGTGGAACCTATAAAGAAATTCAAATATTCCACGTCAAACTGCAGACCCTTTCACCTCTTCCTCCTTAATTTGTCGTGCTATACGAACATAGCTTTTTATAGTCTAGTAAAATGAACCAGCTAGCCCAACGACGTGTTCTTTTGAATGACCATTGCTAGATCATTACGACGGAAAGAAGAAGATTGCCAGATCATTATGACAGAAATTAGGCTTGCATTTCCCAGTTGTAAATTTAATGCTGAGATATTTTCTTTTCGCGTAATACTGTGATCCTTCCTCTGCTCAACTGCATTGTTATCACAGAACGAAAAAAAAGCAAGACGAATACATTTTGTGGCACGTTATTCTCTTAAAATTGCACAAAGCACATTGAAAATTTGTTTCAGGTAAATACACCTCGTTATCTCACCGGCTGCACTTTAAAACTTTCAGAACGTTTCGCAATGTAGCAAGGCAGAACTTACCTTATGGAGGCGTATTTCGAATAGGCATTTGGATTTGCTGCGCAAGCAGTCAGTGTCATCGAGCCATCGAGTTAGGCGCTCCTCATAGGCGAAGATAATTCCTGCAAACACGCACACAGCCCAATTTGATGTTTGTCCGTCAGCTGTTATCGTAATCCACAATTATTATGCAACATTTTATAACGTAATGGTGGATATTGTAGTGGACATGGCGGTGACGAGGTGGGTGGTGTTGCGTACCTGACTGATTAAAGCCGTCCCCCTAACAGGCTGGGCAAACGCGAAACCAAAAGCAGTCGTTCACAGTAACAGCAGCACACGGTAACAGTCTTCTCTGGGCCGGAGGAACGCGTGCCGTGTACACATATTGATGTGATTAACTGTTCATTTCGGTACCATTTAAGGGTAGTCAATTGGAGGCAGAGGTAAGGGTTCCTCACTTGCTCGGAAGGGGACAAAATATCACCCACCATGCCTTCACCATGTCCGCTATGGTGTCCACCGTGACAGTAAAAGGCATTCCATCATTACAGTGCATAAGGGTGATGGATGATGGACATATTTTAAATAGGGAAAGGAGGAGAACAAGAAAGCACGAACGCCGTTTATTTTTTTTTAAATTTTTTTTAGAAGGTTAAGTTGCCCGACCTTATAATTGTTCGTGCAGCTTCCTCAGTGTGTGTCGGTGTTTGCACGCTTTTTGTTTTTCATGGTGAATCCTTATCAACTAGCTAACTATATGTAGTTTCAGCTAGTTCGATGAGTAAAATCTTGATGTCTGCCGCATGCAATTTTTTTAAACCTGACATGGCCTCACGAGGGCGGTAATAGGGGTTGCTTTGTTGTTCCTTATTGTGAAACCAGAGCATACACAACGGACGAACCGAAGGAGACATACAAGCGCTCACTACCAACTGCTTTAGATTTCCCAAGAACACCTGGGAAATATAAAGTTAATACCATTGTTCACTGAAAACAATAACTATGGCACTGGCATTACAAGGAACACAGATTTACAGCAAGCGCAGAAATCCACTTTCTTTGTCAGGAAGGAACATCGAAGGGATGTTTACACAATGATCACTATGTTTGTCTATCGTGTCAGTTTTCATTATCTCACGTGTAACCGGCTTCTGGAGAAGGAAAATGACAAAGCAAACATGGTAACGCACCCAAAGTGATGAGCTGAATTGCGTTGCTTTTATTTTTCTACATCGCACTTGTGCTCAGGCACCTTGTCCGTCTGACCTGTGTATTGAGGCACCTGTCCGTCTGACCTGTGTAGAGTTTACCGCAAGATAACGACACAACATTTACAGTGACTGTTGCAACATACTTGCAGTTCGGTTCAGCGATTCTGCAAAAGCTAGAAGAGATGAATGTTAGGTTATGGAAGCCGGCATGACAGACAAGTGTCGCTGTGTAAGTACCCCTTCAATTTTAGGGGCGAAGCACTTTAGGGTCTGGGCTTGTCGGCGTGTCATGTCGTCGTCACGGTTCATCATAAAAGGGTATGCGCCACAAAAATGGGGTAAATCCCACTACTCACCACCGGTTCATACTATCCATATTATGAGTTAAACGTTCGTGGTTACTGTCTAAGACATTACGTTTGGTTTAGCAGCGGTGTAGAATCCCCCAAGAAATTTACCAAGGTGCTCAAGTTTCTTATCTAAAACCAGTGACGCAAACGTGGATCTCTGCGGTAAGGTCATCTATTTCAAACACCACTTCTTCAAACGTATCTGCAAAGTGATTTTGCTTTAGTTGCCAACGGTCCACTAAAAATGAAGAGGGCAACAGTTAGCCCAACAATAGTCGACGACCTTATTGGAACTCAAACCGGGCATGCAGGGAAGAAGAAGAACATGGACAAGAAGTACCTCAGGGTAAGCTGCATTCCGATGCAGTTTTCCGAAGACGTTAGCGGAGCTAGTGACCACCCTTCCCTACACGCCCTGTTTTAGGCTTCGCAAAGAAATCTCTCTCAAAGCAATGTGGCGAACTACCTCGGTCAGGCCTCCTTCTTCTGTCTCTTCTTTTTTATCGCATTGCCCATTAGCACCGATTTTGCTGTGGGAAACGCCGGTGCACACTGCATCCTTCGCCGCTCCCCATGTTTCACGCTAGTGGAGCTGAAACACCCTTCCCTACATCCTTCTCCCCTCCCCAGGTTTTCTTCTTCTTGCAAAAAAATGTGCAATTTCTGCGCACGCTGGAATTTTGTGCTCCATGTTATGTCACTGCTACAAAGTCTGTGTTTCAGGGGCAAATTCACCAGTTGGAAATAAGCGCTGTGTGTCCCTTTGCGTTCGTCCGTTGTGTATGCGCTGTTTTTACGATCCTCATATGCCGACAATCACCTCATGTTTGTTTTGGCCATGAAAAACGGATGAACCAAAACAAACTTAAATGAAGCAGACTTGTGATTCATGGGCAGAAGCGACAAGAAGTAGCGTGCAATCAAAGATGAACAGGCGCATGTGTGCATAGCCAGTAGTCTTAGTGTGGGGAGCGTAGAGTGGCGGTTATATAGTAGAGATAATAATATTGCTTGCTGCAGCCGGAGAGTTTCTCTTTTACAGGTGAACAATGCTGCAATTCGCGCTAGAGGATCTCTTGAAAGCGCTTCAATGGAAGATTTTGACAAAGCTTGGAAGACGAACTTCCGCGGTCCCCTCTGCCTGATGAAAAACGCTATTCCCTACTTACGTCAAACCAAAGGTACGCTTCCTGTTGCATTATTCCAGCTATGAATGAATAGATGGCTGGAATAAAGCTTTATCGAGGTCCTTTACGTCGCGCTAGTTACCTAGTCCGAAGCTAGCCGCACCCACGTTGGCACCGAAAGGCATGGCCTTGCGGGCGCTTCGCGGGCCCGTTGGACTGCCCATAGCTGTTATTTTAATACGAGACTGCGTAGAAGGGCGTCCCGCAGCTCTTCAGGGTTGTCCTTGTCGCTGCTTAACGCGGAGCAACGCCAGAGCATATGACCAATAGCTATGCATGTAGGAGTGCAGAACCTTGGATAGATTTTACCGGGGGTACGTGTATAAATGCAGTGTTTCCAAGCGCGTTGCAAAAAGTATGAGTGACGATCCCATGCATTACTCCACCGTAGTGAGCCTCAGTCTGTGAGCGTAAATTAAAGAAGAATTAAATAAATTATGTATATGGTGCAACACTGGCGCAGTTCTTTAAAGTTGTCAATGGCACAATAGAAAAAAGCGAACAGCAATTATCAACCAAAAGTAAGTAGCGGACAGTGCGGCTAACCGCTGGGTAGATGTATTCGCTCTCGACTACAAGCTCTGTAGCCTTACACCCCATATACCATGCCGTCCGTCAAGAACACCGGTTTGGGTATGCCGTCCAACCTGTTTTCCAGGGCCTCGGCATAGTGGCCGAAGGCTACGCATTTCGTCATGCGACAAACTGCGATGCCGCGACTTCTCTCTCGCCCCCTAGAACTAATTCTCAGGAGAAAGCATCTATGAAAGCGTTGGAGCTATATTTAAAATTTAGTAAAGCGTGCGTAAAAATATTTTTAAAATAAACATGAGCTCTGTTACCAGGAGGTTTGTGAGAAAAAATATACAGGAACGATATACAAGAAGTAGTTGCTGAGAAATTCCTAGCTTTAGCCTCTTGTGCAAAAGGAAAATTTACTTCATCTCGTCCTGAGTTGGCCTCTCATCGACAATTCAGTTCATTGCGTTTGAAATAACAGTGCTATTAGGCATGGGCATAGAAATAATGAAAGTACACAAAAACAAGTATATTTACATATATATATATATATATATATATATATATATATATATATATATATATATATATATATGTTAAATTGTGGGATTCAATATTGCGGGAATTGTGGCATCTAAGTCAATGGTATTGTTATATTCTTACCTCTCTTTATTATGTCCTTGATATATAATATACATTATAAAGTACTCACAAAAGGAAATGAAAACCATGTGCTACGGATACACTACCTCTTTTTTTATGCAGTAAATTCAGTCGGTTTTTATTGCCCCCATAGCAAAATAATGCAATGGTGGGAGTAAACTTCAAAAAATTTTTTCCTGACTAAAACGAAAACTACTTCGATTAAACTTTCTGTGGACGAAGTTGTTATGATTCTCAATCGTATGTGCTTTTCTGCTTATTTTTTCTTGGAAGACCTTAGGGTGCTACAGACGTCTGAACATAGGCCAATGTAGCGTGTTTTCCAAGTTCAGGATTCTATTTTAGTGCCTTTGCGCCGCACACAGGCAAGACAAAAACTTTAGAGAGATAGTACGTCTTATGGAGAGTTGTATGAAAGTAATCAATGTATTTGGTCTGCAATCGTCTTTTGTAAAAAAATTCCCAAATACGCTGCAATATTTCAATTTTAACTAAGCGCTAAGGAGTGGAAAATATAAAGGTACTTTAAGCAACTGTCCTATAATAAACGTGCGATGTTCTGAAAACACAACAAAGCAAGTTTCAAATGAATGCGTGAAACGGTCCATTTATAGCGAATTGTTCTTTCGTACCTTGCTTTTCACCATATTGAGAAGTACACATAGCGCTCACGTGCCCGAAAAATTCTTACCGCTCAAAATATTTTGAGAAAATACTGTAGAACTACTGTCTATATGTCCGTAATTTTCTCAGATTTTTTCAAGAGAAATTGATTTTTGTCGAGCGCCCCAGCTGGGACAGTTGGTGTGGAATTACCCATATATATATATATATATATAGGACCCAACATCACGCTATGATTATGAAGGACGCCGTCGTGGAGGGCTCCAGAAATTTCGACCTCCTGGGGTCTTTAATGTGTACATAAATCTACGTATACGGACGTCAAACATTTGCGCCTCTATCGAAAATACAGCCGCTGCAGCCGGGATTAGATCCCACGACCTGCGGGTCAGCAGTCGAGCGCCATAAACTTTGTCGCAGTACTTGTACTTGCTTAAATTGGTCGATTTCCTTTTGCTGGCCTTGCGGATGCTGCTGCGGAAATTGCTGATGTTCATCGCTGATTGAGCATACTCTGTTAGTGGTCTCAGTATAACTTATCGACGGTGTATAAGCATGCTCCATGTGAACCCAAGTAAAAGCTGCCCTTTCGATTTTATTGTTGGAGCTGGCGCTAAATGCTCAATCCATATCGCTTCAACATTCGAAAGGCTTCGACATTCAGGTTTTAACCCGGGTTCCTATGCTCTGAAGGCAAGCGTGTTAACCACTACGCTACACAACCACGCTTACAAAACGTGAATACAACATCTTAACCATATAAACATCAAGCATTCAAACAAAAGATTGAATTTCGAATCGGCATTACCATATATTAAAGTTCGAGAAAAAAAGGAAACTTGCTCAAGTATTTGTTTTTTTTTTTCTCCTCGAACATCTGAATGAAAAAATATTCCTACAACTGATGCAAGCAACGTATCTAGTCCTCGCTTTTCTGTGTGTATTGAAGATTTCTCGTGCTGCTGCCTTTCGTGTAATCGAGTATATCTTTTCTTCTATATGTGTACGTTAATTAGCGATCTTTTACTGTTGTTTCCTGCTTGTTTTGTCTTCTTCGCATTTTGTTACGCCGCATTTCAATTACTTTCACAAATATGTAAATTGTGTATATAATATACCCCCCCCCCTTTATTATGCTCCTGGAGCGAATGTGGCTAATCAATAACTGCAATATATAAATAAAGCAATAAGAAACGACGCAGAAGCCTTTATGTTTTAATAAACCACAGCTTATATTGCCCCAGGAAAGATGTCTTCCCTGCAACGCATATGTGTTTAGTCAAAGCTGTACCAACCGCCACAGCAGGTTGGCTGGTCAAGCACCTCCACACAGTGTAATTGGTGAAATTTTTGTTTCACGCACTAACAAAGACGTGCTCTGATAAAACGAATGCGCTATGTGTGGGCAGGTGTCGCTGCGATAAGTCTTGCAACAACTTCGCTGAAAATAACGATCAGTCGTCAACACTGTGTTTCTTCGCATCTGAACAAACTCCATGCATGCATGCATACATACATATATATATATATATATATATATATATATATATATATATATATATATATATATAGCGAGAGAGAGAGACAATACGCAGATTACGAAGAGTCTGTCTTAAGTTGCCGTAAAATAAATAGGAAAAAGGTATACGCCTCTAGAAAACTGGTTATTTTTCTACCTTTCGATCGGAGACCGATCTTCATAAAGGCCGGTCTCCGATCGAGTCGTCGACAAATAGTTTTTACAGGCGTATATATATATATATATATATATATATATATGTGTGTGTGTGTGTGTGTGTGTGGTGTGTGTGTGTGTGTGTGTGTGTGTGTGTGTGTGTGTGTGTGTGTGTGTGTGTGTGTGTGTGTGTATTCCCTTCTGGACACACTTTATATATATAATTAAATGCGTCTTACGTTTCAGGCAACGTTGTGAACATTTCCAGCGTCTCAGCGGTGGCTGCGGTGAGTGAAACAGGAACCATTTTATTGCAATCGGGTAGCGAGTTGGGCGAGTTGGAAAATACTCATGACGGCTAGCGCAATCGGAACACGTACGAGAAAAAGAAACGATGACACAGGCGCTGTCAACCAACTGAAAGTTTATTAGAAAAAAACACCCACGATATATAACGATTAGAAAGATTAACAACAAAAAAATTCGGCAGATCCCACGTACCGTGGGAATCGACGTTATGCGAAGCATGCGGCGGGTAGGTGACTGTGGCATAACCTTTTCTACTTAGCGACACGTTACAAAATGACGCTAAAGATTTGTATAAATTTTATACGCACAGATATATATGTTGAAGAGACGCATATGTGTTATATAACCAGTTGTTTACGATTGACTAACGCTGCCAATGATAATGTGCGTATTACCAACACCAGAAGCGGTAAGCTGATATGTAGTGCTCATACGTGTCCCGAGAACGCAAGCACGTTTCACGAACCCATGTGCATGTGTGGAAGAAGTTCTGGACAGTTCTTGAACAAGGGCATCATCACCGTGATCAGTGAGCACCAGCAGCTGGTCATGACTTGTTAGAGGATCCGGTCGTGATCGTGGTGACGAAGGGTCCATGTGTAGTGAAGTATGTAGTATAGTAGAGCTGTTGGAATTCGTGGATGCCTCGGTCATTTCGTCGACAAATTGTCTGTCGACAGACCCGGCTAAATGTCGGAACCTGAAGCCACCCTCGCGTTGGTGAGGTATAGGCCGTCGAGGCTGCTAGGCCTGGATAGTGCTACGTAGACCAACATCAGTGGATGGTGTTTGTCGTATTCGTAGATTACCTGGGCGTATGTGGCCTACGTAGCCTAGTCTACAAAGCGGCTGTCAATAAATCTGGCATCATCCTCGGTCAACATGAGGCCATCGCCCAGCCTCGTAAGAAATGAAGAGGACACTTCATCGTTCTGGTGGACGAAGTGCACTTTACGGTGCGGTGATCTGGATATCATATTTAACTTTCGTTAATGTATTCCTCCGGGGTACAGCAATTTTTCAATATAGCTTGCTGAATCATAGAAATACAAACGTAATGTTTCTTAGACTGCTATAAAAGCGGAGCCAACACTGGAACTACAGATGTTAATCTGATATGACGCCTATATGGTAGGAGTACACATCGTAGGATTATCATGTAGTGTTTATAGCTTTCTTGTAAAATTAGATAGCCAGCACCACAACCATAATTGACGCTGCACCGATATTACGCCTGCGTAGGCTGTTTTTCCAAACCAATTTATAGACCTGGCGTTGCTCTGTGGTAGAATACCTGATTGCCACGCAGAATGCTTGGGTTCGATTCCTGCTGGTATCCTAATTTTCATTCTTTCCATTCGTTGAGTCAAGGCTGCCGATGTTGGTTTTCCTTAACGCTCTAGCATTTAAGTTACCAAAGTATGTTCTCGCCGATCCTGGGTAGATATAAGCTGTCAATCACCTGTGGCGCATACCCGCACACCGCGGCCCGTGGTAAACGGGTATGCGCCACACGTGTCTAGTGGATAGGGTTTGACGACGTATGCGACAGGATTTAAAGGTTATTCATGTCATGACCCGGCACTCATATTCGTCATATCCTCTTACCCTCTCATTCAAATTTTGGTCTACACCAAGTTAAGGAGGCGATCATGAGAGCACCCAGACGAAGGCGGCTAGATAGATATATACGTAGATAGAAACGCTCAAAGTGGCAGCGGTTCGCTAAGAAATGCTTCGCATTTAAAACCTACAAAGCAGCAAGGCGGTTTCTGGAAGGGGTACCCTAGAATGGATCATAACCTTGTGATAAACCAGATAATTGAGAAATCCACTGAACCCACCGGGGTAGCTAACACGTAAGGCGTTGCGCTGCCGTGGGCGCGCGTTCGATTCTTGGACACAGAGGCCGTATTTAGATGCGTCTAAACGGCAGGAACAACCATGTGCTCAAACATGAAGGACCCCAGGCGATCTAAATTAATCCGGACGCCCTTAATACAGCGTTCGTCATCAGTAATAGTGTGGTTTTGGCACGCAAAAAATCTATCTATCTATCTATCTATCTATCTATCTATCTATCTATCTATCTATCTATCTATCTATCTATCTATCTATCTATCTATCTATCTATCTATCTATCTATCTATCTATCTATCTATCTATCTATCTATACGCCTACGTCTGATGTGCTCTCGTGATCGCCTCCTAAACTTGGTGTCGACCAAATTGGCATGGGCGGGTAAGAGGATTTGACAAATATGTCTGTCTGGTCGTGACATGAATAACGCAAAAATCCTGTCATGTACGTCGTCAAACCCTTTCCTCCAGACACGTGTGGCCCATGCCCATTTACCACGGCCCACGGCCTAAGGGTATGCGCTACAGGTGATTGACAGTTTATATCTACCCAGGACCGTCGAGAACACGCTTTGGTAATTTAAATGCGAGCGCGTTAAGAGAAACCGACATCGAGATTCTAGCAGGAATTGACCACAAGCATTCTGCGTGGCAGTCAGGTATTTTACCAAAGAGCCACGCCATCTCAAGAAACTGCTTTGGAAAAACACCCTATGCAGGAGTAATGCCGGTGCAACGTCGATTGTGGTTGTGGCGCTGGCTATCATATTTTATCACAAAGCAATAAACACAACATGTCTACTCTTTCAATGCAGGCGTCATGCTTGGTTAACGTCTGGGGTTCCAGTGTCCACTCCGCTTTTATAGCTGTCTAATAAGGATTATATTTATTCCTATTGTTGAAAATTGAAGACGATGACGGTCTCACACCACGCGCCTACAATCATCAGTACAATTAGTGTGGCATTAAATGGGGAAGAAGAAGGCAGCCATGCCGTCGGTCTCTGTTCTTTATATTTGGTGCCGAAACCCGGGACTACGACTCCGGCTCGAACTGAACCAAGACTGCGACTCATGGATTGATGAGGCAGCGTCCGTCGCCTGGAGGTTCGCGAGGCGGGAGCCCCTTACGGTGACTTCGGCTCTGGTCTGACCTTGCCCTTCAAGACGACAGCCCGAGGTTCGCAAAGCTAGGATGTCCACGAAGAAAGGAGAGTCACATCCTGCCAGCCCAGCCCTCGGAGGAGTTAACGGTATGTCTGCCCATCTACTAGATATTCCCTTCGGTGACAACTTCAAGGTTAGCGAGGCCGTGACAATGAACTTTTGCTAGGATGACGCCCGTCCTGCAGGCCTGGCCCTCGAAGCTAGCGACTATTCACTACTCGACCTGCGGTGCTTGCGTGACGATACTCAATTGAAGGGTCCCGAAGTCGGAATGCCGAATCCTTTGCACGAGAGTAACTGTGAAGTCCCTAACCCTGGATCAGATAGCGCCACGCCAACATCGTTGATTTTAATGCGTAACGACTGTGGAATCAAGAGAGCGAACGAGACAGACACGATTGACGAGAACATGAAGCAACTCCAAAATATTCGAAGATCATTTCATACAGCCATTGAAGAAGTCATGAAAGAAAGTGACATAGCACTTTCGTCTATATCACCCAAGATTGGCAAACTCAAGGATTTACGGTTAAACCTCGAATTGATGAGACACGACTTGAAGAAAGTAGACCGCCAGACTTTTGACACTACACCTCTTGATGTTGAAAATAAAGGATGTTGAAAATAAAGAAGTGGGGCATGGGCTCCGGGAGAGGCGCGAGAGACAAAAAGGAGGGAAGAGAACGAAGGGGGATTCGGAGCTAGCCCTTGCACAGTAAAGATGTCTATGACCACGGGTCCTCGTTATTTATACCTATGACTCAGCAAGCAACATTCAAGCGTTGTTCGACCCCGGAGGAATAAGCTAACGAAAGTTACGCATGATATTCATCGCACAGTAAGGTGCACATCGTTTCGATGATACTAACGCATGTGCTCTAACGTGACTGCTGGCGTCACGTCAGACCACAAGTTACCCTTTAAACGCCAGTGTTGTCGACGTGCCTGGTAAGCCCATGACGTGCACATTGCACTTAGACTATAACTACTACACTTACAAAAACTCGTCGATTCGCCCTGTAACGCTTGCCTCAGAGCCAAAAATGCAGCATAGAACTACTGGCTGACAGCTCCGCATAATACCGATTCCCAAAATGCGTCTGATCAGGCCAATTTAGCTGTAGCGATCTCGTGGAAGTTGAATAAGGGTCCTTGACACCGGGTGCTCTCGCGTACGAATGTTCCTGGTCACTGCAACGAAAATTTATTTGTACAATGTTAGGAGACAAGAAGAGAGCAGAGTAGATAAGAGCACACAGGGATAGCCGACATCTCTCCGACATTAGGAAGAAAAAATGGTACGTGAATGACAGATAGCCGATGGGTCAGTTGGAGGGACGGAATCGATACTAAGGTACTGGAGACTTAGCTGAGGACGGCAGAGGGTTATGAAGTCACGAAATCAGGAAGTTCGCATGCTTAAAATAAAGCCAGCATTCACAAGACAGAGTAAATTGCGATCTTTAGCAGGGGCTTTCCGCCTGCTGTGGAACTCAGTAGGGTGAAAATGATAACTATTAAGGCTTTACCTTAGGCGGCCCGTCGTAAGCCACAGAAACACTGCATGATACCTGATGACTACTCGCCAAGGCCCACAATTAAGTTGTTTCAAATGCAGTTCAGTGTAGTTATGACACAGTAATTTCCAGCCATGATGAAATTTCACCTGCTAAGCATTGCACAACCACAGATGGTATACTCAATAAAATACAGCAGTCGGGCAACACCAGACTTCTCAGTGCAGACAACATGACTATTCTCCCTGGGATATCAAGCGGCGATCTGACTAGTAATACTAGTAATACCAGCTGTGATTATAGGATCTCCAAATAGCTCACGGCCTCCATGCGCCATTTCGCCTTTTGCCACAGCGAATTCGCGCTTGGTAGCTAGTTTATATTGTGCAAGTGTAGGCATTTCTGGCACAATTTGACAAGGACGTCGTTGCTGCGCCGAAACGGCGCAGCAACGACGTCCTTGTCAAATTGTGCCACAACGACGTCCGTGTCAAGTTTGCCCTGAGTCCTTCCTTTTTCCGTTTGTACAAGCAAATTGGCAATTTTTTCTGCAAGCTTTAACAGTCAACTGAGGACGGGACGAACAAGTCGTGGTGCCTTTAAAAGCATTGATGCAATTACAACACCTCAGCGCAATAGAAAAAAACAAGCATGCAAGCACGGAAAGCAAACGGCATTTCCCGGTCTGCATGTTTTCTTTTTCTTTTTTTTCTTCACTTATTTATTTATTTTTTTATTTATACAAGTACCTCACGGGTTCCACGGGGGAACATTTAGTGAGGGGGGGGGGATACATTTTGGTTTGTTTTACAAAGAGCGATCAATGCAAATGCAAAGTGAGGAAAAAAAAAAGAAGTAAACAATATGCTTGTATACACGAAAAGTCCTGGCTGCGCAAATTGAAACAACCAAACGAGACGGCAAAAAATAACATTATACAATTCGAACCATCGTACATAAGTATATAATACAACTGATGTCATATTTTTCAATGAATGACACAAAGTAATGGGGATAAAGCGTTACACAATGTTAAAGGCGCTGGAAATGGAACTAGCCCATCATCTGGTTTAAGTAGACTCTTGAAAATCAGCATCAACTATCGCTGATATACCTTCTAGGTGTGTTTGTACGGTTTCTTACTTCTAGTGCTGACACAGGCATCTGACAACTCTATCAGTTACTACTGGAGCACCTGCTACTAATAATCATCATCTTGATTTTGAGCAACGGAAAACTTTGTCGCTTCTCTTGACAGAATCAGTGCAACATCCCCTACAGCGTCGTCAAGGCAGCTCTGGAGCACCTGACACGATGCGCCGCACTGGGTGAGTGGACTCGAATAGACGGTGCAAACGCAGCTAAGCGCGCGTAATATCTGAGTCGGAGGTCAAATGCGGCTCTGAACGGGCAGTGTGCCTGTGAGGCAATGCCCCTAAACTTGTTTTCGCGAAACCTACTTGATATAGAGCTAAAGTTGATGACTGCGTGAGCCAAACAGAGCAGCCAACTTCGCGACCGCCGTGGAAAATCCCCGTCGGTCTATGAAATGGCTATGCACGCACTGAATTGGAAAACGCGGACTTGCCCAGTAGCAGTGTTGGACACTTTGTAACGTACGAATTTACTTCGAGTTCTTTAAACGTTTGGTCGAACGGCTCAAGGTCGTGTATCTTTACGAAGTCTTATTAGAACTTGATTAAAGAGAAGCTTTATGGCAAGGGCGTGTCTGTCACAGACTAGGCAGCATTGAAATCGCAGTAATAGAATTACGTTTGTGGCCTCGCAATTTAGTAAAGAATTACTTTAGGTGAGTGACACCAAGTAAATCAATTGCTGATTACTTTCACAACTACTTTTGACTAAAACATAGCACGACGTATTCCCTTGTCACAAGCAGTTCACCAAACAATGTAAGCAAAATAACGAAGACAACTTAATCTGACTGCCAAACCTCAGACATGGGATCGAGGCAGGCGCAAAGAAAAGCCGCAGAGCATCCGGACTCGAATCCTCAAATAACGTTGCTGTTCGGTCACAGCCCTCCCATTTCGATATAAGAAGGATCGACGACGACTTCACGCTTTTCTGACTATCGGGCAGCTGAACAAGGGCCCATTGCATTCACTCTACACTACCTAAACCGCTTCATGGCTGCACCCCCTGGGTGCCGTCGCCCTGCAGGGAACGTTTTAGCAAGTGCAGAAGCAACGCGATGACGAAGCTAATACGGGAGTGCAGATGATGTGCAAGCCCTCTTCTACGTTTGAATGCCTCACATGTTCTAACGGTTGTGATTCGTGAAACTGGGCGCCACTTGCGTTGTCCTGGCCTTTCGCAACCGTCTCCACTAACATAAGAAGTTCACTGAAGGTCTTGCTGGACGCTGTTAAAAGAGACACGAACGTAGTTGGCTTTCTCGTCTGCTGCGGTTGCAGCCATTTTTTGCTGCGCGAACTCGGCACTACTTCACCAGAAGGTGCAGGGAATTCGTGAACTAGTCTTGCACGACAGCTGCACTTTTTTTCGAAATGAATACAGGGATGATGACCAGGGTTATCCGGTAGGCTACCTTGCGCCAATGTGGCTATTTTTAGGGGCGAAGCTCCTTAGGGTGTTGGTCTGTCCCTCCTCTGTAGTATGTAGTAGTAGTAGGTAGCCACCTCTAGTTCTTGGAGTGTTCACTAGATGGCGATGTCGTAGCCACCTCTAATTCTCAGAAAGATCCCTAGATGGCGCGGATGCGCTTGCTGCGTTGCAGATGCGTGCTCTAGTCCCCCCCTCTCTCTCCCCTCGCGACGCCGACGCTCCGCGCTCGCTTCGTACAGATGCGTGCTCTAGTACACCCCCCCTTCTCTCGCCTCGCGAGGCCGACGCAGGCAGCGTCTGCTAGCGAGTTTCTTGATTGAAAAAACCGACTGCTCACGCTGCACAACCGTTCACTGACTGCCCCGTATATAAAGGCACTGGATTTTGACCTCCAAGGTAGTGCCTGTGTGAGATTTCTCCTGTGCGTGATTAAACAATAAAAATTCACAGCGTACATGTAAAATAAAGTGAGCTGCAAGTCGCCATGACTCTCATCGACCCTTTAGTATAAACTCACCCGATCTCACGCCGTTGATGATGTACTGGGCAGAATTCACGGAAGATTCACATATGGCGCTTGTCATTGGTGGAAGGCAATCGTTCGATTTAGGGCGGCGACGTATGCTAGGGGGACCGTTGTAATGAAGGGACCACGTAAACCAACAGTACAATCAGAAATTGATGTTTAATATATACACGGTGTTTCTCACGTGTTTACTTGATCATATACTGGGCGAATTGCTCGGTGTATTCACGGTTTACCGATGATTTCCTGCTGAGCTTCGCCCCACTCATCATCATTCACCCCGTGGATATGCTGTAGAGTTTTTTAGGCCGGTGGCGGCAGAAAAAATATGAATGAATGAATGTTCTTTAATCACACATTATCTTACACAAATTATGCACAAGGTGTATGGCCCCATAGCCAAAGACTAGTGCGAGTCTCATTTAGTAATATACATAACAGAAACTGTAATGATTATACTCGAAGTAAACAGATGTAGAAAATGAAAAGTAATGTTATCATGCAAGAAATCCCGTTTGGCTACTAGCAAGAGTCAACTAAATTCGATTAAACAAAGGGAAAAATAAAGAACGTCATTTGTAGTAAACACAAGAAACTTGAGTAAAAGTGGTGCACATTTCTGCAAAATGAAACTTGCAGTTACAAGTATGAATAATACTCCCATTCAATAGGTTAACAAAGGGAACAAGCATATGATATCACTTTGTAAACAAAACACAAAAATATAAAGAACAATATATGTACATGGTGAAAAGAAATGTGCACCCAGAATACCAGTCCACTCAAGAAGCAGAGAAAACTGCATCAAAATAGTACTTTTTTAGTCATCCCGACAACTTCTGGGCGTTCTATATTTAATGCGGTATACCATTCCAAACTTTCACTCGCGCATATTCAGGTAAACGTTTTGCTATAGGCATCGAGGGGTTACTTGTTAGGCGTCGGGGGGTACAAGTAATACAATGAGAATGAGAAGGGAAGATCTTCAACCTAGAAAACAGTGGTTTGCTATGTCCGTAGTGTCGTGAGAAAGTTATCGTATGTATTACGTGTACCTCGTTTTTGCAGCCGTCCTAGTGTCTCAAGATAAGAGTTATACGCCAAACACCGTCATTCTACGCAGTGCAAACGGTGGCAGTTTACTAAAGTAAAATGCAAAATCCACAGAATTGGAACGTCAACATATTCGCGAGCTTGCAAGAAGACAATATCTTCGCTACTTGGCTACTTTCTCGTTGGCTGAATTTCAACATAATTATTATTTGGTGACTACGCAGCCGTTGGCGTACGACTATGCAGTGTGCAAAAATGGCGCCTAAGGCGTGTTTCCGGCTCCCAAAATGTAATTATGCACTAGACCCTTTTCCTAATCCGCAAGTGCGCTTCTCTGCGCTGCATATTCGCCCATTGAATATCGGCACCTGCCGTGCTTCAAGTGGAGACGGGGTCCTAGTTGCACGTGCTGCTTGTCTATTATGTGTGTTTATGGTAAGAGAGCCGAGTCCACATTTTCCAGGTCATAGCGCAAGCAAACTGCGCCTGAACACGTTGTTTGCAGTATGTGACTGTACTCGCGGACAACGTTTCTTGACAATGAAGGAAAGGTTACGGGGGCGGAGCTAATGCACATATACTGCTCCCTGAAGTAGTCCGGTTCGGCGCGCGTTTCGAGTTCAGTTTTGGTTTGTGAACCTTCCGTATCTCCTGTGACGGCCGTTTAATTATTCGAGCGGCCATCGCAGGCTTAGACAGCCACTTGTTAGTGAAATTTGTCACAAGCTCCCTCGACGAGTCGTCGGAAAAGCTGTGGGTTGAGGAGTGCTCACCTGAAGACGAAGACGCCATTTTGACCGTGCGGTGCACGTAAAAGGTACGACGTTTTCACAGGCGCAAAAACGCGAAATGACACTGCATAAAGCAACACAAATATAAACAACTTCTTGGTGCGTGCTGACCCTGTTTTCAGACAGCACCCCGTAGAAAATAAAGTAATGCTCCTGTTTTTATTCTCACGCAGAAAACACTGACACAGTTGTGGGACTATATTCATCAACGGTAGCACACGCGTAGTTCGGCTCTGTAGTCTCCTCTTCATTGCCAAGAATGTTGTCCGCGAGTATAGCCGTCATTAGTTGGGCAATCTACACAGCAGGAAAGCTAGCTCTACAATTAGGAAAATGGTCTCTTGCATTACAGAAAAGAAAAGGCTGGGCCTCTGGCAAAACAGTTGCGTGGGACCTTCTTTTGCACACCACCTATTGCTGAACGCGACATTAAATCGTAATTGGAAGTGAATAGGACAATCCAAAGCGCACCGCATTCTGGGCGCTCTGCACTCGTCAAATTGGAAACCGAATATCAGACGAACTGCTCGTGTCATTTCTTAGGTTTTGGTACGAACTGCGACTCAGAAACATCAACTGCTCCGACTTCGTTATGACGCAAGAAGTGATTGCCAGAATGACTACAGTACATGATTCAATGCCATTATACCAGCAACTGTGACCTTGAACATAGTCATACCGAACTCATTTTATTCAATTATATGGACACTCTCGGCTGGTTTGTGCCTACGTCCTCATGTCCTGTATACATATATATATATATATATATATATATATATATATATATATATATATATATATATATGCCACGAAGAAAAATATTTCTGACAAATACTTTCCGACGAACAGCGCATTCGAACGGGCGGCCCCTCGCTCCGCAGCACGCGGCGTTACACGGCTCAGCCACGGAGAGTACATCGCCCAACATACTAACGGCGAGCTATTTATATATTTATATACACCATTTGCAACTGGTGGTACGAAGAGCTCTGGGGCATTTTCAGCGTGTTCTCCGCAAGTTTGATGACACGGGCCTAGCTCTTCCACGTCGGAACTTCCAGGCCTTGACAAGTCGCCACTTGGCGGGCCTCCTGGACGGCCCAGGTTTGGTCGGCGAGCTCTCACCAGTACATGGCATCGGCACATCTCATCGAAAGAACATCGGGATTATCGCCTTTAGTACTTCCTTCACATTTCCAGAGCACGTTCTTGAATACAGCACGTCCTATAGCCTGTTCTCTACCGCAGACCTTGCAGGTGCTGTCTTGATAGATATCGGGGTAGAATTATTGATATGCTAGCAAATTTGGATAAGTATCAGCCTGTAGCTGCGGCCAGATGGTAGCTTGCGCGCTGCATAACTTGTTAGGCGGAGTGAAACTCCATCGGGCCAGATAGAAAGCCTTAGTAATTTCATTGTAGCTCGTTAGCCTGTCGTATGTGGCAATCGCGAGGGCTGTTTAGTAAAGGTCAGTAATGTGGTTGTCAGCGGAGCGTGGCGTCTCGCTTAGGTTGCTCAATTTAGGACTACACCCATGAATGCAGTAGTCGTCAACATTGACGGAAAATCTGCGCACACAGCCAGTACCAAGACCACAGAAACTGACACGGCTGAAGGTTTTTTTTTTTTTGTTATTGCTCCTCATACATTTGGCTCACCCCACTCCGGGGCTTAGGCCATGAATTGGACGGTGCCTTGCTCAAGAAATAATTCACATCCTAAAGGAAAGGGTATTAAAATACTTTAGCCGTTACACATTAACGATATAGACGAGTAAAATTTAAAAAAAAAGATTAAGGAAACGACGTAAAATCTTTATATATAGATAAATCAACAGCTGGGAATAAGGAATGGAACGTTCGAAAAAGAAACAGAATTAATTAACGCTTCACATTCAATTCTTTCAGCCTGTCATAGGACATATTGCATACAGCGTCGAAAACGCTCCTGTAGCTAAAAACAAACATGGTAGCACCGAATGAAAGAACCACCGGAAGTGACAAATTCAAGCCCATCTTTCGAAGGGGGTACTTCTATGAGTCCTTTCCTTTGAATTTCAAACCTTCGACACGTCAAGAACACGTCATGCAGAAATTCACTCTCATTACCGTGATGACATAAAGGTGACTGAGCCAGACCAGAGCTGCGAAGGTAAAGGTTCAGTGGCGGAACTCGACATCGTAGCCTTGTAACTAATATTTGTCCCCTGCAAGGAATAAGAGGTCACTGTTTCCAAATTAGCGAAGAGAATGTCTCCAAGGAACTCGACCAATTAGGTCCACTTCAGGAAGGACAGAGAGTCACTCTTTTAGAGTAGCCACTGCCGACAGACACTGAGGCAATCTGCGTAATTCTAGGACGACTGTCAGCAATTCAGCCTGGTGAATAGGCGTAGAGTCAGGTAACCGAACTGAGAAAGTCAAATCTAGAAAGAACGGTGCAATTGCCGTACCTGCCTTCTCTTTGCAAACGGAAGCATCAGTCGCTATCACAATGCTTGTTCCTAGATTGGCGAAATTATCATCCAAAATGCCATTTAGATGTCGATACGGTAACTGTTCAGCATTCTGAGGATATATATAGTCAAATTCAATCCTAATTGTTTCTACACTGCTGAGTGTAAGTACTTCACAGAGGTTCACTTTTATTGGGTCCAAAAGTCAATTTGTAGAAATGACTTGAGGGCAACGTATATTAGACCACTGGTGATTTGTCACGACTCGGGGCCGAAGCACAAGCTCCTCCGAAGATGTGGCATGGGGGTTGGGCCACTGGTGTATGGCTTGCGCCAATCGCCGCTACGAAAAAGTCAAGGGCCTTCTCCAATCAAATCAGAGAACAAAAAAAACTTTAATAATGTTTTGAAACAAAGATAAAGATACTTCCAATCGAATAGAATAGTTATCTTCAAAACAAAGGTGAACTAATTTTACATTCCACAATTATTCGAATTAGTGCAGCATGCATGAAACTTCAAATATGTACAGACACTGAGCAATATCAGATGAATGACCAAACAGCAAGATCCGAGCAAATAATTAGAGTTGGGTGAGGACCCAATTTCTGTGGCACATAGGCTTTTGCTCGCGGACGACGATTTTTCCTGCGAACATGGCCAAGCCATTGAAGCTTCGACGTAAAAAGCTATCCACAGAGAACATTGTTCAGAAGTCTAAATGATCAGTCATATCTTCTATTCCGCTGGCACATATATTTCTGCTGTATTTGAAGAGGTGAAATGCTCATGAAATGATACTGTCGAGTTCCTGTTTTTAGGCTGCACGTGCCTGGAGGTCTGGCACCCACTTCCTCGAATTCATTTTGCAATGGAAATCATCGTCCTCGTTGTCAGCCTATGTGACGCTAGAGATGGGAGACGTGCCGTGGGTCAGGTTCCATACGTATTCGCGCGCGTCTTCGTCGTCGGCTTGTACTACCATGTCTTCATACGTCGCAAATATATGTCCACTGAACGATTCATTTTTGTGCGAGTGGATTCAATTTTATACCTGTCACATAGATTGTCGCTCCTCCTTCATTTCACTCGTCAAGACTATTGTACCATTTTCGCGCTGACCACATCACCCAAACACTTAACCGCCGGTACTTGTCCAAAACATGACCCTCTTTTTGCACCAAGTCGTCAAATTGTGATTTCGACGGCCGTCTCGAGTGGCGGTCGTCGCTGACACACTCCTGACCTTGCCGGAACACCTTGTGCCGCGTGAGAGTTTGGCTTTGCTTCATCGCGTCGTCACCATAGGCTTTCTGAAGCACTTGAAGCGTCTCCGCCCCGTTTTTACCCAGTTTGACACAAAAGTTTATTGCATTCTGTCGCTCTAAGTGGTTATCGCTTGCCTATACTACGCATTACATCAGAGCCCCAGATCCATTTTTACGTCAGAGCTGTTAAGTTACGAACCCTTCTCCAGCGCGCCGCTTACCGCTCGCGAGGCGCCGCGTTTCTCTCTTTCTCCCGCGGACCTTCAACGCTTTTCTCCCGCCGACTGAATCACTCCCAGCGCTGTTTGCCCCTCCAGTCGGCTGCCGCGCAAGCAAACCGCCAATCAGCACCTGCTTTTACTCCTCTTCCTCCTCCCACGGGCGGTGGCATCAGGCGGCATCTCTCTCTGACTGTTGGGAAGAAGCCGCAAGCCGGCTCCTCGCGCTCGCGCCCGCAATGTGGACAGCATGCCGCTGCTTGCTGAGCGGAGGCGCCGACGGGCGGGACCCCGCCGCGGCATGCTTTCCACAAGTGTGCACGTACCTTTTCCCAGCAGGTCGCCGCGTGCGTACACCAAAAACAACAGCGGTTTCCGTCTAACCCATTGGGCACTGGTGGCTGCTACCCGCTGACATATAGTCGTGTACTTACGAGAACGGAAATCTGGGCGAGTTTGTAAGAATTCATCATAGAGCAGGTAGCGCGAAAATTACGGAAACAGGTCTCGTGTTCGTCTCGTGCTCGTCTCGTGTTTATCTTGCTTTCTTGTGTCCCCGTAATTTTTGCGCTACCTGCTCTATGATGAAGTCGTGTACTGGCGGTCGAGTAGACGAGAAAGCCTGGGCCAGGAGCCGCTGCTGCGTCTTTTTGAAAAGCGCCCCCTTTTTCGGAAATCTCGTTATGCGGTCGCGCACGGCGCTCCGCCGCCGGTTTCTGTACATTGCGGCTGTGTGCGTTCTGTCTCGCTGCACGCGCGCGTGTGCTTTCTCTCTCCACCTCTCATTATCTGATCGCGCTACGCGTGCGCTCTTGAAGGCGCTCGTGCGCACGTCTTCCTCTAGGCCTCCCAAGCTCGGCCAGGGGGCGCTGCGTCGCACGCGTTTCGCCGCCTTTCTTGCGAAAACCGGTCGCTTCTGTCCCCACACCAGCCTTTTGACTGCGCTGTCTCCGCACGTTCAGGCACCCTGCACGCGCTGTTCTCTGCTTGCTGTGCACGTGCAGCTTCACGTGTCGCTTGCTCTGAAGGTTTAGAAAGATCCCAGAGATGGAAAAAAAACGTTTCAACGGTGGGAATCTTACCAGAGGAGGACGGTTGATCGACCACCTTTTCGGGACCGAGCAGGTCGTCAAGGGCGATGCTGTTTGTGCGAGCGCTACGTGCGTGCAGATGCTGAACGGGCACATTTCTTTGACATGAGTAGGGAGGTGACTGCGCGAGTTCTGTAATTATGTTACCGGTAAAACGCACATTCGTTGCGGCAGTCGTGTATACTCGGAGCTGTCAGCAACCATCCAGCACGCTTTCGCGTTCGTTTTCTATTGATAAATTTTCAATTGCTTGGATGCCAAGTTTGTCGTGCGGCTTTAAATTTATTATGAGCTCAGTGTGAAGAGCATAAATTTACATCTGCCCTGTTGAGTCACTGGCTGCATCGCAATGCGCAGTGTTCACTTTCGTGGGAGTTTCAATTTTGCCGAGGTTTGCATCGAATGATAACAACGTCGGATCGCAAGTTTAATGTCGCCTTGGATTTTTTTAGAGCTCCCTTTGACAGCATAATGATATACGCAAACAATTAATAAATATTTCATGCCCACTTCGACGATGCATGTTTCTTGCAGAGGCGTGTTTCATTTCGAACAATATCGACGCCTGATCACGCACAGTGTTCCCTTATTCGAATGTCGCTTTGGTTGTTTCGACAGCTCGCTTGGTCAGCATCATACTATACAGGGGCGTAGCCAAGGGGGGGTGGGGGGGTGGTTCAAACCCTCCCCGAAAATTTTCAATTTTGCTTGAGTATATGTACACGCACACATACAAACGCACGCACAAACATACATAAAGTATGATTGGACCCCCCCCCCCCCCGAAAAAATTTCTGGCTACGCCCCTGATACTATACAATACCCACTGGGATCGCGCATGTTTATGATTATGCCGAGATTTGTGCCCAATAATAAGCGCATCTGAATTCGCGAAGCCATCGAAAATTTAATTGCCACCTTGGTTCTTTTTTCAGCTAGTTTCCAAAGCGGCATGCAAGGCTTTTTATTACGTGCCGAACGCATGACATTAATACGAGGCACGCCGTGGTGGATTAATTCGGATTAATTTCGGCCACCTGGGTTTCTTTAACGTGTACGTAAATCTAAGTACGCCGGTGTTAGTGCATTTCGCTCCCATCGAAATGCAGCTGCTGTATGCGTGAATCGAACCCATTACCACGATTTTAGCAGCGCAACACTTCAGCCTTCTAAGCAATCACGGCGTGTCGCATGCAAGGCCAATATAAACGCTCAGTGCAAACATACAGCTTAATTCTGTTTACAGGGAGCCGCGACGGGAAATGTACCGCAATCAGCTGAATTAAACACTTAGTACTAACGGTACGTTATTCAAATTGTGGTGTATTAAGCCCACATGCTCCGCTGCTGTCACATTACAAATGGTTGACTCGGAAAGCCAGCGCGCAATCTCGAAACGTACAGCGGCTGTCTATTTGTTGTAGCTTCGGTTCACAAACGCACTTCCCTTTGAAATGTGCACAATCATCGCGTTTCTCCCCGTTAATAGTTCGTAATACTGTGTACGATAAACATTGCTTCAAGGTGACAAGACCGCGAAAGCATTGCGGCGAAGTGCCATAATCCACTCTTGACGCCTCTGCTCCTCGCACTGCTTGCATTGGAAACGGTAGAACTTGACGGGCAGTTTTCGGCTGTTCATCATTTTTAAACTTTTGTGACAGTTCACAATGAAGCAGGACTGCATGCCTGTTTTCGAGTACGACGAAGGAACGGCACCCATAGCGTGAAAAATGCGAGATAAAAGCCCCGGGGAGCACGTTCTCCGCGCGCGATGGGCAAACCAAGCAAGAGCGACCCGTCCCAGCTACCGGAGTTTTCCCCTCTCTCCGCTGGGGCGGCGGACGGCGCTGCGCAAACTTGAGCGTTGGAGGCCTCTAGCGCTGTGCTGAGGAGCAGTGCGCGTGCTCTTGCTCGCAGTGCTCATGTGAGCGCGCTTGCGCGCTAACCTCGCCCTGCGCTTGCTCTAGCGTTAGATTGGACTGCAGGGTCGTGGTCTCGCGGGGTCGGTGGAGATGTTGCAGAGCACGTTTGTCAAGAGACTGGCCAAGAAAGCCAGTCTATTGGTCGACGGTGATTCTCAGATGCTCGAGAAAATGAAAGGATGAAAATTGATTAGTGTGCCATGCTTTTAGAATGGTGAAAGCAAGTGGCACCATGATCGCGCAGAACATTTATGACGAGAACTTCTGTGACCTCAGTATGAAAATAAACGGAAAAATGAAGTCGAAATATCCACCCTGCTTCAAAACGTGTGTGCATATGAGAGAGACGCTTATAAATGACGCAACCAGCTTGGCAACACGAGTTTGGCATGAAAACCACTCGAAAACGGGCGTGTCCCCCCGAAAACAGATTTTAATTAAACTGGGCTTCTTTTAAACAATTTTTGGGGTGAACAGCACAAGGACAGAGGATGAAACACCACGACAAGAACAAAGACAACAAGGGAAAGAAGACGATAGGACAAGAGCTTCGTTCCTTTGTTGTCATTGTTCTCCTCGCGCTGTTTTATTCTCTGCTCTAATTCTGAACCGACTAGCCGTCATCAAGCTGTAACCGATATACAAGGGCGGAACAAGAATTGTGCGTTCGCGTTTGCAAGCTTCAATGTTCCGTTTTGCATATAAGTTCTCCCCAAGGTTGAGGTGGGCTGTTTTCTTGGTCCTGCGGTTTCCGCCTGCTTTTTATTTTTTTCCAATTTAATTTCAGAGCGACATTAAAACCACATACCTAAAATTGGTGGAAAGCAAGATGCTTACGCAGTACACACACACTCACACACACGCTGTTCCGGCTAGTAGCACTTGAGGGAATGGTAACATTTTGTGCTGTTTTGCCTGAGAAACACGGGCGAGATTTTTAGTAACTAATTACATCGCTTTTTACACGGTAGTCAATGTCTAGAAAGAGCGGAATGCTGCAATATCTGTTGCACCAATATGGCCTCACGCGTCTCAAATAAAAAAAAGGGAATGCTAAGTAGCTTGAGCGCCCGCTTTTGCGAGATATAAAAGTGTTTTTCATCATAGAGTGGATGAACTACATATACAAAACGATCAGAAATGGTCTTTGTTTTGGTGAGTACTGCATACAATAAATGATGCAAGGACTTCGAAAGGCTTATTGGAATAAACTATCAAGTTAGTAACGATAAAAAATACAATAGCCATTTGTGCATTTATGCGATGAATTTACAATACAGAACCCGTTCTGTCACGCGGCTGCCTCACTTGCTCGCAGGCCGCAAGTAGGGTTATCGGAGAGCGCCAGTGCAGATACGCAATCGCGATCACTGTGTTAAATATTTCGCGGTACACGCAGTACCACTACGGGTTTTCACATCAGCTGTTGTTCCCGTGTGCTCTTCCTGAAGGTAGTGAATGAGCGCGACGACATCGGAGGAGTCGACTAAACTCTATCGCTCTATGCGCATGGAACACTCGGTCTGCCGTGCGACAACGATAAAAATAAGGAGCGCAAAATAAATGACGATTTGAATCTGTGTACAGCTTGGCGCTTGTTTTGTGTGTGCATTTCCCTTGAACATCCAGTTTCACAGTTCAATTCACTGCTTATAATCTTCTCAAGGCTGACGCGACACTGCGCGGCATAAGAATGGTGTGTACCGACTTGTGGAATGACGTGGCTTTCTTTGCAGCTTGCAAATGCAATCGCCGGCATCACGCGCTCCGCCGAAAACGCGCGCAGTCGCTTCAGTGGGCGACCGACGACCTTCAACGTTTTCAGCGGCCTACCAGGGGAGCATCCGGCGCTGGCGTCGCGCACGCAAACTTTAGGTTGCCTCGTCTATAAAAGCCCTCTCTAGGACAGCATGTAAAGCCGACATGGACAATTGAGCACACCAGGAATGTCGCAGCCCTGTGGACGCAGGCTGCTAGCCATATCCAAAACAGCCTGTGTCCGCAGAGCTGTTGCGGAAGGTCAACTAACACTGCCAACTAAGACCACATGCTTACGCATCCCTTAGGAAACTACCGAACGAGATGTTGCGCCCGTAAGTTCTGCTCGTCACTCGCCTCCACCGAGTGACATGGATTCTAGTTCATTTTTTTCTCTCCAAAGCAAAACAAAGATAGCGGCGGACACCGGCTCTCTTTCCCAGTCTGCTTTATGTTGCAGACTCTGGGCTATGGCCTCGGAGCCAGTGCCTACCTGGAGCCTTCAGAAATGGCACCATCTCCATCTTAAAATGCGCCAAGCCAGTGCATCAACTGACCGTCCATGGCGCTCGAGCCATAGCGCGCCAGCCGGGTGCCACGTGCGCCGGCTGATAGTGATGTCAGCAGCCGTAAGCCGGACATCCCTCCAATGGTTAGGCCTTGACGGTGATTATAGAACACTAACACCTTTTCGCCGTTTCTATTTCTTCTTTTCAATGAACAACATATTATCATTCAATTTAAATGTAAACATTTCGACAGAAATCTGTCTGGCTGGGTGCAATATTTAGGAGGTTAATATGGCTCCAGCCAAGTTTAAGAGAGCCCGACGTTTCGGGACCGATTCGGCCCCTTCCTAAGGGGGTGACTGGTTTGGCCATGGAAGCTTCTCCCCGACTTGTTCCACCGCGGCTCCGGATTTCCCTTTCCCTCGCGTTTCGGAGGCCGTGAACGTAAACCGAGGGCATTGTTCCCAGGGACCGGTTCACATTTGCCGGCGTGTTTAGAATGTGCCACGACTCGAGCAAGAGCCTCCTTCCCAGATTCCTTTCTGTTTCCAGAACAGAAGCGCCATCGAAGTCGATCTTATGGTCGTGCTTTTCACAGTGCTCTGCAAGAGCGCTGCGTTTCATTTCCATCTTCCTGACGTGGTTCTTATGTTGGCGCATTCTTTCTGGGAAGCACTCGCTCTCGCCTATGTAGCTAGCTGGGCACTGCGAACACGGCACCTTGTACACTACGCCCTACTGTTGTTCCCTCGGGAGTCGATCCTTCGGCCGCGGTAGCAGGCGGGTGAGCGTCGACTCTGGCTTGTGTATCACCATGACCCCCTCATGCATTAACCCTTATACAGTGAAAGCTCGTTAGCTTGACCCCCGTTAAATCAGATAATTTGGACGTCTTACCTGGTTCCGGCAAGCATGTGTATTGTTTATTGACATCAAAATTTCGTTATTTATGTCGTATTTGGCCACACGCCGGTTAATCCGGACGACCCTCGGAATGCACCAAGCACGACGCGCCGCAAATGTGAGACGCAAGAGAGTGACAGCGGCGTTCGCGAACAACCGAAATGGCCGCCGGCATTCAGAAAGTCGTGGTCGTCATCCACTGTCTAACCAGAATCCCGTTGTTGGTGACCAAGGCTTCAGCGGCCATGGAAAACTTGTTTCGTTTTCGATTTACTCGACGCATACGACTGCGCGGGCTCTGTCTATAGACGTCAGACTCTGGAGTTTCCAAGACGTGTGGCGCCACCTGTCGGAGAAGTATTGAGTAGTGCATAGACCGACTCTCTCGCACAGTTTGCTATGGGACCAGGTGCAACTAGCGATATCGAAACAACGATTGAGCTTAATATCGCGTGTGTTTGCGCATTTAGCACTCAGAACGAGAGCTGTGAATTGCTCTCCGCTAGTCGGACGCGCCACCGAACCGTCGTGAAGTGCTTGCTGGATCACTCGCCTGAACGACGGCGAAAACAGCAGCAGACGACCCCTCCGTACGCTACGAAGAAACTCCGCAAAAGGCGCACTGTTGCGTTGTGAATTGCCACGGACGTAAAAAACTGAATAACAACGTTCAGTTTTACCGATTTCCATAGTTGTCGTACGAAGAAGAAAGACGAGAGCGCTTGATAGGGGCCGTTGCGAGCGTGTTGGGTAAGCGAAGTACCCGCGTTCTCCACAGCCGGTGGCATGAATGTGTGGCTCTGCTGTTGTTTTGCGTAGCCCTGATGCAAAACCATGGTAACCTTGACTATGAAGCTCAGCAGAGGCTCTGACCGCGGTGCTTGTCGTGTAACACGAAGTGAGTAGCTAGAGGCAGACTGGAGACGCGTGATACGCACACCGCGACGAGTTGGTCGTCACAACACAGCATCGCGGACGTACGTTTTGAAGGCTCAGAGTTCTGGTTCTAACTAGCTAACACCACGTGCGTCATACAAGTGAATCGCAGAATGTTGGTCGTGACCCCCTTCAGGTTTGTTTCGCCCGTGTGCTCCGCGGTTGCCGTAGCTATCTCGGAGGCCACGGTTTTGCCTTTGGTTGTACCCCGCGAAAGTGGACACGCACGTATCCCCATTTGCAGTACATACAAACGGAAGACGACCATCAAGAGACCATTTGAGGATGCGTAATAAAACACTCCAATGCACAGGAAGCGAGAGATGAATTTTGGGAGAATACAACTGAAAAGGCGAAAATCGCCAAAGTCATTCGCCCCTGATGAACCGAGTTTTGTACCACTGATCGTAAGATGCATAGCTAAGTAAATTGATCGTGTATGTAGGTACTTTATCGCTGTGGCATACGTATATACCCGATGTTAACGCATTAGGCTCTAGAGAGCGGATGTCGGAGGGCTTGCCTCGAACTCGGTGTCGTGTGATGCTCGCTTGTACTTGCGAGTTGCAGCGTGCGGTAATAACTAAAACTAATTTTGCATTGTACTCGCAGTTCGCTTTGATCAGCTTCCTTTGTTTCTGAAGCGTGGATTGGCGGAAGAAGCTTTCCAGGTCCTTGATTTTCAGGAAACCGCGCCTCGACACCAACGAAAGAGGAGGGTTATATTGCGGCCTATGCACATTCGCTTGCGGACGGCTCTCTTTGCACTACCCAGTTAGTGCCAGGGCTACGATGAGGGCGCTGGTGGCGGTGTTTTTCGCAGCGCCGCCTGGGCAGAGTCTGACGTCTATGATCGCGTTGATA
The DNA here is from genome assembly GCF_013339695.2 of Rhipicephalus sanguineus. Classification (NCBI taxonomy): domain Eukaryota; kingdom Metazoa; phylum Arthropoda; class Arachnida; order Ixodida; family Ixodidae; genus Rhipicephalus; species Rhipicephalus sanguineus. Next base: position 146,057,948 of record NC_051179.1, on the reverse strand, counting down.
GCGACCGGGGTCAAAGTTGCGACAAGCAGTAGTTTCGTTTTCCCCGCGTGCCCTCAGAAATGCGTCGTCGCCACGAATGATTGTGCATAAGGGAGCCAGGTTGAATCAGCAGCAAATGCGGTGCTCAGCAGTTTCTTTTCTACTCTGGACGTAGGACGCGCACGTGACCTCAGAAGTGCATGGACAAAATGATCTTGTCTTTAGCGACGTCTCTTTGGCATGATGGAACCTGTTAAAGATCGGGAACTTCAGCCGCGGTCCGCATGCTGGCATAAAAATCACTTGCTACATTGGCATGGATGTTCCTCTGCAGGAGCTGCCCCTCAGCAGTGTTCGTAATGGAAAGGACCGGTGGTTAGCCTTTCAATGTCACACGTCGGCTTCCTGTTCTGAGCGAACGACTGTTATTAACGGCCATACCCGTGAGAAACCACACACCGTTGACCTGAAGTCCCTAGATTTTTCCCTGTTCTTTCTTAGTACCGACAACCATTGAAGCGCCGCCGACGAATCTCATTGGCTAACGCTCGTTTTTGGTAGCCATGTTCTTCCTAACGCTTTTCCAGCACCCGGTGAAACGCGTCCTCCATTCACTAATGACACGGGGTTGACGGGAGGAGAAAGGCGCGTCGCGGTAGCATATTGTCCGCTGAAAGATGCGTGGCTAATATACTTAGACGCACATGGCTTTCTAAATCTTCCAAGTTAGGAAGAAAATGGCGTCGGACGCCAGCTGCGCATGAGAGAGGACCGGGAAAGGAGGCAGTTGTCGGTACGTAAGTAAAAAGGAAAAATCTAGGGACTTTACGTTGACCAAGCAACCGACAAGGCGCGTCAGGAACATAAATGCACAAGCAAACCTTTCTCTTCGTCTTTTCAAAAATGAGAAAACATTTCTCGGGGATTCCAGCGTGTGCGGCATCCGCAACGCTACCTTTGTATCCCTCATTTTCGCATTATGTTATTACACATTATGTTATTCTTCGGCATTGCGCAGAAGGCACCAGATTTCAGTGCATGAGAATCGAGAACAATTGTATTAGGCGTATTTATGAAGCTGTAGAGCGAATGAAAGGGTGTAGGTGTTTCAAATTCTCAGCCTCTACTCTGAAAACCTTGAGGTCCGCATAGGAAAGGTTTTTGCGTGACTACCTGACATTGTCGCCATCAATGCACTCTAGTGATTGTTGTAGAACGCTACGCGAAATTGGTGCAATGTTTTCCTTTTTCTGTTTCAGAAAACGCTCCGCATGGTGTACGTGTTAACACGGTCAGGTAAGAGCACTGTGCTGTCCGCCATTAAATTCGAGTATTCAACATTTCACTGGTTTAAGGTATCTATAATAAGAAAAAGATGGAAACTAACATAAACAGAACAAAAGCGCGCTGTGCTAATCGACGTCATGGCTAGTATTTTTTTGGTAACTTGCTGAGAAGCGTCGTGAAATCTTCTATAGCGTATTATTAGCGGGACAAACATAATCGCATAAGCTAAACAGGAAATAGAGAGCTATTGGACTACTCAGCAGGAGGGGCTAGCTCTCGTCTGGGCTATCGCAAAATTCAATCTGTAGGTATATGGTCAGCCATTCGCAATACTCACAGACGTACATGCACTCTGCTGGCTACGAACACGTAAGTACCCTACAGAAAGACTCGCTCTTTGGGCATTACGATATATAGGAGTACATCTTGTTGGTATTACACGTTCTCAGCAGGCTAAAAATCTGGCAAGTTGCACAAGGATACCGACTGCCTATCCCGCCACCCCATTCATACACACAACTCCACCGAATGCGACGATTTGATGGGGCTGAACCATTTTGCTTATAGAAAAAGATAACTAAGAAATAGTGATATTTAAATGAAGTTGCACGAAATGCCAACGAAAAGGTATGCACAATTTCCTCCTGCAGGCAGCCTATGATTTGGTGGTGATTTGCGTTTTGCGCCAGAGCTCACACTGCTCGCGAGGATATTTGAAATTTTGGGGAGAATGAAAATTAAAGTGACAAGCCCATTTACTACTCTTTTTTTTCTATGCAGCCCTGGGTCTATCAAAACGTTCATGGCGCGCCTACCTGGCGTCAGCGATGAGGAATTCATGGAGGTACGCACTTTAAGTGGTAGTATGCTATACCTTCAAGAGATGAAAAATACGTAAACACAGGCTGTCGCTGGAGCCGATCGTTTCGACAAGCGGATTGTCTTCTACAGAAGACAAGCTCGCTTGTCGGAACGATCGGCTCCAGGGACACCCTGTGTTCATCTCTTCAAGCTCTCATCTTCACATGTCTTCCGCCTTGAACTTCTGCCTTTTTTTATTACTATATACTTAGCACACTTAGTGACAGCGCGAGTAAAGTTTGTCCCGTTGTAGTCATAAATTTATTTACTCATTGAGGCAAGTGTACCAAAGTTGTTGTTTACGTAAAATGCCGGAGTACTTGCTGTGCATTCCAGGTGCAATGGAGAGCCTATGGGCACTGAGTTCTGGTGAGCGTCCTTTAATTACCCATGCTGGAAACACCCCGACAAAAATGAGGCACAATTTAGAGGTGGCCATCAGTTCGTTTGGTTTCCCGGCCGGGACGGGTCTCGCAATGGCTAATTTTTTAGGACGGTTGACCGCACTCCACTACATTGACGACCGACTGAGAACCAGGAAGATGCGCAGGTGTCGGGGAAAAAAGGGCGAAAGCGATACCACGTTGCTAGTGGCTGTCGCTACCATAGTACAGGTGAGGTCTCGTAGCCAGATCGCATCCGCTTGCTGTATGAACCATCACTTACCGGGGAAACGCAGCCACACGCACCTTCAAAAGTTTGAGTGCGCGACATATCGACCATTAGCTAACCAACTCCTCTGTGCACACCTGCATACCGCGTTGAACCACTGCGTCATCGATAAATTTCCTCACTGGCCCTGACTTTTGCTCCTAGCATGAGGTTACAATGAAGCTGCGCAAGAGCGAGTTAAATAGACGAGCGCTAGCTAGCCTGACACCGTGCCTTCTGGCGGCTACAACCTTCCAATGACAGAGCCTAGGAAACTGTGTGCGCATGGTTGACAGAGATTTAATTTATGTATTTTATTTATGAGGGGAACGAAAATCAAGTCGGACGAAAGAATAACCACCAGCTCGTGGAATACACACACATCCTCCGCCTTAGGTATAGAGGGCACAATAGTTGGAGCTACGGTCATGGTACCGCATGTGATGGGTCCTTGTTGTCCGGAGGCGTGGCATGAAATATTACTTCACACTCACGAGGCGGCGGCTGATCAACGAACCATACCTTGCTAAATAAAATAATCAAGTTGCTGTAGCCAGGACCGTCGCTACGAAATGAAAGAAAGAAGCTGCATCCATTCAGAGGCCGTGATGATCAAGGAATGAAGCGCGCCATAAAAGCAAGTAGCTGGTTGCAACTCCTCGATGTTGCGATCAGCGGATGAACAAAAAAATGACTTTGAAAGCAAGCGCAAAAAAGAGAAATCACATGAGCGACTTGTCTCCAGATCTACGCGACTTAGAGTAAACGCAGGATGCTCCGCGTCTGGTCAATAGAAGTTGAATTGGCAAACTTTCTTTTGCAGCTGGTGATTTCTCTTTACCTGGAATTTAAAATCACTAAGCAACTCTGAGTGCATTTTTACCTGTACTGCACGGTCTGCCTTTACTGATTGCCAAAAGCGCTCGATGAAACCACCCGCGAATGTTGGAGTTCCATGCTTTTCTTGTAATAACTAATTCCTCCCAGAGTCTGGAGAAAATTGCCAGCAGTAAACACGCCCTTGGACGAATAGGCACACCGGAGGAAGTTGCTCACTCCATCGCCTTCCTGGCATCCGATGACGCAGAGTTTGTCACGGGAATCACCATGCCCGTCGAAGGCGGGTTGCTTCTTCTATCCAGTATCTCGGATGTCCCCAAAATCCTGGATGCTCAGAAGACTGCTTGATAAACCCAGAACGTGTCCTTCCTTGGCGTTGCCCGTGTAACCGGGCTCCTCCAAAGGATGAAAGTAAAGTCCCGGCAGCCTTTCATGCTGAAAACGTTCGGTGTCTCCGAGTTAAATCATTTTCTTGATTCACGCTCTTCGAAAAAAAAAAACGGTTCTCATGGCTTTTGCCCTACGTAACTAAACAGGGAGAGATACAGCGCCTATACCATGCAGTTTCACTTTGGGCGAACTGTGACTGCTGCAAAAAAGTAATTATAGCAGTAACGCCTGATTTTTTCCAATAAATGACGCACGCTGAATGTAGCTCCATCGTTTACACTTTAAGCATGAAGACAAAATAAAGACTGAGCATTCTACCACACGTTGTCTTAGTTATTGTGGCTTGGATTAGCCGAGAAGGGGTTAAAAAAATTATGGCAGCAAGACACTGTTTCAGTGTATCATATCAATGACCTACCCCACGCTGTCTGCATTCTTCACATTTTAAATGGGGCGTTCCTTCATTCCGAGGTTTAAAAATAAAGGGGATGCTTAGAACTGCCCTAGAATGTCAAAAGTCTACTCGAACACATAGTGATGTAAAATGAAGCTCGGAGCACACGCCGCGACGTATGGCGTGTTCGCGCGCAAGCGCACTCTTCGCTGTCTTCTTTTTGGTGATTAGACTCCGCATACTCCGCCGTCTCGACACCGTCATCTCGTTGACCGCAATCCCAGCGTAGAAGACGGACGTTCTGGGTTATACCGCTGTTGAATGTACTCTCGTTTGCGACTGGTGTGAATCAATTCTGGAATGTAATGATTGGTGTGATCATCTCCAAAATTAAAGCAATTGAAAGGCGAAGACGTTCAAAGCACATTTTATCCCGCGACGTAAAGAAACAGAAAGCCATCAACAGGAAACATGAGTGACCTCCTTAAGGTGGCGGGCCTACGGTCACCATCTTGCGAGTAGTTCTATCCGGGCCACCAGATGTCGCCACTCAGTCAGGGGTGAAACTTGCAAACTTTTGCCAGCGCGCGACACTGGATGAGGAGCGGACGAGAAGCTTGCTGTCGCAGTTCGAGGAAATGAGGCCCCGAGAAGTGGCTTGTTTTTTTCTCCCCTTCAATGACATCTATCTCCCTTTCTCTGATGCCCCTCCCGCACTTGTCTCTGCCCCCTGCGGTGCGGTGCTTTTGAAGGACCACGGGAGGAACAATTGCGCAGGCTCTCGGCCGACTGCGCCCGTCCGTTCCGAGCGCGGGAGCTTGCTCGAGAAGTCCTGCCTCACTGGCCAGCTCCTTTCCGAGACATGCGGTGCCAAAATGTGGGTTGGGTGACAAATTTTATGATATATATAGACCGCGCATCATAAAAATGTACAGAGAAATTAACATCTGATATCGGGTTTCCAGCTACCAATACAGTAACATGAGTGCGGAGTGACGAAGGGAAGTTGTAGCAGGGGCGTAGCCAGAAATGTTTGCGGGGGGGGGGGGTCATACCTTATATATATATATATATATATATATATATATATATATATATTATTTATTTATTTATTTATTTATTTATTTATTTATACAATACTGCAGACCCTATTTGTGCCTAAGCAGGAGGGCAAATACATGAATATATATATATATATATATATGCATCAATAGCAATCAGACAATAAAACAAGAAACGGAAGAAGAAAGTCACAATAAGATGTACATTGAAGAATTACGATAACATTACACCATTACAATTGCAAAACGGGGTGGAGTGGTTGTAATAGTTAAATCTAGCATTGAATGCACTGCTCTAGATGCAATTACTGATGTTGAATGCCTATGCCTCAAGTTGAACCTGTGTGGCACTGTTTTCATTTAGTTAGTTGTCTACAGACCCCCCGATTTATCACCTGATATTTTAATTGCTTTAAGAAATCACTTACGGCAACATAAAGAACAGAATCATACTTGTCGGCGACTTTAACCTCCCGTCAAATAACTGGAGCCTCTTATCTTACAATCCGGAATCTGCACGCAATGCAGATATAATTTTTGATATTCCTCTTGAAAACAGCCTCGTTCAGATTGTCGTGGAACCCACGCGCATTGCCAATAACGCAGGTTCCGTGCTTGATCTTGTGTTCTTAGATCGGTCCATCGCTGATTACGACGTTTCTGTTTCATTTAAACTTGTTAGTCACGTGATGCATCTGTCTGGGCTTGTGAGGGATAAGGTTCGGGTAATCACGGCCACTTAAATAATTGTTGCCGAGACTGAAGAAGACATTTGCAGCTTGAGTTATACGGCTTTAATGCCACACAAAAAATGATGATGAAGCTTGGCACGTTACATGGCAACAACGAAGAACTGCCCTAGCTACGAGCACGACACACGTTCTTGAAGGACTTAAGATCTTACCCTCGCAAGATTTGTAACACTTCACCGTGTGACGGTTGAAGGCAGATGAGTCGATGAGTTGCGTTGCGTCTTGCACCGACCGCAGCGATGACTCAGGCATAGTCGGAGCGGAGTGCGCGGCAGACCCGATGTGTGGCAAACACGTCCCGGACAGCCAGTAGTAGGCCCAGGTCTGGAATACGCCCGGGTCCGAGCACAACGGACCGGCGCCGGCTGCTGGAGCGCCCGGTAGACGGGAGCGAGGCTCGTGCGGTTAACAGGCACAGGTAGGCTTCGGGACCAGGACCCGACGAGCGCTTCACCCTGCGACTGTTTCGTTCGGTTTCCGTTCTCGAACCTGCCCTCGTCTTCCACTTCTCTCTCCTCCACACGGCTTGGCTTGACTTGGACGACGTGATTGGTTGGTTGGTTGATCCTCAGTTACTTGGCGAAACCCACCACGGGGGATCGGCCATGAAACAGGTGGTACCTTATTTTAGAAATTAAATTGTTTTAAATCCGAATATGTTTAGGAATGAATGGTTTAAAAACTAGATTCACTGGTACAATGCAGATGTTAAAAAAGAAAAGAAAAAAAAGAAAACATTTGAATAGGTTCAAACAGTGAAATGGTGCATAAACTTAACATTCTATTCTTTTTACGAAATTTATAGCGCGGAACTTCTACACAGGGGACAAAGGAACACGACGAGCACAAGCGCTAACTTCCAACTAACGTTTATTATTTGCGCTCGCAAATATATACAGTGAAAGAAAGAAAATAAAAGAAGAAACAGCTACAGCCACTCATCTGATTAGCACCACACGTGTTCGTTGCATTGCACTTTTACCAGCTGCCATCAAGATATCCCATTTCTCTTTGGGATAAGAGAAGGGATGGTGCGCTGACACACTCGTAATCACCGCAGTTCATTGCTGCGGCTTCTATTATTTCGCGCGTGCACCGGTCTTTGTCTCTAAACAACACTGCCGTATTGTCAAAGTACGGTATGCACCCACACTCCTGGCAATGTTGCCCCAGGTGCCATTGTCTTCCTTTTGCCACGTTGCCGCTGTGCTCCCTTAAACGGTTGTTGAGGCATCTTTCCGTCTGCCCGACGTATGTTCTGCCACACGACAGCGGTATCCTGTACACAACACCTTCGGCGCAGGCGACGTATCTGTTCTTGTGCTGTGTATTGCATTTCTTTTTTTCCCTTTTTTACTGGTGAAGTCAGGTTGCATAAGTTCGTCAATTTCTGGGGGGCTGACATGACGACCCTGACGCCTGCATTTTCGCCAATCTTCTTGAGACGGTGTGACGTTGAGTGCAGATATGAAATTACAGCCACCTTCCTTTGATCTCGTTCCTCGTTTTTGTCCGTTTGATCCCGCTGACACGCCTTCCTCGTCTTGCGCAGAAGAACCTCAGCTACAGCTACGGTCAAGTGTTCTGGGTAGCCTGCTGCAGCCAAGCGCTGTATCTGACAGCCAAAGCTTTCACTGATTCAACGAAAAACTCAGAACAAGTCATCGAATTCCTGGCTGAACACGATAAGGAAGGCTTTTATGCCTTTTCAGTGGATGTTAAAGACTTATATTACACCCTCCCTCAAGACCAGCTTCTGAAATGCGTGGATGAGAAGATTTTTGAGTACGGGGCAATGGCCTTTCAAGAAAAATGTAATGTGGCTCCGCAGCGGTTTCTAGATTTATTGTCCCTCTACATGACGTCTACTTTTGTAGAATGGGATGGCCAAGTGTTCCTGCAGAAAGCCGGAGTGTGCATAGGGTCATGCATAGCGCCAGTGCTCAGTGACCTGTATTTGGCCACACTTGACACGAAGCTAAATGAAGAGCTATCGGGATTCAGCGTCACAAAAATTTTCAGATTTGTGGATGATTTTCTGGTCATAATTAACAGTAACGTGGAACATGTTCATGATGAAGTGGCAGAAATGATAAAGACATTTGAAAGGTGCCTCCAGCCTTTGCAAATCACGCACGAAATGCCTGAAAATAACATGCTCAAATGCCTTGATCTAAAGCTGCTTTTTCCCCCCGCCATGTGTGCTGGATCTACGAGCCACGGAGCAGGAAACCCCTTTTGCCGTTCGTGTCTGCTCACACAAAACTTGTAAAACGGGGAATCGCACAGATGTGTCTGCTTAATGCACTCAAGAAGTCCTGCTTGCACCGTATCAGTGAAAGCTTTGGCTGTCAGATACAGCGCTTGGCTGCAGCAGGCTACCCAGAACATTTGACCGTAGCTGTAGCTGAGGTTCTTCTGCGCAAGACGAAGAAGGCGTGTCAGCGGGATCAAACGGACAAAAACGAGGAACGAGATCAAAGGAAGGTGGCTGTAATTCCATATCTGCACTCAACGTCACACCGTCTCAAGAAGATTGGCGAAAATGCAGGCGTCAGGGTCGTCATGTCAGCCCCCCAGAAATTGACCGAACTTATGCAACCTGACTTCACCAGTAAAAAGGGAAAAAAGGAAATGCAATACACAGCACAAGAACAGATACGTCGCCTGCGCCGAAGGTGTTGTGTACAGGATACCGCTGTCGTGTGGCAAAACATACGTCGGGCAGACGGAAAGATGCCTCAACAACCGTTTAAGGGAGCACAGCGGCACGTGGCAAAAGGAAGACAAGGGCACCTGGGGCAACATTGCCAGGAGTGTGGGTGCATACCGTACTTGACAATACGGCAGTGTTGTTTAGAGACAAAGGACCGGTGCACGCGCGAAATAATAGAAGCCGCAGCAATGAACTGCGGTGATTACGAGTGTGTCAGCGCACCACTCCTTCTCTTATCCCAAAGAGAAATGGGATATCTTGATGGCAGCTGGTAAAAGTGCAATGCAACGAACACGTGTGGTGCTAATCAGATGAGTGGCTGTAGCTGTTTCTTCTTTTATTTTCTTCCTTTCACTGTATATATTTGCGAGCGCAGATATTAAACGTTAGTTGGAAGTTAGCGCTTGTGCTCGTCGTGTTCCTTTGTCCCCTGTGTAGAAGTTCCGCGCTATAAATTTCGTAATTATGGATTACCAACTAGCCCGAAGCAACGCCTTGCTATTCTTTTTGTTTCCCGTAAAAACTCGCACACGGCTGCGCAAACGTTCCTGTGGCTAAAGCCCATTTCAGTTGCACCAAAGGAAAGAATCACCGGAAGGCATAAATTTAAGCCCATCCTTCGGAGAGGATCTAGCAATCGTTTTCTTCGATTTGTGAACAATCTGTATGTTAAAAAGAAATGATGCAGAGATTCACTCTCGTTGCAGTGGAGGCATAAGGGTGACTGTACCAATAATAATAATATCTGGGGTTTAACGTCCCAAAACCACGATATGATTATGAGAGACGCCGTAGTGGAGGGCTCCGGAAATTTCGACCACCTGGGGTTCTTTAACGTGCACCTAAAGCTAAGTACACAGGCCTCAAACATTTTCGCCTCCATCGAAAATGCAGCCGCCGCGGCCGGGATTTGATCCCGCGACCTGCGGGTCAGCAGTCGAGCGCCATAACCACTAGACCACCGTGGCGGGGCAGGGTGACTGTACCAGACCCGACCTGTGTAGGTACAACTTCAGGACGACATGATTCCGCCTTTTCCGTGTCTCGTTGTCGTCTTCGTCGGCTCACCGCACATCACAAAACACCAACGCCTTGCGCCAGATGGGACTACCGCGCACATTATGAGAGGGCTCAAAACTGTGAAAAACCACATGCGTGCCAATGATGATGCTATTTTGAATCATCTCGAAACAGAACTTGCTGTATTTTCCGAGAGCGAACTTTCCTGCTTTGGTTGAACTTTAAAAATATTTGCCTTTACTGCATTGATCATTTTGTACCCAGTAAAGTGAAAAAAAACGGCCAAACTTACTCCTTGGATAAACAGACACATTATTCACATAAAACCTAAAGCAAAGCGTCTGAGAAACCAGTCACCTTCTTCGCATGCATTGCTCGAAGTTCGATCAGCACTTTTTGAGGCTGTTTAAAAAACTTTTACTTCAACACCACCCTGCCTAACTTTATCAAAGCTGATCCGCAGAAGTACTGGAATTACATTAAAGAGCGCAAGGTGCCAGCAAATAAAATTTCGCGTAATGATAAAATACTGGATGACGCACAGGTTGTCGCCGATCATTTCAATGGCGAATTTCATAGCGTATTTTCTGTTACTGCTGAGAATCGTACCGCTGGCTCCTCTTTGAATTCATTTGATGTTGATCTTGTATCTTATGAGGGAGTCTTTAACATGCTTCTCAAACTGAAAGCAAAATCATCACCTGGACCGGGTGGATCACCCAACACGTTCCTTCGCCGATATGCCGAGCCCTTAGCTAGGTTTCTTGTAACCATATTTCAATCTTCTTTAAAAACTTCTTACACTCCTCAAGACTGGAGATCGGCACGTGTACTTCCCATACTAAAAAAAAAAGGAGATCCGTTGTCAGTTTTAATTTACCGCCCCATATCTATAATTTCTTCCTGTTGTAAGCTCGTTGAGCATATTGTGGCCACCTGCATAACAAAATTTTTAGAGCACAATAACATACTATCGCCACACCAACATGGTTTTAGAAAAGGTTTTCCACCGTTACTCAGCTGGTTTCCGTTGTTCATTTTGTAGCGTCCGTTCTCGACAGGGGTGGTCAAGTCGACATGATCTTTTTAGACTACAGCAAAGCGTTCCTTCGGCCGCGTTCCTCAAGATAAATTCATTTAAAAACTATACATAATTGGCCCTCCCGATTATCTTATTTCCTTGGTTTCCGCCTACTTAAACAACCGCACACAATATGTCGAAATAGATTGGAAAGCATCAGGCACTCTTCCGGTATCTTCAGGGGTGCCCCAGGATAGTGTCCTGGGGCCACTTTTGTTGCTCATTTACATAAATGATTTAGTTTCATTTATTGATGAACCAATCAAGATAGGCTTATTTGCAGATGATTGCGTAATATATAACGATATTCATTCTTCTGACGATCAAGTCGCGCGTAACGTAGCGTTCAGTAATATACTTACCTGGTGTGATAAATAGGGCATGGAGCTCAACTCTGATAAGACTGTACTTCTTCGGGTCACAAAAAGACTTCGCCCCCTTAAATTTTCTTCTTCCATAGGTCTTAAACCCTTAACAGATGTTTGCGAATATAAGGACCTCGGTGTCACACTAACAAATACCTTATGTTGGAACACCCATATTGCCAAGTTATGGTCTGCTGCGCTTCGCAAACTTTGCTTCATACGACACAAGCTTAAAAATTCACCACCACATGTTAAGCGTCTGGCTTATGAGCACCTGATCCGGCCTAAGCTTGAATATGCGTCTATTATATGGGACCCGTACACCAACGTCAATATTAACGCGCTTGAAAAAAATCCACCGAGAGGCTGTGGGATTTATTTTTTCTTTACACGGCTACCAGTATTCCGTTATGTCATTTATGCAATTTAATCAGGTTTTTTTTTTCTTTGCAGTCCCGACGCAAAGATGAACGTTTAAAGTTTTTGTATTCTTTGCTTATTCGGAAGCTCGGGCTCGACCCAGCACCGTACTTATCTCCACTTGCATCGCGGTTCAATCGTCATACTCATCCGCTTTCTGTAATTCCTTATTTTGCCAGAACAAATGTATATAAATTTTCATTCTTTCCGCAAACAATTACAGAATGGAATAACCTGCCACGTGACCAACTATTGTCCTTAGCGCAGTCAAGTGCCTCCTCCTAAGTTACTGTGTAAACAGTTTCTTTTTCCAGTTCAATTAGAATTGGTTCTATTTTATTCACTTGATGATTTGTTTCGCGGTCACTGTATTCACAACCATTTATTTGTATTGCCTTTTCACCGCCTGTATTACCTGCATTTCTTCTGTCGGATACTGTTGGTATTATGGCTTGTTATCCACCTTTGTTATGCAAAGTTTGTATGCTTTTGTATTCTCACTCCTGCTTGTGCCATGTGGCCTGCAGTATTTATGTAAATAAATAAAAATAAATAAATATATATCCAAAGAGTAATATTTAAGGTTACGTGCGGTATAGGTGCATAATTCAAGAGGACTGTCCCAAGATTTATTGGGCTAGTTCGTAGCAACCATTGCAGTTTACCGTAGTGTAAGAAATGCACCCGTCCTCACATTCATTGTTTCTTATCTGCGCCCGTTCTTATCGCTGAACTGCGGCTCAATATGTCGTCAAGGGCGCAAACTGCTTTGGAATAGCGCCTGTAGTGCAGAAACAATAAAGAAGAAAGAAGTAGAAAAGGGCGAAGCGACCTTGAGCGAAATTTGCCGTGGCATTTAGCGTCATAATCAGAAACATTGTGTCGTCGTTTGTTTGTTTCTCCCTTTTTTGAATACAGTGTTTCAGCAATACGTACACCACCGAAGCAGCTTCGGCCCTTATAGGCCATTTGGGCAGGTCAACTTGCTACATTCGCGTGACTTATGTGGTGGTGACGAAGGCCATCAAATATTCCGTTTACATTTCACTCTGAGCCGCACATAGCAAACGAATCGTGAAGTGGAACAAATGCGTAAGGCTGTTGCCGTGTAAATGCATTATAAACAGATGTACAGTACGTAACCTAGGTCTTTTCTTCAAGGTACGGCACATCTTTACACGCGCCTGGGGTGGAAACGCCAGTACCAATAATTCTCATCCTCCTTCGCCGGCTTGTGTCTAGAGGAAATGTGTTGCTGTAATCCGTTAGCCTAGTACAAATCTGTGGTCGACAGTATTTTCAAGCCTTGAAAGCACTGGAGCACGGTTTCCATTGCCGCATTGTGTGCTTCCTATAGTCTACCTTTTCGAGCACAGCGCTGCTCGAAAAGGTAGAGTGATACCGAGGGTGATACCGAGCATCACTCGGAACACTGCTTCGCAAATAAACGTTTATTTCTCTCTCTCTCTCTTGCGATTTGCGCTTGCCATTCAGCAAGTATCAACTCGCACAAGAAAAATTTATTGTGCGTGTACGTGTTGGGCGGAACTGAGGTGTGGAAGCCGAACTCTGCATCGAAGGTGATCGCGCGCACAATATATTGTAGTGTACAACAGCGATCAAAACATGGACAGAGAGACAGACAAACAACTTTATTGTGGTCCTGAGAGGCAAGGAAGCGGGCCAACTAGGTAGGTCCCCAGCCAGTCGTTGGCTAGTCCCATGTCGGAACAGAGAGGCCATGCCTCTCCGCTCGTTCACGAGCCCTCTGGACAGCCTGAAGCTGGACGTCTTGTCTGGGGTCTGTGATTGCCGTCGTCCAGTCTTCTTCTCTCTTAAAATCCTGTAACGCAGGGCACTGCCAGAGCATGTGACTCAAAGAGTCAAATTCACCACAATCTGGGCAAAGTGGATCAATATGCGAATGAAGCATGCTCAGAAAGCCCCTAGAGGGGTAAGACCCCGTCTGGAGCATGCGGAGCGTGCTTGCTTGTGATCTGTGGAGCTTATAATGGGGAAAGGGAAAAGTCTGTCGCTCTTCTCTGTAATGTGATGTTATCTCGTGAAAAGTAACGAGAGGATCACTTTGGACGAGCTCTCTCGAACTCACCCGAGAGGCCACCCCATCGCGGCTTGTGAAACCTCGCGCACAGTCGTGGGCTATCTCGTTTGGGTTCAGGTGACCCAGCAGTACGTCTGGTCCCATGTGAGCGGGAAACGAGACTATGTGATTATTAGTGTCTGAGGGAGGTTTGCTGCGGAGAATTGTGGCTGCCTCTGTGGCTGTCGATCCCGATGCGAACGCCCTAACGGCCGCTCAGGAGTCGGTGTACACCGTTGTTCGCTTCGTGTCCAAAAATGCCAGCGCTACAGCAGCCTGTTCTGCTACATCGACCAAAGAGGTCTGCACCGAAGCTTCAAAACATGGAATAAGTTTATGCAAGGCGCACAGCTGCGGTTAGGGCTGCTAATATTGGGGCTACTGGGGTATGCGCCAACGGAGCAAGTTTGATCTCTGCACCCCCACTACCCCATTTCCTCCGCTGGTCACTCCGAAAGAAAATAAGCTCCGGAATGGATACAAAAAAAAGTCACAGTTTCGCCGCAAGGGCGAAGCAATGAATGCGATAGCAAGAAATTAATGCTATACGAAGTGAGGCTCGCCAATGGATACTCTCAGTTTGAACAGCGTTCCTGTTGCAAAGGCGGCCGAAGCAGCGAAGGAAACTAGCGTGCTTCAACTGTCGAGCTGTGACACTTGATAGTTCGCGCTCATCTTCTGTTTGTTCGTTTAGCGGCGTCCCTTCAGCTCGAGTGACTTTCGTACGCTCGGTAACATGAGCGCGGACATCACGGTGAAAGCGTGAAACATTCCTCTTCCCCTCACCGCGAGAAAACCGCGCGAGCAGACAATGGAAGGGCAATGTTCTCGCTGCGCAAATACAAGAAGCGAGCGAGCTCGACGACGACTTTAAAATGCGCCCGTAGCGCTGCTAGCGCCATCTCGCTGGTAATGAAGAAAGCTTATTATCGCCTGCCGTCTGTGAGTCCGTCCAGCGGTAAAGGGTATGTATACTCAAAACCCGCTTGTCTTCATTGCGCAGATCCTTAGCCTTCTGCAAGATCCAGTGTCATGGTGCTCGGAACCGCTCGTGGCTGCAACCAGTACGCTTCACCCCGATGGACCGCCTTGGTGCGTGCTTCACGAACTCAACTGGCCGCCGTGGGAACGACTGAATCATCGCTCTACGTCACCGCGCGTGGAGCGCTGCGCTGCACCACCACAGGCGGCGACACCGTGCTGGCCGGCTATAAAAGGGCTGCCAGCTTACTTTACGGCCACAGGGCACGGCGGCATCGAAAACATGCGGGTCACTCAAAACCCGCTTGTCTTCATTGCGCAGGTAAGAGGGCATTACGGTAAATGCTTTCGTTCCGATAACCGTTTTCTTTTGATGCTGCCGTGCCCTCGGCTGTGCGATATGTTAAATGTACTCACCTACTCGGCCAGAAAATTGCTGCTGCTTGGAGGTGACATAGAAGAAAATCCGGGCCCAGACACAGCGCAAATTGCTAAACATCTTAAGGAAATTGCATCGGACATTAAAGAAATCAAGGAATCTCGGCTTCCAAACATTGAAGGAAATTAGAATCGATTTCCGCTCTCGAACAAAGGGTAGCATTGTTTCAAGAGCAAATTAACTGCATGCAAAACACTATTAAAATACTTGAATCTAAAATAGACGACATGGAAAACTATAGCAGACGCTCTAACTTGATCGTTTATGGACTTCCAGAAAAAGAAGATGAAACTAACACCGCACTTGAAACTGCGGTAAATAAAGGCATTTTTCAGGATATCCTCGAAATTGAGAGCGTACAAATCGAGCGTATACACAGACTAGGCAAGGAACGACATAACTCGACGAGACCTGTCATTCTTAAGCTGTTAGATTCAAGAAGTAAATATACAATACTAAAAAGAGGCTTTAAACTCAAGGGCACGGACTATTCTATTGGTGAAGATTTTTCCCAAAGAATTCGCGACATCCGAAGGAAATTGTGGGCTAGTGCGAAGCCGAACCGTGACAAAAGAGAAAAGGTTTCACTTGCGTTCGATAAGCTGTACATAAACAGCGTGCCTTACGTCTGGGATCATGATTTGAATGATAAAGTTCCGTTACGAAAAAACGGCAATACGGCAATGAACCGCCCGACTACCAGAGGCTACACGCAGAAGCAAAGCAAGAATTGAGACTGAGGGGTGATAACGAGGGCCCTTCCACTTCCGTTAAACGCGTTCATTTATCTCGTCAAGTAGCCCAGAATACCCGCAATCCTACGAAACCGAAGGATAAGAAGTTGCGAATCCTAAATATAAACGCACGCAGCATTGTAAACAAAAAAGATTCTATTGAGGCCAC
This sequence comes from Rhipicephalus sanguineus, assembly GCF_013339695.2. Lineage (NCBI taxonomy): Eukaryota > Metazoa > Arthropoda > Arachnida > Ixodida > Ixodidae > Rhipicephalus > Rhipicephalus sanguineus. The sequence goes on along the minus strand of NC_051179.1, from coordinate 146,041,707 downwards.
ACTACTCGAATACGACCCGCACATTACTGTAATCACTGAAACATGGTTACGAAATGAAATAAGTGATGATTTAGTTTTTCCCCCGAGTTACAGTGTATTTCGTAAGGACCGGACAGCAAATAAGGGCGGAGGTGTTGCTATCCTTGTGAAGCCTTCAATACAAGCAATTGTTTTAGCGGATGTCGCTGACCTCGAGTGTTTGTGTATCAAAATAACTTGTTGGGGTCAATGCTTTGTGCTATACGCGTGTTATAGACCACCAGACGCTGCTCCTGAATATTTGCTGAAATTGCAAGAACATATGACACAATTCCAGAGTAAAAAAAATTTTGTTATCGGGGATTTCAACTTACCAAATGTTGATTGGGAACTCCTTCGGGCAAGCCGCAAATCGAACAAAAATGCTAACATAGTCTTTGATATCATGCTTACTCATGACCTAGTTCAAGTGGTCAGGCAGCCTACTCGAGAAGAACGTTCGTCTATTGCAATATTGGACTTAGCGTTCCTAAACCGCGATTTTTGTGAGTATACAGTTTTAATTGAAAGTGGCCTGTCTGACCATCATCTCGTAAGTGTTACCATTCCTTTATTCAACTCAGTCGGTCACAAACGCACAACCACTCGAAGCTTCAAGGATTATGCAAGAACTGATGATGCGTCTATTGTGCAGTACATGAGAAGTTGTTATGATGACTTTATTGAAAATGAGGATGATGTTGACGCGCTATGGAACAAATTTACTGAAATGTGCCATCACTGCATAAGGTCATTCGTACCAAACAAATCTAAAAAGATTGCTAAAAACACCCCATGGATTACGCGTAAAATCATCCATCTAAAGCGCAAATTAAAACGGCTGAAAAAGAGTAATCCCCAATCAGCTATTATTCATGAACTTAAAATAAATTTGGCACGTGCTTTGCGAGAATCAAAGGATTTTTACTTTAAAACAACACTGCCAAACTTTTTAAAAAACGATCCTACGAAGTTTTGGAACTTCCTGAGCGATAGTAAGAAGCAGGTTTCACATATATTAGTCGATGGAAATACAGTTACAGATCTGACGCTCATTGCGGAACATTTTAACAAATTTTTCCATAGCGTGTTTGCTAAGGCGAGTCTTAATACGCCTCAGCAAAAAATGTTTCAGCCTAATGAGGTGGACTTTATCTCATACTCTGGTGTTCTTGCAATGATCTTGAAGTTGAAAACTAAATCATCTTGTGGTCCAGGTAATATCCCTAATGTTTTTCTTCGCCGTTATGCAGAAAGTATTGCCCACTTTGTGATTGTGCTCTTTCGATGTTCGCTGTTGAGTGCTAAACTACCCAGTGATTGGAAGAGGGCTCGTGTTGTTCCCGTGTTTAAGAAAGGCAACCATTTACTCGTAGAAAACTACCGTCCCATCTCATTAACGTCACCAATATGTAAAATGCTTGAACATGTAATATCTAAGCGCGTAGTGGAATTCCTCGAACAAAACTCTATACTAACTAATTTTCAGCATGGCTTTAGAAAAGGATATTCAACTGTAACTCAGTTAGTCTCAGTGGTTCATTCATTTGCAGAAACTCTGGATAAAAATGGTCAAATGGACGTCATATTCCTTGATTTCAGTAAGGCATTTGATAAAGTTATTCATCACAAACTAATTACAAAACTTGGGGACATCAATCTACCCGACATATTCATCGCCTGGATTCAACACTATTTGACAAAACGTTCACAGTTTGTTTCAGTAGATGGGAACAATTCGAGCTCTCTTCCTGTAACATCGGGCGTGCCACAGGGTAGTGTTCTGGGGCCGCTATTATTTTTAATTTATGTAAACGACATTGTTAACACAGTACTACCAGGAACTCAAATAAGACTGTTCGCGGATGACTGCGTGCTCTTTCGTCAAATTACCTGTTCTAATGATCAACAGAACCTGAACTTAAGTCTTAATAACATACTAAACTGGTGTAATGACAATGGTATGGCACTTAACGCACAAAAAACTGTTTATCTTTGTGTAACACGTTCAAAAACACCTCTTCATTTTACTTATAACCTCGGCTCATCATCACTACAACAGGTTAATAACTACAAATATCTAGGCGTAATAATAACTAACGACCTATCTTGGAACTTACACATAGACAACGTATGTTCTGCTGCCTTCCGTAAACTGTGTTTCCTGAAACATAAACTTAGAAATTCTCCTTCTAACATAAAACTACTTAGTTACTTTACATACATAAGACCAAAACTAGAATACTCTTGTGTTGTATGGGACCCCTTTACTAAATGTAACATTAGAAAACTGGAAGCAGTACAAAGAAAAGCTGTTAGGTTTGCTTATTCTAAGTTTAAATTACGGACTCACCGACTGAGCTCATGACTGCTAACAACATCGAAACACTTGAATTACGGCGAAAAAGAAACCGGCTTAACTTTCTTTATCTTCTTGTTAATCATAAGTTAGCCCTTGACCCGCATGCATATGTATCTCCTCTGTCCACTAGGCATACACGCCATCATCACGCCCATTCTTTAACCCCGTATCTTGCTAAAACTAACGCGTTTCAGTTTTCCTTTTTTCCGCGTACTGTATCAGAGTGGAACTGCCTAACTGATCTTAGCCAATTTTCTGTTACTTAGACCTAAAACATGCACTGTTAATTTGTGTTATGTATCCATTTAATGTAATACTTTTGCCATGTTATCTTTTATGCGTTCTGTTAGTAGGTGTTTCGATTCCATTTCTCGTGATATATTCATATGTTATCACATGTGTTTTTGATTATATCCTGCCTCTTGTACCTGTCCTGCTTGGACCAGTTCTTGGTCTGCAGTATTCAATAAATAAATAAATAAATAAATATAACGCTCGCCGTTAGCTACGTGGAGGATCTGCGTTTCGTGGCGTAGTGGATAGCGCCACTCGCTGCGGAACAAGAGGTCCCTGGTTCGATTCCGCGCTTCGGAAGCATTTTTCTGAATTATTTTTCTTTGGGGCTTTTATATATATATACATACTTATACATATACGGTGCATGACGGCGACGGCGACGGCAAAATCCAGCCGAGACTGTCCATATAATTGCTATCGCAATAAAATGAAAATGAAGCGATGATGTGCTTCTCACAAAGGCCTGCCATTGGTGTTCAGCTTTCAAGGGTAAAGGTGGGAGGTAACCCTTTCTTTGAATCTAACACCAGGGGTCCTTGTGTAGCCATAACCCTGCGCAACATGCGTAGCCATAACCCTGCGCAATAAAGAATGACGTGAAAGGTCTGATTGAGCAAAGGTATGGGGCAGAACTGGCAAAACTTTTAAATGATTAGACGGAGGCGGCCGCCTTCCTGCCCCTCTCGTGTGCACGCCTATGCTATCTGCCGTTTATGAATCCTTGCCTGAGGTGGTTTACTGGAGAAATGAACTAAACTTAGGAGACTTACTAGTTAGGGCAGAAACAGGCAAATCCGAGTGTCAGAGAGCATCATGCAGACCATAAAAAATAATTGACCGATTACAATTACAATTACTTCATTTACAATTTAATTGATGACCCAGGTAGCGCACATAATCTAGAAAACGTTTTTTAGGGATGAATGGGATAAAACGGATTCTAAACCAATTTCGACGTTTTAAAAACTTCAAAGAAAATCCATATTATATCCGTTTTTGATAACGTCGAGAAAACGCATTTTTAAGACCATTTTGGTGTGGAACGTATATTTCAAGGCGTTTGTGCGATTCTAAGCGAATTTCGACGTTTTAAAGACGTCACAGAAAATCCGTATTATATCCATTTATGATAACGTTTAGTAAACACATTTTTTAAGACCATTTTGGTCTGGAACGCATATTTCAAGACGTTTGTTCGATTCTAAACCAATTTCAACGTTTTAAAAACGTCTTGTTTGTGACGTCTAGAAGAGGCACTTTAAAAGACGTTTTCTCACCCACCAGCGGATCGCGCGCCACTTGGCCCACGCATGCATGAACCATCGCGAATTAAAATTTGAATTCGAGCCCGCGCACGCCATCTCTCATTGCGACAAATAAAGTAACTCGCAAAAGGATAAAGGCGTGTGGTGTCTACATTGCATCAGCAATAATGAAGACTTCAAAGTTCGTTAACCAGTAAACTTTACGTAATTTACTGTAATTCACTCGCAGCGATAACCGTCTAACTTCCTCACGAAGGCCTTAGCGCTGACTGTATCCATTCGCGCGGCTGTTGCTTCTGCAATGTCGGTTAAGCTAGCCGATTTCGCATGGGCGCTCGAGCTCACCGGTCATGCACTCTTTTGCTATATTTCGTGCTTGTGTCGTGATTCGTGGACGCTATAAACGCAGCTGTGAAAAAACTATAATTCGCTGAGTGTTAAACTTGCTGACCCGAATGCAAGTATATCTCTGTGGAGCGACTGTTACGCTGACTAACGGTTAGAGTCCCGTAAGATTCCCTGCGGAAACATTCGCTTATCAGCTTCTTGCGCGCGGGACGCTCTCGCAACTTCCTTTCTTCTATGCTCGAGGGACGGGCGTGGTTACTTTGATGTGCGATCAGTTTTCTGTAGATTTGCGGATACTGTAAACCACGGGGTTCTCTCATTTTTTAAGGTAAGTTCATTTTTATTGCATTTGAGCTCAGTATTTCAGAACTATTACAAATAAAAAAAGTCACAGTTTCGCCGCAAGGGCGAAGCAATGAATGCGATAGCAAGAAATTAATGCTATACGAAGTGAGGCTCGCCAATGGATACTCTCAGTTTGAACAGCGTTCCTGTTGCAAAGGCGGCCGAAGCAGCGAAGGAAACTAGCGTGCTTCAACTGTCGAGCTGTGACACTTGATAGTTCGCGCTCATCTTCTGTTTGTTCGTTTAGCGGCGTCCCTTCAGCTCGAGTGACTTTCGTACGCTCGGTAACATGAGCGCGGACATCACGGTGAAAGCGTGAAACATTCCTCTTCCCCTCACCGCGAGAAAACCGCGCGAGCAGACAACGGAAGGGCAATGTTCTCGCTGCGCAAATACAAGAAGCGAGCGAGCTCGACGACGACTTTAAAATGCGCCCGTCGCGCTGCTAGCGCCATCTCGCTGGTAATGAAGAAAGCTTATTATCGCCTGCCGTCTGTGAGTCCGTCCAGCGGTAAAGGGTATGTATATAACGCTCGCCGTTAGCTACGTGGAGGATCTGCGTTTCGTGGCGTAGTGGATAGCGCCACTCGCTGCGGAACAAGAGGTCCCTGGTTCGATTCCGCGCTTCGGAAGCATTTTTCTGAATTATTTTTCTTTGGGGCTTTTATATATATATACATACTTATACATATACGGTGCATGACGGCGACGGCGACGGCAAAATCCAGCCGAGACTGTCCATATAATTGCTATCGCAATAAAAACGTGTTCCATTGCATCACGGGCTGCATGGGCGATATGTTTTAGCAGTACGTGATTGCGGAATTTATTGAGCATACATGATAAAGCTGTCAAAACGAAAATGCAGGTCATGGTTTCCGTTCATGTTAGAACGAACGTGAGCGAAAACCGTATTTATATATGTTAACCTAATTTCAGTACAATGACTATGTTTTTTCTTGGCCGCTTGATGAGGTAGTTTCAAGAAATACATTAGCTTAAGCTACGTGTGCCGCGTAAGAAGCAGTTTTACAGCCCCACCACGGTGGTCTAGTGGTTATGGCGCTTGACTGCTGACCCGACGGTCGCGGGATCGAATCCCGGCCGCGGAGCCTGCATTTTCGATGGAGGCGAAAATGTCTGAGGCCCGTGTACTTAGACTTAGGTGCACGTTAAAGAACCCCAAGTGGTCGAAATTTCCGGAGCCCTCCACTACGGCATCTCTCATATCGTGGTTTTGGGACGTTACACCCAGATATTAGCGAGTTTTAGTATCAGGGTTGCCACTGACTTTCGAGTAAATGTCGCCAAACAACGAGCAGAAAGTCGCCAATTTTTTAGAAATTTCGCCAAAAAAGTCGCCATTCTAGATGTGTGCGTCATATCCTAGTAATAGAAATTTTCACTGATGTATATCCCCGTAGAGTACAGTGCCATTCAAAGCCCTTAAAGTATCTTGACATTTCTCAATGCCAGGCGCTTCGCCCCTTCACCATGGGAGTGCTTGGTGCACCTGGTTCTCCGACTAGCCGCAAGATGTGCGCGGAGGCGCAAGTATGAAAGGATAAAACGCTCATGATATCCTTCCATCCCTGTCCGCTCGTTTCAAAGGTAAAAGTGTGGTAAACCTTGGGCGAAAGCCGCGAAGGCGTTGTTTGTAGACAGCTTTACATCCCCTCATATGAAGAAAAGGATTAACAGGTTTATTGAAAGTAGTATGACAGAATTCTTACAGGTATCCTTCATTAGTGAGTCTTATACCTTTCAGTGTGAACTAATATGATACCGGACGCCACTGTCCCTTTCATATATAATCACTTATATCTACCCGCGTCAATCCAGTGCGTTATAATTGAACAGGTAGACATTGTAAAATGTTATATAGCAATTCTTTTCATTGCACACGCTCACCGAGAACAATAGAAAATGCCTCAACAAATAATTTTTTTATTGCACGAACACCCGCGTATCCGCCCATCTTCGCTATACGAGCTCGATTAGGGGATACTGCAGCAGTGAATAGGTCGCCAAGCTATTCAGAATAGTTGGAGCTTTGGCGGAACAAATGGCCGGAACACACGACCAACCCGTCATCTAGCCCCTTCAGAAGCGAAACTTTAGCGAAGGTCTGAAGCATCTAGATGAATCTAGATGAATTGAGTTAGAAGCATCTAGATGAATTGAGGAGATACACACGAGCTACAGGACGGACATACAGAACGGCGCGTAATGTGCACCTCAAAACCCAGAAAAATACAGAGAATAGTGCCACTCATTCGTTGGGAGGACACTGAGCTTAGGATGCATAACTCAGTGTAGACCTAAGCTGAAAATCGCCAAAAATTCGCCATGTCGCCATTCATAATTTTAGGTCGCCACGGGCCTCTCAAATTCGCCAATTTGGCGAAAAGTAGCCACCATTGGCAACCCTGTTTAGTATAGCGGGAAACGCTTACGTTAGCGTTAGCGTGCGTCTCAACGCTAACGCTAAAACGGAACGCGCTGCGTGTGAACTGGTGGTCTTTTAGTACAGCGGGAGGCATTCCCGCTAACGCTAACGCAAGCACATACAGCGCCATCTAGACATAAAAACACTAAATGCACTGTAGAATCCACAAAAGCGCCACCAAGTTGAGCTGATCCAAAGTCACCACTGTTGCGTCTCCATGTCGCGCTTGCAGAAGTGTTGAGTTCTGACACATTGGTTTCTGTCCACATGCCGCGTTCGAGAATTCTTCAAGACCCCTATTACTTGGCCTTTTTAAGCTGGGACGCATCACGCGTCACATTCGTGCACTGCCGCGAAAGGCATGAAGGGAAAGGACGCCTGACATGTATCTGCTTGACTTTTGGCCGTATCTTGGAAAGAGGCGACTAAAGACAGCGTCGCCATCTCTGCGCTGCTACAGAAAACATGAGCGAACCTTGCAAACAAATCTTGCTAAGCCTTCTGCAGCGCAAATCCACTTTGTATCTCAAAAACGGAGCTATTTTATCGGCGGTACACGGTTGGCGAAGCTTCATTACTCAAATCTAAACCAAACACGAACATTATTAGGGAATGAATAAGTTTAATAATGCAGGACGACGGCTACAAAGATTCGAAGTGGACGGCTCTCGCTTCAAGAGGCACCGCCATCTTGCCCTACGTACGGGATCTCTTTCGTGCGTTAGCGTTGAACGCTATATTCCAGAAATAGCGTTCGTACGTAAGAGGTCGGGCTACGTTTACGTTCTGCTCATGCGCAGTTAGGAGCACGCAACGCTAACGCAAACGCTAAATCCTTGCGTTTGCTGTTATCCGCTATACTAAAACTCACTAATATTAATTAAGCAGTTTTACAATAGGGTATGCAAAGATAGCGTTCGTTGGGTGCATATGCTATTTCCGCCACTTAACGTGAGTACGCAAGAGGATGGCGTATCTTTGCAGCGACAGCGTACTGGTTCACGGTTTCTTCCACAGTACTATCTCCACGTAACGAGAGGCTGGCCACGCTTTTCTGTTAGTTGAGAATTTCTGAGGTCATGAGAGTCAAAGACGTGTTTCACGGGGAGGAGTTTGGCATTTTTTTTTTTCAACGCTGTGATTTCTCAGTGCTGCCTTCACTATCTCGATGCGATTTATGTCTCCCCTACTTTGTTAACCTCCTCCTTTCTCGGTAAAGCCGGCAGCTCTTAGCAGAACCAAAAGGTTATTTTGCGCGTCTCTTGTGCCTGGTTAAATATAGCAGGCTCGTTCTCTGTCGCCGTACGGTGTTATCGAGTTTCCAACTTTTCACACCGTCCTAACTTAGGTATAGTTGCAAATAATCAAATGATCTTTTCTCCTATTTATTGCAGGTGGTACTTGCCCTAGATGTTAAGAAACAAAGGCTACACCAGCTAAATTATTACTTTCTTCTTTTTGATGGGCTGAGTGACAGGTTTTATTATGAAAAAAGACGGATGTCAAGAGATTGACATTTTTCTCTTTTCCTTGGGAACTTTAAACAAAAGGTCACAGATTGTAAAGCAGGGTCTGGCTTTGTTGGCATCTTCAAGAAACCGCACTATGGCTATTGTGCTAAAATATGACTTGGAACGCTGCCCCATGCTGCTAATGGCACAACAACTTTCGTGTGTATGCCATTTGTAGTGTTCTTAGCAGACTTCCGGAAGTGCCTAGTGATTTCCATCAAGTACCTGTTATGAAGCCATGTGTTCAGACTGACATGCCACATATTGTGATATTTTGACACTGAGCACTGTGATGTACGAAGTGCAGTACCCTGACCTGCCTCTGACAATACAAGTTTTTAGTTGTGGGCTTATTGAGTGAAAACTGGGGAAGAGTCATAATTTCTTTAGCTGATGTGTCATCGTGATATTTGTTCTTTTAGACTGACATTCTTAATGCTGGGCATCATAAAAGAAAGTTGGTATTTTTTATCAGGCTGGTGTTTTCTTATTCCTAAATTTTATATATTCATTTTAGTAAGTGGCCCATTCATTGTAATTTTTCTGGTCATTTCCATTAGTTTTCTGTTCATACATTTTGTTTTCGCGCTACGGTTGGTTTAGTTGTACTTTTTTGTTATATGTTGCTGTAATTTACAGTGTTCATATTTTCTGCTAGCCATGGCAGACTTAAAGTTAACTATGTGTTCTCTAGGGATGTCAGACCATAATTCCTATGACAATTTTTGTACACTGCATTTTGAAGCCTGAAACCGTTACTTCTTTAGTGGGCGCAGTTTGAAACATGGATGCTGCATCCACAAATATTTTTAGCTAACGCCTAAAATGGCGCCTTTTCTTCCGAACGTCTAGTCTTACTTCAATAATGATGCCAGAGCTCTTCGCCAACATTTTTTCAGTGAGCATTGTTCCAACAGAAGCATATGTTGTAAGAAAGTTTCTAAAAGTTCCATTTTGTGAGCAATACACTTCAGCAACAGTCATTTCTTAAGCAATTTACGTTCTTTTTTCATTACGTATTCTTGGCTGGGTGGGCCAAATATATTATTTTGCAGTTTTGTTTTGTTATTAGCGATTTCAACACATTGGAGTCGATTTGCACTGTCGTCTTAAGTAGCGCTACTGAACGATTGTTTTGAAACGAAGGGAGCGACACACCAGGTGCTTGATGCATGCCTCTTTTCCTGCTTAGAATGCTGTGTTGGAACAAGATGGCGAGTTGGGCCTGTTGGTTTGCGTTCATGTTTTGAAAATTAGGTTGCAGCACACTGAAAAAAAAACGTGGGCAGTTAAAGTGGACAGGAGCAAGCGCTGTCCTGTCCACTTCGACTGTCCACGTCTTTTTGTTGTGTTGCTGTGTTGGCTGTGGCTCGGTGTAGCGTCTTCTAACTCATTCGCCTATCGAATTGGTTGGGCAGATTCATCAATGCGCGATAACCGCAAATGTGTAGAGACTATCCATCATCATTTGTGCCAGTATCCGCAATTTCAAACACATCGCCGGACTATCCAGTGTGCCATTGTGCCTTCAGTAGACTTGATGGTCGGCCTTTTACTGAAGGAAAGATCTTGGGAGTCTGTCTTCATAGCACATCAGGCAAAAAAAAAAAACAGACGAGCCCTCCTGCAGTACTTCAAGGCAAGAAAATTGAGTGACCACCTGTGATACGCTCCTGTGTGTGTGTGTGTGTTGTGAAATGTGTCTCTTTCTATTTTTACTCCCTTATTCTCCTCCCATGAGTAGGATAGCAAACTGGACGCTGGTCAACCTCCCTGCCTATCCTCTATTCCTTCTCTCTCTCTCTCTCCTTCCTGCAAGAAAAAAGTTCAGCGGAAGATGAAGCGTTGAGGAAACGTTTCATCATGGACGCTTCTCTTCATCACGGCCCTGACGGAAACTAGTCCCCTTGTCGAGTCGTTGGCTTCAGCGATATTCCCTTTTGGACAATTTCACTTCACTTCATCCTTGTGTTTGATTCAGTAAAGCTAATTGAGACGACGCTTACATATTGCAGAATGGCTGCGCCAGATCGTAAATTTTGTCATATTGCATTGTTAGTTGTTTGATAACAATTTTGCTAATGATGAATCGTGCAACAAAAAGTGTTCTTGAAGGTTCAATACTATATAGCTGCATTTTGATTACCGCGATATTTTGCATTCTTTTGCCGCTCTGAATAATGTTATCTAGTCGCATGCTATATCTAATTTCGTGGTTTTTACGTTTCTTTGCCGTACAGGATTCGTTACTGTTTTACATAATAAATTATAACATGACCACTATTGTCTGAATCTACCGAGCTCTCACTCTGTAGTAGTAATTACAGAATAAAGTAACTGTAATTACTATGAGAGGGGGGGGGGCTTCCTAAAAAACTGCAATAATATAATTGCATGCACAAAAACAAAACAGCTAAAAGAAAAGAGATCCTGCATGACGTCTTAAAAACGTTTAGAAAACGCCTTTTCAAAGACAATGCAATGTGATATTTTAATTTGTTTTATAAAATTGTATTTTTCAGACGTTTTGAAAATGTTTTCTGGATCGTCTTGAAAACGTTTTCTAGATGGTCTTAAAAACGGATTCTAGCCGGACATTACACGAGTTATAAGATGTTTTCTAGACCTTTAGCTTCTATTCCGTGACGTTTTCTAAACGTTTTTATCGTCTCGGATAAACGTTTATAAAACGTCAATTATCTGTTTTGTGCTACCTGGGTACAGTGGTCAATTATAGCCCTCGAAAAATAACTGAGCAAGTACAGAAATGCAATCGATTAGATTTTCGTTACTTTCCTTCAAAAATTTGTTGCCGTATATTACAAAACAATGTCACAGTTTCACCGCAAGGACGAAGCAATGAATGCGATAGCATTCATTGCTTCGCCCTTGCGGCCCAAGTTAAAATATGCATGTACCATATCGGATCCTCACCAATGTAACCTGATTAAAACGTTAGAATCTGTCCAAAATCGTGCAACTAGGTTTATCCTCTCTGACTACTCATACACTAGCAGTATTATGGAGCTTAAATCTCGTATTAATCTTCCGAACCTTGCTCTTCGCCGCAAAGTCGCTCGGCTCAGTCTTTTTCACAAATTTTATCACGCTACCCCTCGTACACCTGTATCATTCCAGCTCATCGCCATTCCAGCAGACTCAACCACACCAAATCTGTTCACTCGCCCTATGCTCGGACCGTAGCGCATTCGTCCTCGTTTTTCGTGCGCACGCCAAAGGACGGGAACGCTCTCCCTGCCAGCACCGTGCGCCACTCCAGTTCGATTTTCTTTAAAGAAGATGTTGTAAAACTTCTGCTATGATAAACTATACTGCCCACCTCTCATGTAAAACCCCTAAATAGGGGCCTTTGAGGTATTGGAAATAAAAATTTCACCATCTCCCACTGAAGGGAACCATGTGGGGATGCGAAGGAGCGCATGGCTCGACTTAAAGTTCCGTTCATCACGGGCACCTTGCCCGATGTTAACGCGTCCTTGCATCTGGAGCGCACCATGAATTCACTGTAGTTGCTGTTGCTGTTACTCGTCCCGAACTCTTGTTGGAGCACGCCACGCGGGTTCATCGCGCGTCTGCAGAATCACGTTCCCCGACGCCATCACGTGATTGCTGAGAGATTGTAAGGGCGAGAGGCCACAGCGTCTTACCCAGCCCCTTACACAGGCCCGAACGCGCTAGCGCGTGCCAGCGCGTTCTGACTAGGATACAACGCGCTGGTTCATCGCGCGTCTGCAGAATCTCGTTCGCCGACGCCATCAGATGATTGCTGAGAGAGTGTAAGGGGGAGAAGCCACAACGTCTTACCCAGCTCCTTACACAGGTCCGAACGCCCTTGCGCGTGCCAGCACACGTGTTTTTGTCTGCGTTACGCCAAGCTGGGACATCATACGGCAGCCCGGGCCCCTAAAGTGCTCTGCACGTGTCATCATCAAGGCGGTCGAAGAACAAGACGAAGAAGACTTCTCCTTGGCGCGAGCGCGCGCTCTGCACGTATCATAATCAAGGCAGTCGAAGAACAAGACGAAGGAGACTTCTCCATGGTGCGAGCGCGCGCAATAAATGGTACAGATGGCTATGGTTGGTTTTAGAAAGCGGGTGGCCGCCAATAGAACTACGGACAAAGCCCAGCGCAAAAGCTGCTTCGCATCTAAAAACAAATTGCAGTGTTACACGAAGTGAGGCTGGCAGCTAACTGTTTTATATCCGATCTCGCGTAACTACAAAACGCTGGTGTAAGAGAATACGGCCGCTACAGGGAGAGATGCTCTCCGCATAGTCACTTCGCGTTGAGAGCGCAGCACGTAGAAGGGTATACGAGCCGCCCGCTGTGATGGCTTTCGAGATTGCGCGCGCCAGCGATCGCGACCGCGCCCTTATATTCAAAGTTCAAAGTTGCTCCTAGCGCGACAGTCCCCCACCCCCCCCCCTCGCGTCTTTCAAGGCTCGTTTAAAGACGGGCGGGGCGTTTCCTGTCTGCTTCGACAGCAGGCCTCCCGAGCGGGGTGACGTTATCGCATGCACTCTTCGAGCGACAGAAATGAGCCGGCTCGTTTGAATTCTGCTTCGGCCGCGTTCGTCGCCCCCGCTCGCGGGCTTTTTCCTGTGGTAGAACGTACAATGCGTAGGGGGATCTTATCAGTTTGGTCTTCATACCGGAAAGACATGACGGCGACGGCAAAAACCCGTCGAGACTGTCCATATAATTGCCATCGCAATAAAATCTTGATGCAAAAAGTACCGGCACATGCCACAGGGTGACCACAAAAAACGGCGTAAACTTGTCACGCACACTTTCTATGTAAAATTAAGGAGGACTTCAATTGTGACTCGAAAAAACCAGGCATACAAATTTAGGTGTGAAGTGTGCAAGATCGAATATACCGGACAGACGGAAACCGCGTGACGCCAGCGCGGAGCGTGGTTCGCCCCAGAATCTTATCATTGATACCAAGAGAAATGAATCAGAATTACGCCAAGCGAGCTCGCAGTTGCTAGGTCGTGGCCTGAAGATATTGGTGTGCGCGCGATAGAAACAGCGGCGGAAGCAGTGTCACCACGAGAGTGCCTTGTTGCATGGCGTACTACAGTGGCAGTGGAGAAAATCAAGAAGTCGCCTACCTGACATAGCATACTCAGATTGAGCGGTGCGAACCTTCAATACACAGGAAATATGTGTGGGCTTTACCACTGCCAGTTGCCCCTCTTTATTCGACTTGGCGGTTCCCGCAAAGGGTATTTTTTTCGTGCACTGGCACTGTTCAGGTCTCCCGTTACATCTGTCGCTCAGCATCGGGGGGGGGGGGGGGGGGGGGGGGGGGACGCCCGCCCCCTCCCTCTCGTCAAGACGCAACATAGCCAAATGACAACGCATAGGTTCCCCGCCTCCCTGCTCCTTGAAAGAACTCACTTCTGGGTACTCCCCAGTAAGAAAAGAAAAAAAAAGAACTGGCACCGCTCTGCTATGCCTGCAGCAGCATTTTACCGTTTCGTTAATGGGATCTAACCAGAATTGGCAGCAGATAACATGACCGTATTACAAACAAAAATGACAGGTAATAGCATGAAAATCATGACATGCATGTCATGCACGACATAATTTACATGCCACGCTAACGGTGCCCTCGAGGCCGTTTCCCTCGATTCATATACACCAAAATTGGTATTGCGCGACGAGACTGTGTGATGACCGTAAATCAGAGATGGTAACGGGAAAATCAAAATCATGACATGCAAGTCATGTACGACATGACTTACATGCCACGCTCATTGATCGATCGCTGCCTTTTCGCTCGCGTGATATACACCAAAATTGGTATTGCGCGACGAGACTGTATGATGAACGTAAATGAAAGGTGGAAACGTAAATGAGAGGCGGCCAGTCTGAGCAGCGCGCTTGCCTGGCGTTTGCCCAAATGCGCGCACCTAGGTCCCTCTATCTCTGCAGGAGCGCCGTACGTTGCGAGGGGATGCCTTGGTGCGCTTTATGCTGCTGCTGGGGAAGAACATGCGCGCGCATAGGCTGACGCGACAGAAAAGGTTGAAAACAGCGGTTGGTCTTCAGACTTGCTTGTTCTCTTACATGCAAATAATAAAAATGGCTATTAAATGCGCCAAAACAAAGTTCAGAGTAGCCAAAAAGTAGTCATGCCGCCAGCCTGAAATTTTGGTAACCAGACCGCGTCCTTAGGCTGCTAATTTGGCGCAAGGTAGCCACCAACGTGAACCCTCTCCACTTCATCACTCGTTTGGGTAATTTCTTCACTCGTCTCAGACTCGTCTTCGGAATCGTATTTGCTTTTTTCGCTCTTTTCTCCATCGACGCTCATCTCTTCGTCGTCCCCGCGTTGGCACTCATCTCTTCGTTGGCTAGGGCCGCGGCGTGGTCTGGATCGCTACAAACCTCCTGTTACCCCATCCAAACGTCTTCTACGAATTCAGGTCGGGTATAAACTCATCCCTTGGGCATTTCAGACCACTTGCCCTCTTTATTACGCTTTACAATTACCGCTTTGTGATCACTTTGCAATCACCGAACATTCTCGTTATAGAGGCCTTTATTTTTAGTGGACCGTGAATAGCGGGGCTTGCTCAGTTTCTGTGGCACATGCCCGCTGCTTCTCGTTATACAATATATACACAAAGCTGATGGGGAGGATAATAAGTGGACAAAGTTTAAGAAATTAAAAAATGGGTTTCTTTTTAATTGTCGTATGAAATTTCCAATGTTCGGTGTTTTCTTGAAATTAGCGCGATCGTATCTCTTTACTGAAAAGTTATATAAAATATAATACTCAGAAGTTTGGTAGACAAGTACGCGAAGAACGTAATGCGGAATTTTCGCCGATCTGCTCCGAGGATTTTTCGATATAAAGACCTTCAAAGTAAAGAAAGCCTGTCCTGGGCCAATTTTGAGGTTTTTTTTACAAAAACACCTACAATACACACAAAATTTAAAGATGCCTGAGCAGAAGCAAGAACATGCATATATTTAGGTAAATAAATTTCATCCAACTAACTTTAATATATTTTGTGCAATTCATAACGAAATTTGGCCAAAACAGCAGAGCGGCTGAGCACTCCATCTCTCCGTCATTATTGATTTCCTGTGCTTCGACAAAAATTTTTGCGGCAAAACAAATTGCGGATCTCTTCTTTCCACTCATCAGGCAATAATATATAAAATTTTGAAATAAATTTAAGAGGTCGAACAGCCATCGTTTGTTTGATCTTACGCGGAATCACCCTATAATTTTGCGGTGCGGGCTGAGGCTTTCTTATTTTCATACCTCACAATAAAGAATGTATGTCTATGTGTGGCTCCTTTCGGCGACTACTGACTTGCCACGTATACGACTTTCTTTGAAGACCTTTACTTTTACTCTCCTACCTTTACTCTCTTAGGAAGGGTGCAAGGACTGTAGTCTGAAGGGTCACATTACCACTGCTGAAGAAGTCAGAAGACTCATGCCGGTAACCCTGCTAAGTGGGTCAAATGGCACCCACAGGAGTGTCAAGTGACTTTATAAATATCTTAAGTTAGTCAACTGACTCACTCGATAGTGTTGAGCGACTGCTGCTAGAAATCATTGAGTGTTCATTTTAAACAAGTCCAATAACACTTGCTGTTGCGCCCCGTGACTGCAAAAAAAAGGAGTTCAATATACATGCATTACTTAATAAAACTCATCAAAATAACTCGCGGAGCTTTTCCCACGGAGCAAAATAGGAAGCGTGAAAAGATAGTCTGTGACTTTCAGTTCAGCAGTTGAGGTAGGCCTCGTTTACATTCTTGTGTGAGTACAGCCAACTAAAATGTGTAAGTGCGAAGTGCATAGTGTCATATGTGCAAAAGAGACTGCAGTAATCAGCATAATGTTTCCATGTTTATTCCTTATGATTACGGATAAATAAAAAAATAACGACGGCTAGAGGCTTGCGACTTGCTCCGTTGTCGTTCCTGTTCACCGTGAGCAGCCGTGAAAAATGGTATATGAAAAACAAAACATAATATTGTGACGAGAAAACAGAATTGTAGAAAAAATTCGGAAAACACTCCACAATAAGGGATATACGTAGACACAATAAAAGCTCACAACATAACAGCGCAAATGCAAACAGACACGGCAAGGAACAATGTGTTCTCCATTATCGTGTAGAACATAACTTGCAAATACTAGGTTTTGCAACATGTCACTTGGTACCAAACTTAGATTATTTGAGGCTCTTTTAAACAACAAACGAAATTGGTTTAGGCACCTTTGCGTGAGTGCCACTCACCTCTTTTTCTCCGTTGTCTTGTCCAACCAAACGAAATGTAGGACCGAGTGCCTCGTTGACACGGCGAACGGCGCTCATGACTTTCCCCTCACGAGTGGCGAGGCGACCGACCATAGCGACACCTTCCTCTCTCCGAATGTGGTTGTCAACTAGAGTGAAGAGAAGACCGAAGCGATCCGAGATTCTGGCAATAATCAACACACACCCTCAGACTGATTATTTGGATCTAAAGCCACACTTGGTGTAACACAGCGTAACTCTACACACCTACGGCGCGAGTGTTTTGCTTTAAATAACTTCTTACCGAAAATAAATATTCACGTAAAAGAAGGCGGGAACTTCGTTTTGCTACAGGCACAGGCTATGCGCGAATGAAAGCACTCCTCTTCCGAAACATCGATGCAGAATTTGCTCCCGGGAAAAACGCCGCTCTGCGCCGGCATATTCAGGCACCCAAGCGCACCCTTCGGCAGTCAGGGGCACACCGCGATTTGTTATTGACCGCGTGTTTTAGAAATGTAATCCATACTTAAAGGTTCACATAAACACATGCGAGTACGAGAACTCTAACGACGCCCAACGCGCGCGCACACCATCTGCGTTCAGATCGGACATGTTATATGCTCGAATTACCGTACATAGCCCTCACAGGGTCACGTGCACTCGCAGTATTTTATTATAGCACTGAACGTCATCGCAGATGCAGCCAAACGACGAAAACAGCCAAAAAAAAAAATAACGAGGGGAAACGAGCGCAGGTCGGCGGCCCCGGTAACCCGCACTGTCGATATTGTGGTGTAGAGCTTTTCACCTTGTCCAATTTTACCGACTGCAGCGTACGTGATGGAAGCATCGAAATATACCTGCGCCTCAAACTACCGTCTCTAATAAACAAAATACATATTTAGTGAATCTGAGTGCTATGCACGCAAACTCGCTTTTTTTTCACGTCTCCATGTATGGACGCACGCTGCACGCTCAGAGTGCAGACACAATCTGAGGTCAGCACACAATGGCCATTCATAATTGATGGGTCACTCATATTACGGGAGGTTGTACAAAAACGCGTATAACGGTCTCAACTCGTTAATGGTTTTAACTGGCCTTCCTCAACAGCCCCGAGGACGTAGGCTACCATTGCATATGACTGGCAGCCTACTTCCGCAGAGCTGCTGCAGACGCCTAGCTAAGGCTGTATAATTATTGCGTAGCAGTGCACTCACCTTAAACAGGCGCGCTTTGTCCGTGTCCAAAAGTGTTTTTTGGGTGAGTTGGTCTTATATTGTTTAGATATACTGGACTGTATTGGCTGAATTTGACACTTTTATGATGAAATCCGCCAGTCCGCAGTAACAGTACTTATTGGTTTTCCCATTTGCATGTTTCTTTGTTTTTTTTCTTTCTGGTGATAGGTAGATAGCTAAAATATTTCATTCGGGAAAGCGAGGATCGAGAGACGCTGATGAGGAGATAGGGACAGAGTGAGGGGAGGTAGGCACTGAACTACTCGCGCCAAGCCGCTTGTAACTCGAAAGTGGGCCAATGCGTCACTCTCATCAGTGTTCCAGTGTGTCCTTTTGTACAGCTCCCACATGAGGACGTGAAGAAATAGTTCTAAGACAAAAGCCTTCCATGCGTCACCAAAAGCAAAAAGCGACCGTCGGCATCGGCAACACGAGTGATGCAAAAATTATGATGCCATGTCTTCGCTACATTACGCCATGAATGGTCAAAATTTTGTGACGTCACTATGACGCTTGCATAACGTCATTACCACGGCAGATTGTGACTTCACGTGATGAGGCCATCACATCACATCGCCGCTTGTCAAATCATGGCCGATCCCGGACACTGCAAAAGCACGTGAGGTGCACAAAGCTTTCGTGGATGGTGACCAATACAATAGACTCGGAAGATAAAGAAGATTAAGAAGGTTTCGCCTTCAAGTCGTCTTAGGCGAATGCATGAGGGACCGTGTTACTGGTGCACACGAAAGATTCCGGCGAGCATACTCGAGCGCAACTCAATAACACAAGCTAAAGAATGCACCAAGGGTGTTTTTGAATGCGGCCATACTTAATTCACTTGGGTGGCTCTGAAGCGGGTGCACAGCAGGAGTTTGCTAAAGGCGTTATAGTTATCATTTAGGCATTATATATATATATATATATATATATATATATATATATATATATATATATATATATATATATATATATATATATATATATACTTTGGGTATGAAGATCGATGGGTCCGGTAAGATAGATTAGTGAAAAGAAGGACTCCCGTACGAAATGTAGTTCTATTAACGTTTCGGCCGGTAGGCTTCTGACAAAGGCTGGCCCACCCAACGTTTAGTTTATAGATACTTTTTCAGTTCCGCCGGTTTTACCTGGGCAGTGAGAGGGCGCCACAGTCGCGAATAGCGCTGTCGCGGGCGCCCGTGTTGCCGGTGTAGCTCCTCCCCGTAGTTGCTTGGCCGCGTGCGCGGCTGTCAGCACGCCTTTCTTCTCTCGGTGTTGTGTCCGTGCGTGCACGTGGTTATCCTCGACGACTTCGATCATCTATGAATTGTGAGAACCTAGCACTACCGGCCACAGGACGTCTCGGAGCTGCCAAGCTTTACGATGCCAATTTGCTTTGTGCCCGGCTGCACCAGCGGGTACAAAAGCAATCCAGAAAAGCGGCACTTTTTTGCACCACCGTCCGATCCGCAGCTGCTTGAAAGGTGGGTGAGAACTATACCCCGCGCCGATAAACTTCTGACCAAGACATGCAAGGTGTGTAACGTGCATTTTATGCAACATGACATTGTGAAGACTTACAAGCATGTCATTGATGGTCAGGTTGTAGAAATAGACCGCGGCTGTTGGGCATTACAACCTGGTGCCGTGCCAGTGTCAATTTCCGAATGTACCAAGCTACTTGTCAAGAACGATCAAAAGGCGGCGGTCGCCTAAGGAAAGGGCCAGCTTACCCAACAAAGTCGTGGTTGTTGCTACGCCAGTCGGTGGAGTGCCAGCAAGAGGTTCCTGATCCCGTGCACAACATTAATTTCGCACCAGATTGTCGAAAACGACGCATCTCTAAAGCTTCCGAAAAACTGGAGAATGGCGGAGCTTGAAGAGGACACTGGTAAACCTCGGCAGGTTGTCTTTTACAGCGCGGGAATGAAAGACGATGTTTATGCGATCCTGAAGAGCGTCGCAATTCACGAGGACCTCACGTACGTTGTCCATGCAAATGGAAGACTGTTGCGCAGATGGGATGCAGATATTAACATAGTTTCTGCGCAAGATGTGGAAGCAATTATACAAATTGTGCATACAAAACAATTTTGCCGTGGTTGCCTTCTTATCGATGTCACCAACTCCAGCAGAGTGACAAAAAAAAAGTTGGAGGTGGGCTTCATCACAACGATTGCGCTATTCTGACTGACGCATATAATGAAGTGTGTGCTGCATGTGCCAACTTTACAAAAAGTTTAAAGCGAAAGGCAACATCCACACGATCAAAGAGAGAGGTACCCGTGGCAGCAAGTGTGCTGAGAAAGCGGCTAATTTGTGCCACTGCAGCACGAGAGCGAAAAAAAAAACAGACGTAAAGCGCCTGAGTGAGAAGCTCAAGAATGCATTGACGGTGACTCTGGATGACATAATTCAAGATTTACCTGAAGTACAAAAGATGGCCGTTCGGGCAGCAGGGATGCAGCAGGCAGCGAAATCACCTCGTGGCCACACATACACAACGGACTGGCTGATGGTCTGTTTGCTTTTGCGGTTAACAAGTCCAAAAGGCTACAATGCCCTTTCAAGTATATGAGAGCACTTCCCCTCCCAAGTACTAGTCGTCTCGTGCAGCTGCTCAAAGGTCTTCCGTGCGAGTACGGTTTGAACAAGTTCGCTCTCGAAAGCATCCAGCTGCATATGACAGGCAAGCCAGAAAACCAAACATATGGATGTATCATAATAGATGAGGTGAAGTTGCGAGAGACAACTGAATTTAACAGAACTTCTTGCAAGTTTGATGGATTCATCGACTATGGAGATATTGCCAAAGTAGATGGCGGTTAACTAGCCAACCACGCCTTGGTCATAATGTTCAATCCTATGTTCGACTCATGGGTCCAGCCAATTGCAAGCTATGCCACAAGGGGAGCAGCACCAGGCTGGGTGCTGGCGAAAATGGTGCTAAATTCTGTGCTGCAGCTTCATCAACATGGCGCCCGAGTCTTGGCTGTGATCAGCGATGGAGCCGGTAATAATAAATCGATGTGGGCGCACCTTGGAATCAATGGAAAGCTTGGCAGTGCCCAGTGCAAGATGCAGCACCCGTGTCTTCCCAGTGGTGCATATCTCCATTTCATATGTGACGTGCCACATGTTATCAAGTGTGTCCGAAATCACCTGAGGAAGCGCAAGTACGGACAGGTACGTTACAACCAAGACTTGTTGTCAACTGTTCAGTATTTCTTTTGCCATGTATTTATTTTGCCATGTATTATGTATTTTGCCATGTATACATGTTTGTGTATTGTTGCAGATTGGGGACCATAAACTGAACTACAACCACTACGAGCAGCTTTATGATGCCGAGAAGAAGGTGGAGATAAAGGTGGTACCAAAACTGACCGAGTATCACATCAAGCCTCAGAAGCTTCAGGCCATGAATGTCCGTCTGACAACTCAAGTAAGACATTCCATATGACCTTGCTTGTCACCTGTTTCTTAGTTTATTGTTATGTGCTAAATGCTCCTGCTACATAGACTGAATATTGCTAAATGTAAACATGGATTCATTGGCAAACAACATAAGTTCATCTGGCTTGCAACTCGCTTAAGTGCGCTTGCAATCGAACTAAAATATGAACCTATTTTTCAGCTGTTCAGCCGCAGTGTGGCGATTGGTTTGAAAGTCTACCGGTAGCTAAATGTGCCCGGCTTTGATGACACTGCAGGAACTGAAAAAGTTACATCCCTGTTAAACGAACTTTTTGACATTCTGAATGCGAAGATCCCCAGGCTGGCATAAGAAAAGGTTCCCTTAAAATTAAGGTAAGTCGTTTGTGTATTCACATTATGTGAGCAGCAAACAAACCTTGTAATAAATTCTTATATTTCGATACACTATTCCCACTTTCTTTTGCACCATTTGCATCACTTTTGTTGTAGTTTCGTAAACTATTTTTTATGCATTAAGGCATATTGTTTCAGTTCCTCGAGGAATTTCTGGACATGCTGAATCAGACGGAAGCAAGAAAAGATGTCAAACTCATCGCATCAAATCAAACTGTTGAGTCCTTGCGCGTCACGTTGATGTCAGTGTTATCCATTATAGAATTCCTACACAGCGAGGGTGTGAGCTACATCCTAACAGCCAAATTAAACCAGGATCCACTTGAGGTAAGAGTTCTGCTGCCTTGAGGAAACCTAAGTTGCTTAAATCTATACTTTATGCAGAGATTTTTTGGCCTTGTGAGGTCATTCGGAGGTGACGAAGACCATCCTACAGTGACCAAGTTTAGCCAGTTGTTTAGGCTACTTTCCCTCTACACCCCTGTCAAAGTGGCTGTCAAGGGGAACTGTGAGAGCGGCAGTGATCGTGTTTTGCTTAGCGCTTTTGAAAGCCTCGGAGAAAGGCGTCGCGAGGCCCTTGCCCGGAAAAGCGCAATGAAAGATAAAGTTTGGCAACAGCTTATGTCCATACCATTCCATGACCTCTCAAGTGATCCTGACGGTCATGGGTACTATGTACCGCCCCAGAAGCGACAGCCTTGTATTACCTGGCAGGCTACGTGGCTTTCAAGTTGAAGAAAACTACACGCTGTGAGGTCTGCAAAGAAGATGTCCTTGGTAGGCGTGATTCCCTGCCGAAGGAGGCCCTACTGGTCATCGAGCGCGAGTATGTCAGTGGCAGCCTCGCATACCCTTCAGAAAAGCTGCTTGCGTGTGTGAGCACCGTAGAACACACTATAAAGCATGCTAGCAAAGGCGCATGTTTTGGTGACTTATTTTGGGATGTGCTGGATGCTCTAGTAAAGAGAGGCACAAATATTGTTGGCTGTTCCGAGCATGCCAATCAGTTTACTGCTCCAACAATTCACTTTTATTTAACAACTCGCATGCACTTCTTCGCACGAGCCAAATGCTTGGAGAACAGCAGTGCCGTTAGGGCACAGAGAGAGCGCAAGAAGGCAAAGCTAGTTTAGCGAACTTTTCAGTAAACCTGCCAACAATTCTGTGCCGTATGTACATATGCGTAAATAAAGTTTTGCTATTAACTTTGAACCCCAATGATCTGTGTTTGCTTTTACCGTGTGATATATTTTAGGAATGTCGCCATGCTTGCATAAATGGACAAAAATGCAAGTTGCTTGGCGTTTTGAAACAGCCTAAATATGCAGTGTCATTTAGTACAGTGCAAGGTTTACAAAAACGTCACTTCCGCGATGTTGCACATATTATGCATGGGACTTCTTTTGGCTAGACGTCATTCTTCGGATTAATGAACGCACTAGAATTGCTGCAATGAAATGTGTACGTCAGTTTTCGATAAATTCGTTACGCGTTTTCCTACCGCCAAAAAAAAAGAAAACGACGAATAGCAATGTTTCATTCACCCTACAAAATTTACTAGTCGCAAAGTTATGTTATGTAACCTCGACTGCTATAAGTTTCAGATTCAGTATTTTTTGAGCACGCTTAATTATAAACTACTGATGTGGTCTTGATGAAATGGACATGGGAAGTCGCAGGGTGAAGCAAGCACTTTGTCACGGCGCAAAACGCATGTCTGAGAGGTGTGTACACGTTTTTTCAAGTTCGTGAGCAATACAACGCGCACGAATTAAAGCGCGTGGCCTCTGTTAAATAGC
The DNA here is from genome assembly GCF_013339695.2 of Rhipicephalus sanguineus. Taxonomy (NCBI): domain Eukaryota; kingdom Metazoa; phylum Arthropoda; class Arachnida; order Ixodida; family Ixodidae; genus Rhipicephalus; species Rhipicephalus sanguineus. The sequence continues at coordinate 146,017,937 of NC_051179.1, read as the reverse complement.
GAGAGTAAGACATAAGTACACTGTTCGCACAATTCTCACTCGCGCGCACGCAAAGGCTCAAGCGACACCCTTCGCGCTAGCAGACGACTCTCGCTCTCCTAGCGCTAAGGCGCGACTGCAGCGCTGTGGTGGCGGGTGCGGCGACCGGCTGCCTTCTCCCTAGGCGCGGCGCGAGGAGTTGCGGAACTGAAAAAGTATCTATAAACGTTGGGCCCACCAGCCAAAACGTTAATAAAACTAGATTTAGTACGTGAGTCCTTCCTTTCACTCATATATATCTATATATATATATATATATATATATATATATATATATATATATATATATATAACCAAAACGTACAGCGTAGCTGTTGTTCTTGTCGGACATGTAGGGGCGCAGATAAACGGCATATATTTTTTTTTAGAATCGCCAAGCAATGTTTAAAATATTCATACTTATTCCGAATTTTAATCGGGCTGCTCTGGCAGTAAGACTTTTTTCCACGTACCTTTATTAAACGCGCTACACATCTATCGCAATAAGTACTTTTTTTTCGTCGTTATTCCGTCGACACAAGCACCATTCACTCCACGCGCATGATGCACAGATGATGTACATATTGTTTACAGAAAAATGCACGCCACAGGTGTCTTTTTCAAAGCTGTGCGACACACCGACATGGTGCCGTCGGTCGTCGAACTTGTTTGTTAAAATGTCTGGGCAATAGAAATCCATGCAGCTGCCACGTCGGCACACTTGTAACCATTTACGAAAGGTAAGCAACCTACGGGCGCACTGGAAAATTACTGGAAAAATTCTGCAGCATACTATAGGGGGAAAGAAGATAATGAGGCGTATCATTCCGTATGTAATGTGAAGAACCACTCCGATCCCTGCTGCCGACGTGACCGTAGGTCCAGCCGATCGCACATGTCTGTCCGCTCATCTGCGCTGCCCTCCGACGACTGAGGTGCATTTTACCCGCAATGCCGGACCTGAAAGGAAAAGCGGCCCTCATAACTGGTAAGTTCTCATAATGCCTTGTACTTAAGGAGTGATCGGATACGAATACACAAGAACTCCTTACGCTAGAATCGTTCATAAGAGAAAATTTAAACCAATGCTTGTGGTGTTCATATCATTGGCGAAGGCAGCCAGCCAATTTAATAGAGCACTCACAAAGTCACGCATTTGTGAATCCATCCCTTGACTGGTACATTCACATTAGCGTACAGTTTAAGTTTACACACAGCGGCTCCACATGGCAACAAGAACATAGCTCACACATAATAGGGTAGACAGATGTTTCGTATTTTTAAAGGCACAGTAAAGAGCAAAACGATTTTTCTCGTATTAGTAAACTACTCTTTCACGATACTAAAAACACCATGCTTGCGGCGAGAAGACGCTTAGTAAGCGAGAAATCGCGCAAAAAGAAAATGTGGGTGGTGACGCCACCTCGAAGTTTTCGCACCATTCGCCGTGACGTCACGTACTTTTACGGCGCGTACAAGGGCCAACGTAGTTTCTTAACGGCAAAAATGAAGTACAGCGTCCTCTGAGAGGGCCACAGAATTAACATGCCAATTTTAAGGAAATTTCGTTGAGCCAATGGCGCCAAAATACGATAAATACACTTTGAAATTCGTGACGTCATGCATGGAGATATCGGCGCAAAATTGAAAAATGAAACTTTGAACTTCATTTTCTCCTATATTAATACACCTATGATGGCGAAATTAACGACGTTATAGTTCTCAGTACAATTTATTAATCTCAACCGATTCATTGTTTCTCTTTAGTATCCCTTTAAGTACTTCTTTTGTAATATACTTCAAGGCTTCCTTGACAAGGGCTCACATAAAGACTAACCTAATGGGTAATCGCAATATTTTAATTGTTCACAAACCTGCATTCAGCTTTTACGTTACGGTCACGTAATTTCAAGCGACCGACTACGTTCTTTAGCTGAGAAGTTTAACTAGGAATACAAATTGCAACATGCCGACTCAGCAGTACCTGTCGGTGCAAACAAAATGATTTATTTGTGGCAACTCCGCTAGCAGGTTAGCAAAGCATCCCCAGAACACGCTGAGATAATTGCAACGCCCACGAACTGTAGGTGGCGCGCCGTGCGCTTCAATGGCGTCCGGAGGAGGGTCAAGTCTTTGTTAGCAGAGGAACAGATAGGACGTGCGGACTTACGGCCTGTGGCACTTTCACCGGATGAAGTCATGAGCTGCGATGGAATGGATATGAGACCAAAATACTTTCCCAAACCATGGAAAGTGCCAAGTGCCAGCCACTTAATTATTTGCTACGGTGTGGAAGGTTATATTTTAGCTCCGTTACCGTGCATCAACAATGCTTTGCGGAATCCTGTGCATGCGACGGAAAACTGAATGAACTAAAATTGCCGCATCAACTGAGCGGCACTCCGAGGTAGTACGTACCGTGCCTGGCTGGCGGATTTGCCGCAGCAGTAGGCCGCCAGCGAGTAGCGCCACCGCTGCTGCACGGGACCGCATGTTTAACGTACGTGGTGATGGTTGGCGAACAGATTACGCCATCGTCATTACTTGCGCAGTCAGGAACGCAGAATTACTTCTTTAACGGAACACAAGCACTTAACCAGGGCTGTGCAAAGATACTTTGAAATTGTATCGCGATACGATACAAGATACTCAGGCAAAAAGTATTTGAGATACACATACCAGATACCACAACGCGGATTGTATCGGATACGATACATTCCAAGTGCATCTTAAGATAATTCGATACATTCGGAAATTTGTTATTATATATCTGTACATACGGTAATGTAGCACTAAACGCCGATGCACAAGAAATGTTCGCTTGAAAGTTTATTAACTGCGACCAATTTCTTTCATTTCAATGAAATGTCTGTGTATTTCAAAAGTTTTCTATTTCTTGCTGAAGACATATTACTTTTCTTCCAAAAACAACTTATTGGGGCTGCTTTAGCTGCTTACCATGACAGCTCTTTATACCCTTCGCTGACAACGGTTTTTAAATGCGAAGCATTTCTTAGCGAACCTCTGACACTTTGAGCGTTTCTATCTACGTATCTATCTATCTATCTATCTATCTATCTATCTATCTAGCCGCCTACGTCTGGGTGCTCTCATGATCGCCTCCTTAATTTGGTGTACACCAAAATTTGCATGGGAGGGTAAGAGGATTTGACGAATATGACTGCCGGGTCATGACATGAATAACGTTAAATTTCTGTCGCGTACGTCGTCAAACCCTTTCCACTAGACACGTGTGGCACATACCCGTTTACCACGGGCCAGGGTGTACGGGTATGCGCCACAGGTAATTGACAGTTTATATCTCCCCAAGAACAGCGAGAACAGACATTGATAACTTAAATGCTAGAGCGTTAAGGAAAACCAACATCGGCAGCGTTGACTCAACGAATGGAACGAATAAAAATTAGGATCCCAGCAGGAATCGAACCCAAGCATTCTGCGTGGCAATCAGGTATTCTACCACTGAGCCACGCCAGGTCTATAAATTAGTTTGGAAAAGGAGCCCACGCGGGCGTAATATCGGTGCAACGTCAATTGTGGTTGTGGTGCTGGCTATCTAATTTTCTAAGAAAGCAATAAACACTACGTGATACTCCTACGACGTGTACTCCTGCGATACAGGCGTCATATCAGATTAACGTCTGAAGTTCCAGTGTTGGCTCCAATTTATAGCAGTCTAATAAACATTACGTTTGTATTCCTATGATTCAGCAAGCTATATTGAAGCATTGCTCTACCCCAGAGGAATACATTAACGAAAGTTACATATGATATCCACATCACCGCACCGTAAAGCGCACTTCGCCCACTAGAACGACGCAGTGTCCTCTTCATTTCTTACGAGGCTGGGCGATGGCCTCATGCTGACCGAGGGTGATGCCAGACTCATTGACAGCCGCTTTGAAGACTAGGCTACGTAGGCCACATACGCCTAGGTAGTCTACGAATACGACAAACGCCATCCACTGATGTTGGTCTACGTAGCACTATCCAGGCCTACCAGCCTCGACGGCCTCATCAACGCGAAGGGTGGCTTCAGGTTCCGACATGTCGCCGGCTCTATCGACAGACAATTTGTCGACGAAATGACCAAGGCATCCACGAATTCCAACAGCTCTATTATACCACATACTTCACGATACATGCACCCCTCGTCACCACGATCACGACCGGATCCTATAACAAGTCATGACCAGCTGCTGGTGCTCACTGATCACGGTGATGATGCCCTTGTTCAAGAACTGTCCAGAACTTCTTCCACACATGCACACGGGTTCGTGAAACGTGCGTGCGTTCTCGGGACACGTATAAGCACTACATGTCAGCTAACCGCTTCTGGTGTTGGTAATGCCCCCGTTGCCATTGGCAGCGTTACCCAACCGTAAACAACTCGTTATATAACACATATGCGGCTCTTCAACATATATAAGTGTGCGTATAAAATCTATACAAATCTTTAGCGTCATTTTGTAACGTGTCGCTCAGTAAAAGAAAGTTACGCCTCAGCCACATATCCGCCGCATGCTTCGCATAACATCGACTTTCACGATACGTGGGATCTGCCGAATTTTTGTTTGCCGCGTTTTTAATTTGGTGGAGTAGATGATCTGCTTGCCGACAAGCTAGCGGGCCGCCATCTTCGATAAGAAGCCTCCGCACAATGGTGCAAATACCGTTGTTAAATTCTACCTTACCAGTAAACGTATCACGGTTTTCGCAATACCCGATCACCGGACGGGTGTATATCGGCGAGAACGCTGGTAGCGGCATTCTTTGCGAAGAATCTTGTTTACATAGAGGACATAAAACTGCAATTACTTTTATATTCTACTTATCTGCTGGCGTAAATCGTTCGTTAGCTATGTGCTCTGTAATTCGCGTTCTTCTAACAATTTTTTCTTTTATGAGAGAACATCCGCAGCCCAGAAAACGCGTCAGACGTGTTCTATATAGTTGCAGGAAATGCCGCAGGACACCGCCGCTATTCACATTATATTGCCACTTAAGCTCCGATTACCTAGTGATTAGTATGTCACGTGGTCGTGACGTCGACGAACGCAGCAGTCAGCACGTCAGAGATGAAACTGTTTATTTGGCCGAAGTTGTGGCCGGGAAACTGAAAGTCAATCTACAGCAATATACTCATAGCGGCGAACAGAGCGTCGACCGTCGATCAACTGACAAGCGGTGAAGCGCGTCGGCATTTATACATGTGCCGTCGAATATTCCAGCGTTATCGCTCGTTGCCGCGCAAACTCTAGGATAAGCTCGAGTGTTCGCGTCTTGTGTCTCGAGTGTTCGCGCAATCTTAAAGGGGTCATGAAGCACCCCTTGGGCTGATTGAAAAAACACATCCTGCGGAAAGCTGACACGGCTATGAACTGCTCTGTCAAATATTACAGTCGTGCGCGCCGCGTAATGGCCACAAGCGGAGCGTGAAGTTGCCGTTTCCCCAGGCACCCTCTTTTCAAACAGAGGCCGGTTCTCACTCTCGTCGGTGGGCGGGGCGTCTGTCCGCTGTACGTCGCAAGAGACATAGCATGCTTATTGGCCGATAGCCGACATAAATCGAGAGCGGCGTTCGGATCAGATGCGCTTCTTGCCGCGGGGTGCCGCCACTTGCCGGCGCCGCACTCCTCAGTACACGGTAGCCGCACTCGCGCAAGCGAATCACAGCGGGAGAGCGATCGCGTTTCATGACGCGCGCTGGCGTAACTTCTTTCCCCCATGCCATCCCTCCCTGTCTAGCTTCCAGTGCGCTCGTCGGCACGAGAAAAGAGAGAAAGCGCTGGGAGCGTGCGCCAAACCCCCGTAACTCCGCTGATTCTTGACGGATTCGAGAAATTTTTGCGGCAATCGATTCGGGAGGCAGTACACTCCGATACTGAGGCCATTAGATCATTACTTGGAAAAGTGGTTCATGACCCCTTTAACAAAACGGTCTACAATAATCGGTAAGCTTCTTGAACAATGAGGCGTGCTTTGCGCTGAGCGTTGCTGACAGTCTTTGTGGGCGAAAGCCGAATACAGCAAACGTGATAATAAGAAACGCACGTGGCAATGCCCCCCTCCGAAAAAGCATCGTCCCGATGCTTAAAACAGAACACGGGAGGAGGGGGGGTGGCCAATGCATGCAACAATAAATAACAAAAAGCAATAAAGTACAGTAAACAATAAGCACAAGCAAGATAGTACAACAAACAATAAGGACAAGCAAGAAAGTACAATAATAAAGCAAAAGTAGTACAGTCCTCATATTAACTAACGCGCGTAATATGGCTTGAGGCGCACGACATGGACGACTTCAGGTCGCGCACGGCGCCGCTGAGAATTCGTAATGCCGTCAGGGACAACCTCGTAGTCGAGTGCGCCGAGGCGTCGAAGTACCCTGTACGGTCCGAAGTATCGTCGAAGTAGCTTCTCACTAAGTCCCCGTCGGCGTATTGGCGTCCATACCCATACACGGTCACCGGGTTGGTATTTCATGTGGCGTCGTCGAAGGTTGTAGCGACGGCTGTCAGTCGTCTGCTGGTTCCTAATCCGTAGGCGGGCGAGCTGTCGTGCTTCTTCGGCGCGCTGTAGGTAGGCGGTCACGTCGATGTTTTCCTCGTCGGTGATGTTTGGTAACATGGCGTCGAGCGTCGTTGCCGGGCTCCGTCCGTAGACCAACTTGTATGGCGTCACCTGCGTCGTTTCTTGTACGGCCGTGTTGTACGCGAAGGTCACGTACGGAAGGATGGCGTCCCACGTCTTGTGTTCGACGTCGACGTACATGGCGAGCATGTCGGCGATGGTCTTATTTAGACGCTCGGTCAGGCCGTTGGTCTGTGGGTGGTACGCGGTCGTCGGGCTGTGGCTTGTGCGGCTGTATTCCAAGATCGCCTGAGTTAGGTCAGCCGTAAACGCCGTACCTCTGTCGGTGATGAGAACCTCTGGGGCACCGTGTCGAAGGACGATGCTCTCAACGAAGAACTTGGCTACCTCAGCGGCACTGCCTTTTGGCAGGGCTTTTGTTTCGGCGTAGCGGGTGAGGTAGTCGGTAGCCACGACGATCCATTTATTTGCGCAAGTCGACGTTAAGAACGGCCCCAGCAGGTCCATCCCGATTTGCTAGAATGGTCGCCGAGCAGGCTCGATTGGCTGAAGGAAGCCTGGTGGTCTTGTGGGCGGCTTCTTCCGTCGCTGACAGTCTCGGCACGTCCTTACGTAGCGAGTGACGTCGGCGGCAAGGCGCGGCCAGTAGTACTTTTCCTGTACTCGTGCTAGTGTGCGGGCAAGTCCGAGGTGTCCAGCCGTCGGGTCGTCGTGCAGGGCATGCAGAATTTCTGGTCGCAGTCCCGAAGGTACAACGATAAGGTAGCTGGCTCGGGCCGAAGACAAGTTCTTCTTTACGAGGACGTTGTTTTTCAAGGAAAATGATGCCAATCCTCGCCTGAATACTTTTGGGACAACGATGGTCCTGCCCTCCAGATATTCCACTAGATCCTTCAGTTCCGGATCGGCCCGCTGTCGTTCGGTGAAGTCGTCGGCACTTATGGCTCCCAAGAAGCTATCATCATCCTGGTCGTCCGGCGGTGGTGGGTCGACGGGGGCACGAGACAAGCAGTCGGCGTCGGAGTGTTTCCTTCCGGACTTGTACACGACGGTAATGTCGAATTCCTAAAGTCTTAGGCTCCACCGTGCGAGGCGACCTGAAGGGTCTTTCAAGTTAGCTAGCCAACACAAGGCGTGATGGTCGCTCACAACTTTGAAGGGCCTGCCATAGAGGTAGGGGCGAAACTTTGACGTAGCCCAGATGATGGCGAGGCACTCCTTTTCTGTTGTAGAATAGTTGGCTCTGCCTTAGACAGCGACCGGCTAGCATAACTGATAACCCTTTCCAGTCCGTCCATCCGCTGCACAAGGACGGCGCCGAGTCCTACGCTGCTTGCATCGGTGCGAATATCGGTATCGGCGTATTCGTCGAAATGCGCGAGTATCGGAGGCGTCTGGAGGCGTCGTTTCAGTTTATGAAATGCTTCGACTTGCGCTGTTTGCAACCTGAATTCGACGTCGGTCTTCGTGAGCTGCGTTAGTGGCTCGGCGATCCGGGAAAAGTCTTTGACAAACCGTCTGTAATAGGCGCACATGCCGAGAAATCGGCGCACCGCCTTCTTGTCGGTGGGTGGCGGGAAACCGGCGATGGCAGCTGTTTTCTGCGGATCTGGGCGCACTCTAGTATTGCTGATCACGTGACCCAAAAACAAGAGCTCCTCGTACGCGAAGCGGCACTTTTCTGGCTTCAGGGTGAGCCCGGAGTTCTCGATTGCTTGAAGTACGGATTCAAGGCGCTGTATGTGTTCGTCGAAGTTCGAGGAAAACACAACGACGTCGTCCAAGTAAACAACGCAAGTTTGCCACTTCAAGGCAGCTAATACTGTATCCATGACTCGTTGGAAAGTCGCAGGTGCCGAGCAAAGACCGAAGGGGATGACTTTGAACTCGAACAGGCCGTCCGGTGTTATGAAGGCAGTCTTTTCTCGGTCTCTCTCGTCGACTTCGATTTGCCAGTAGCCGGTCTTGAGGTCCATCGAAGAAAAGTACTTCGCGTTGTGCTAGGCCGTCGTCTATAGGTGGGAGAGGGTACACGTCCTTTTTCGTGATTTTGTTCAGGCGACGATAATCGACGCAGAAACGTAGGGTCCAATCCTTCTTCCTCACTAACACCACAGGTGACGCCCACGGATTCTTGGACGGCTGGATGATGTCGTCGCGTAGCCTTTCGTCGACCTGTTTCTTGACGGCCTCGCGTTCTCGTGTCGAAACTCGGTACGGGCTCTGACGGATTGGTCGGGCGCTTTCTTCTGTTATGATGCGAAGTTTCGCGACTGGGGTCTGTCGAATTCTTGACGACGACGAGAAGCAGTCCTTGTATTGCAGGAGCAGGCTTTTGAGCTGGTCTTGCTTGACCTTCGGAAGGCTCGGGTTGACGTCGAAATCTGGTTCGGGACCTCGATTCGTCGAAGCAGGTTCGGCAGCATCTACGAGGGCGAAAGCATTGCTGGCGGTCACACATTCGTCGATGTAGGCGACCGTCGTACCAATGTTGAGGTTCCTATATTCGTGGCTGAAGTTTGTCAGCACTACCTTTGCTTTACCGTCACGCAGCTCGGCTATACCTCGTGCGACGCAAATTTGACGGTTAAGGGGTTGGTGCTGATCGCCCTCGATTACGCCTTCAAGGTTCGCAGGATTTTCGGTGCCGACGGAAATAATGACGCTGGAGCGCGGTGGGACGGTCACCTGCTCTTCTATCGCATTCAATACATGGTTCCCTGGTGTCGCGTGGGGCGGGAGCGCTTTGACTGAGGTTAGTGTTATCGACTCAGACCTCAGGTCGATGACGGCGCCGTGGTCACTTAGGAAGTCCATTCCAAGTATCACATACCTGGAGCACTTTTGTAGGATCACAAAGCTCGCAGGATAAGTCCAATTATTGATGGTGACTCTCGCCGTGCAGACACCAATCGGCGTTATCAGTGGCCTCCAGCTGTCCGGATTTCGTGTCCACTCCAAGCGGTCTTTACTTTCTTCAGCTTGGTGGCCAATGGCCCACTGACGACGGAATAGTCGGCCCCAGTGTTGATGAGAGCGGTGACGTTGTGGCCGTCGATGACAACGTCGAAGTCGCTAGTCCGTCGCCTTGGGTTGCGGTTAGGTCGCGGCGTCGGATCACGGCTGCGTCGATTTGTTTCCTTGCTTCCTTGCTGCGTCGTCAGGTCTTCTTCGGTCCGCGAGGTTTCGTCGGCTAGGCTTCGTCTGCTTCGCGTCGTGTTGTGGAGGTCTTGTCGCGTTGTCGTCGTCGGCGGCCGCGGAGGATCTTCGGCATTTCGTCGTACAGCAACCGCACCTCCATCGGTTGCTGCCCTTAGTTTCCCGGATACGTGCTAGGCGACCGGCCCCTGGTTTGGGCCAGTGTACTGACGGCGGTGCGGTGACATGTAGCGGCCGGGCGACGGCTAGCGGGAAGGTCGTCGTTCTTGCCAATTCAGAAAATGAATATCTAAAAGAACGTTAAAGTATACTCTGCCAGCACCAACGTTGGTGAAAACTTCCCGGTTCAATAAAAAATGCCCCCACCTCCAGGAAGGGAATCGTGAGGAAATGCGAATGCATTTCTTGCGCCGAGAGTACACGCCGTAGTAATTTTAATGGCGTAAAGCTGGACACATAGACGCACTCAAGTGTCTCCCTTTTCGGCGCCTCTTTCAACGAACGCTTCCTACGTGCGTTCGTAATCACCTCAGGGATGTTGTCACCGCCTTCAATGCAGCACAAACGCGTTTAGAACGCGCTGTTTTCAGGCTGTGCCAAGGCAGCACAAACGCTACAAACGCGTTTCAAACGCACTGCATTAAGGCGGTGGCGCAGAGAGGAGATAGAGCGAACGGCGAGAGAAGGAGCGGCGAAGCACTGCACCTACCCTCTCCTACACTCCACACACGCGGGAGCTCCGCCGAGCTCCCGCGATGCGAGCGCCCTCACACGCCAGAGCGCGCTCCTCCTCTCCACCCACTCTCCGCTACTCCGCCCGCACCACCTGCTCCGGTTGCTAGGGGCGAGGATAAGCGCGCGCGCCCGCAGCTGTTGCTATGGGAGATGGAGTGAGAGCGGAGAGGCGCGCGGACAACGCCGGACGCCTGACATAGCCCGACTAAGAAATGCATTCGCATTTAAAAATCTTGTAAGACTTTATTTTGTGCACAGTTTTTGCAATATAACGATTACGTGTAAACAATAATAAAAATAATTTCCGGGGTATTACGCCCAAAAACACGGCATAAAGGCAGGCCGTAGTGAGGGGTTTGAAATTAATTTTGATCACCTGGTGTTCATTAACATGCAGTTAAATTTATGTACACGAGTGTTTTTGCACCTCGTCCCCAATAGAAAAGCGGCTGCCATGACATGGAATCGAACCCGCGTCCTCGAGCTTGGCAGCCCAACAATTCAGCCGGCAGGCTACCATGTGGGGTTACATACACATACGGCATGACAGCAAGGCGCAATGAGCAAGACAAGAAAAGATTGCCTTAAAGGGGCCCTGCAACACTGTTTGAGCATGATGAGAAAACGCTGCCGAACGGTAGTAGAGGCTCCCGTGAACGGGCGAGCCAAACATTATAGCGCAGCACGCGCCCCGGAATTCACAATTAATTCTCAGTCAGCTAAAATCGCTCCCTCTTCTCTCTAGAAATGATGCCGTATGCCCAAACTACTGCTCCATATAACCAAAATCAACGCCACTGGCCGATTTCAGCATTTTGAGCTGAATAGTTGCCGTGGTCGCCGCGGGATGCCGCCACGTGCCTGTGCACGCGCTCGCGATCAGACTGAAAGTGAGCCGCGCGTTCGAAAAAAAAAAAAAAGAAAATAAAGTGCTCAAAGACATGACGCGTGCTGACGAAGGGCCGCACTTTCCAAAAGTGCGGAAAGCTGGACTTCTTAGTTGTGCATGATTAGAAAAAGCAGCGCGAAAGCCACAGGACACCCAGGAAGGGGACGCACACAGCGCATCTTCTTGCACACTTGTCGCCCCCCTACCTGCGTAGCTTTCAGTGCGCTCGCTGGTACGAGAGGAGAGAGAAAGCGCTTGAAGCGTACGACAAATCCCTGTAACTCCGCTCGTACTTGACGGATACAAAAAATTTACGCGGCTTGTGATTCGTGAAGCGCCGTGCGCTAATATTGAGACCATCCCCATTAAAAATCATAAATGTGCTACAGGGCCTCTTTAAGAAGAGCCTCCAATCAAATGCAGTTCGCCAATCTAACGAGCACTTTCCCACGACGCATGACAAGAGGGAATTAAGGAGTCTCCACACAAACTTGCTTTTAACGAAATGAGTCGCTTAGTAGGCTTTCGTTAGAGCAACGCTTCATACGGCATTGATATTGTCCATGTTTCAAGCGTTCTTCTGGCATCAGCCTTTATTGTCACGGTATATCGCATACTCAACTGATTCTTCACTTCCTGAATTACAAAATTTGGCGTGTTGAACGCCTTGTTAACTATACAGTGTGTGGGGAAGAGGCACCGACAGATGCAATGGTATTTTGCTCGGATTTCACTTTTCAACGCGGAGTGAACTTTGGTTGAAGCTTCTGCGTTCAGAAATGCGCCAGCTCACAAAGACATCCATTTAAAAAAGCCGCAGAGAATATTAAACAGCCGCTCATTCTCTATCGGCTCCAGAGGAGGCTCAGCTATAGGAAGCATTTTCCCAGGTTTAGTGCTGTGTATTCGATGGTGCAAAAGCTGTCTTTGCTATCTTCGACGGCATATTCGCAATGCCCACGAACTATAGGTGGCGCGCCGTGCTTTTCAAGATGGCGCCAGGAGGAGGGTCAAGCTGTTTGTTAGCATAGGAACAGATAGTACGTGCGGACGTATGGCCCGGGCCACTTTCACCGGATGAAGTCATGAGCCGCGCTGAATTGGATATGAGACTAAAATACTTTCCCAAACCATGGGAAGTGCAAAGTACTCGCCACCTAATTATTTGCTGCGGTGTGAAAGGATATATTTCAGCTCCGTTACCGTGCATAACGATGCTTAGCGAAATCCTGTGCGTGCTACATAAAACTGCATGGACTAAAATTGACGTATGAGCTGAACGGCACACCGAGGTAGTACGTACCGAGCCTGCCTGACGGATTTGCCGCAGTAGTAGGCCGCCAGCGAGTAGCGTCATCGCTGCTGCACGGGACCGCACGTTTAACGTGGTGATGGTTTGCAAACATAATACGCCGTCGTCATTACTTGCGCAGTCGGGAACGCGGTATTACGTCTTCAACGGAACACGAGAATTTAACATCCCATTCAGTAGCGCTTGTGTCACAGCCATGCTAAGACTCTAGCCGTGTGCAATTCACTTCACTCGCATGTTGCAGATTCGATCAGCACGATCCAAACATGAATATCGAAAAGAATGCACACGTATGCTTTTCGCAACTTCGAAGAAGTTAGCCGAGAGGCGTGGATTGTGGCCGTGACTGCACGTTCCATCGCTCTAACCATTTCGCTTCGCTGGTCGAGCTCGAGCGTAATGGCGATGCGGCGCTCCATAATATCCACAATAATTGTGATACATGCAATGCACAAGAGGAACTATGCTTTTATTCTGATCTCGCTCAAGGATATTATACGTTAAATACAATCAAAGTGACTTATGAGCGTGAAAGAACATTAACGCACGAGGGGACGTGAAGTGCAACTCGCTCCTCGTGAGTTCAGCTGATCGTTCATCGTCGCTGTCACAGCTGTCACTCTCGGTGCTTTCAGTCTTCAATGTCCAGCGAAAAATCCTCCTCGTCAAGATGGTTTCTTTAAACATCACCACTGAAAGCAATCCGAAGAAATTCCTCCGCCGAGCGACTTCGACCACTCCGCGTCACCACGTTTACAATTAGAGAGACGTCTGGGCGCGAATAACATTATGCCGATTATGCTCTCGGATCGGTCAACGAGCAAATAGCTTGCAGTGTGCTGCCACCTATCAACAAACGTACAAAAACAAGCGGCGCAGCACTGGCTATGAAACCAACACACTGGCGAAGGACGGTGTGGAAAGCGTTCGCTCCACGAAAGGCGTGGAGCAGACGCGTCCTCGAATGATTGAAACGTCGCTCGCACGATTAGTAACAGCGCTTTGCTGGTAAAGGATAGAGGCCCTATTTTAATGTATCGACAACTTGAGATCGCTGAGTTTTACAAGAGCACATCGCGAGCCCGCGCGACCTCCAGCGTACAGTGTTATGGGATTCATGCTCTACAAGAAACACTGACCAATGCTATATGCAAGTAAAACAGGGTGAGTTTCAACTGAATATGTCAGACGATAACATTTAACTAACCTACGTGGCTACAGAAAGCCTCGCGAAGCTGATAGTATGCGTACGCTGTGGGCTAGCATTGAAAGCGCGAGTTGCCACGTATTTTCACGAAAACTTCGCGTCTCGCAAGAACGAATCAGATTTCTTATGTCACGGAGGGCCCAGTTTGTTCACTGATGCAGAGAACATGCAAAGTCGTAGTGTTCCTTTCTTGCCAATGCGTTAACACTAAGGTTAGCACAGCCGAACAAGGGAGCGACTGCGTAGTGCTGCCATTTTATCGTCTACTAACCCTCCTCGAGAGGACGCTCCTGAATTCCGCTTGGCGGCGCGACAGTCTATGGGCATTGCGAATATCCGATGACGCCGTGGCTAAGGGGTAGATGCCGGTAACCTTGTTGAAAGTTTGTTCTGCACAAGCAGCTGTACATGTGAACCACAATATGGACATCACTGCACTGAAATTCGAGTACTAACCTTCGAGCAGCAACGCTCTTGTTTGCCCACCAGTCACATCATCAGCGTAAATCAGGCGGAAGACACAGACGAAGAAAGGCTTTCTTCGGCCTTACATGACGCATGGCTCGGTTCATCGAGAAGCCTGAGGAAAGTATATATAAATAAATAAATCAAGAGAGATAAGATCGTGGCGGTCGTCAGACACATTGGCTGTAATGTGATGCACATTTAAAGGTTACGCATCTTCCCCGTGCCGTCGGGGAGCATCACGAGTCGATTAAATGTATAACAGTAGAATGTTAGAAGGTGTAGTTGGGGTGCTGGTTGACGAACAAAAAATGCGAAGGCGAGTGCCCAGGAGGTCCAGGCGTCGAAGCATTTGGCTGACAAAACCCCTTTTCTGGGCGTTTCAGGTGCGGAAGCATAGTGTGGGTGGTTGTGATGCAGAACTATCGGTAATTTGATTATCGAGAGCATCGATAGTTTTTTTGAAATTATCGATAGTATAGACAAGCTATCGATAGTACTCTCGACAAACTATCGATAATGCAATCGGTAGTACCATGGTTAATATTACTATCGATATTACTGCCACGCGTGCTTATTACTTTCTTTTGAAGTATTCGGGATTCACCCACAAAGGCTGCAAGCAACGTTTGACGCAGACCACACCGTCATGTTTGAGAAGCTTCACGATTGACATCATTCTGTTAAGATTACGCGCCCGACGCCAATATACAAGTTTATTCGAGAGCTTACGCGAGCACCAGCGATAACGCTGGAAGGTTCGATGACTGATGTTCAGATTACCCGACAGCCACCGATGATCAGATTACCCGACGGCCGACGACTGTTCTCGCCGCTATCAGTGCGCAGCGTGTATCGCTTGTATTTTGGGTTTTCATTTTCAGGGCACATTTTTGCCCAAATAAAGAGCTCCATATTTCCCAGTCTCGCTGCAGCATTCTTCACTGTCACAACCACGTGACAATACTATCGAGAGTGGTGTGAATAATGATGCTGTTGCGGGCCGGCCACACTGCCGAAATTTTGCGATAGCCTACTATCAGCTTCGCTTAATTTATGAGCATTCTTGACGAAAGTAATAATCGATGAAATAAGCGAAAGAAATTTTCGATGGACATTTCCGCAGTGAAAATGGCGGAATATGTCCATCAATAAATTCACATCAGCGGCCCGCAGCGTGCTAGGACGCGTTCCGAGGGACCAAAACAAAGTTTATTCATCCATCCAAAAGCAACCAGTTATCCCCTACAATCAACAAACTTAGTTCGTGATATTTCTTTTTTATTTTGAAATCATAAAATGCAATATAAATTTGAAGCCGCGCGGTTCCACTACTTGTAAAGCCTTCCTTTCCGCTACAGCTGAAAAATTTGACTTTATGATCATGC
The DNA here is from genome assembly GCF_013339695.2 of Rhipicephalus sanguineus. NCBI lineage: Eukaryota > Metazoa > Arthropoda > Arachnida > Ixodida > Ixodidae > Rhipicephalus > Rhipicephalus sanguineus. The sequence goes on along the minus strand of NC_051179.1, from coordinate 146,002,149 downwards.
GTCAGCAAAGCACTCTGGTGAAAAACACAAGCGTGTCAACTTTCTTGCCATTCAGCCTGCTCCTCCGGCTCCACTACGTACCACGCACGAGGGAAACCAAGTTTATTCTGCAATGAGTTCTTGCTGTTGATTTTATACTATCGATAGTACCATCGAATATTTTACCATCGATAGCGCTATCGATAGTATTTTTTACCAACGAAAGTTCGATGGTCACACAGCTATCGATAGTATCGATAATACCATCGATAGTTCTGCATCACTAGTGGGTGGTTAAAGGCCTCCGCACTCGCTTTGTAAGCCTACGATCTCGAAGAGGACAGCGGGGTTGTGACACGGCAACGGGCTGGTCCGAGAGGATGTTCCTTGCCGGCGCTGCAATGTGTGCCCCATATAGTCCAAGGCGGTTACATTCTTGATCAGTTACCTGTGCTGAGAAGCTTGCTTTGTTACAAATGCAACGAAATGTTGCATAAAGACTGCGTATTTTTTCCTGATCAAGCTGGACAGGCTGCGCTGAGAACCGTCAAGAAAACATTTGAACATATGCATGCCAGACCATTAGACACACGATATGACGCTTCCGTATCCGTGTTTCTGATTATCTTTTATAAGGCCTTGTCTAGCTAAGATCGTCACAGCGTGCTTTCCCTTTGTGACCTACAGGTGCCTCGGCAGGCATCGGTGAAAGCACGGCAAAGCATTTCGCCTCCCTGGGCTGTTGGCTCTCCCTGAATGGACGAAACACCACGAATCTGGAAAAAGTGGCCGAGGCTTGCTGTGCACTGGGACTTCCTCGAGATAAGGCGAGTAGCCGGTGGTAACATGACGAAAGTGCAATTTCGAATATGGTGAAACGAAGACTGAAACGCGGTTCTGCAACGATCGACCTCTATATTCGCCCTCTTCAGCATGACTGCTATTTGTGACAGAAAAGTGCAAACGAATGAAATAGAGCTGCTGTATTATTAAATAACGCTGCTCAGTACACATTGCCAAAATATGCAAAGTTTGTTTCAAAAGGACCACATCCCCAATAACGCCAAAGAGGTAACATTGAAAATTACAGGCCACAAGGTCGCAGAAGGCGAGATTTTCAGTAGCGTAGTTGCCCAATGCGTCAAAACAATAAGTACTTAAAAGGTTAGCGAATATTATTCTGCCTAAAATATTTACTAAGTTGTCGTCAGCATGCTTTTTGCAGTGGAAGTTGTATTCAACAACAAAGAAGGTTCCGCAAATCGTTCCGGACCTTTAGCGGCGTGGGGCCCTCTAGCGGCACCTGTTTCTCAATTCACAGACACGCCTAATCATAAATAGCATGACAAAATGATTCTTGATTCACACTAGGCTTATGATGTATTAAGGTGCACGATACAAAATAAGGAAATGACCACGATTCATATTCAATAACCAGCAAACGACTTGCGTCGCATAAGGTCGCGGGCTCGGCACGTGCAGCGACAAAGCTTAATTTTCAGTTCTCAAACACATCTCCATCTTACAGTTAAATTCTACGTCCTGACGATTGCTCCAGCACATGGATACTTCACGGCTAAACAACGCAGTAATCAACTTTACAGAACCGCAAATCAAGACCATAAGATACGATTGAATCAAACTCATGCTTAGTGTAGAAGGAAACTCCCGGCACTATTAATAATTGCGTGATATCGCTTCGCCATAGAGAACCTTGTGGTTAGTATGGAGCATATTGGGAAGTGGAGGTGCGAAGTGATGAGCTACTCTATAGGATAATCTTTTAGAACTGGTATAAATAAAATACTCGCGCCCTATGTGCTAAAACAACGATCGTATTGGGGGTCACTTCTAGTGTGAGAGTAGACATGAATTTTCACAGCCATCAAGACGTAGCCGCCAAGCATACGATCGAGCTCGCCAATCCGCTATTTTCACAATGCCAAGGCGCATGCACCCTTCCCCTAGCGGAAAAGTCGCCAAACGTCTGTTCATCTCGCAGGCTTTCTTTCTGGCAATAGCGGTTTTCCCGGCCCCTATCAAAAAACGCCAGGCCCGCGAGGAACGCGGAACAGAGTCACAGCGAAAGCTCGAGGAGCGGCATTTCTAGAGCCCGTTATAAACTCTCTTGTGGCTACTAACACAATACACTAGCAACGCATCCACGACGCCACAAATCATAATTTTCGTGAAGTTGGGAAGCACCCACCACAACATTACTCGTCATTCTGCGGAGAAGCGAGGTACCATCTATAAGGCATTATGAGCAGTTTCTTGATGCGATGGCTGATGACGATGAAGAATTACGACTGAGCTTTCGTAATGGGTTGGAAGCTTTAAAGGACCCACTAGTTACTTAATTCGCATTGTGTGACGCACGGTCGTTATGTCACTCTCCCACCACACTTTATAACATACCCTAACGTGAGAAAGATAGAGACAGAGGGAATTAACTTTATTGAGACCCTGAGGAAGTGGATCATGGGAGCCTTATGGGCGCCCTTGGCAACCAATAGAAGTGCACTTGCGAGGAACCCACTACGCTATATATCATAATAATTTTTGTGAAGTAGAGAAGCAGCCACTATGCAATTTTTCGTCATTCTGCGGAGAACCGTGGTACCTGCTAAACACCTGTAAGGCATTATGTGCACTTTGTTGATGCTGTGGCTGATGACGATGAAGAATTATGGCAGAGCCCTTTGTAATGGGTTGGAAGCATTCAACAACCTACTCGTTGTGCAATTCCCATTGTGTGACGCCTGGTTAACAGAATTCGCGTTGTGTGACGCTTGGTTGTTGTTTTACTCTTCTACCACGCTACATTACATATGCTAATGTGGTTCCTGCCCGACATGAAGCCGGTATAGGGTGTTCTTGCAAAGCAGTTTCAAACACCGGCATGGCTCTGACGTAGGACACTGGGCCCCCACGCAGAGGGCCCAGGTTCGAGCCTCGTTCCATCCTGGCAATTTTTAAATGCGAAGCATTTCTTAGCGAACTTCTGCGACTTTGAGCGTATCTATCTATCTATCTATTTAGCCGCCTACGACTTTGTGCTCTCCTGGCCGTTCCGTTAATCGGATGTATACCAAAATTGATGTGTCATAACATGGCCTTATTACCAACATAACTGACAGGTCATATCATGAAAATCATGACACGCATGTCATGAACAGCATGATTTACATTCCACGACCTTAGGCTCTTGCGGCCGTTCCGTTAATTCCATATACAACAAAATTGGTACGGCGTGACTAGAATTCATGACAAACATAATGACTGGTCCTAACATGCAAATCATGACGCGCATGTCATGTGCAGCATGATTTACATGACATGGTCTCTGGGCGCTCGCGGCCGTTTAAATGAAGGGATATATAAGAAAACTGGTATGACGAGGCATTTCTGTACGACGAACATAACTGACACGTGGTAACATGGAAATCATGACATGCATGTCATGTATGACATGATTTACATACCATGCTCATGGCGCACCCGCGGTCGTTTCGCTAGATTGATATACATCAAAATTGGCATTGTGCTATGTGAATGTATGAAGAACATGAATAACAGGTCGTAGCATGAAAACCATGATATCCATGACATGTGTGTCATGATTTACATGCCACGCTCATGGTGCATTTGCGACCGTTTCGCTCGCATGATATACACCAAAATTGGTATTGCGCGACACGACCGTATGACGAACGTGAGAGGTGGTAACATGAAAATCAAGACATGCAAGTCATGTACAACCTGATTTACATGCCACGCTCATGATGCATTCGCGGCCGCTTCACTAGCTTGATGTACACCAAAATTGGTATTGCGCGCAGCGACTGTATGACGAACGTAAATGGGACATGGTGACATGAAAATCATGACATGCATGACATATACGACATGATTTACATGTCATGATCATGGCGCACTCGTGGCCGTTTCGCTTGCTTGATATGCACCAAAATTGGTATTGTGCTATGTGACTGTATGGAGAACATGAATAACAGGTGCTGGCATGAAAACCGTGACATCTATGACATGTATGTCATGATTTACATGCCTCGCTCATGGTACACTTACGGCCGTTTCGCTTGCATGATATACACCAAAATTGGTATTGCGTGACACGACCGTATGACGAACGTAAGTGAGAGGTGGTGACACAAAAATCATGACATGCAAGTCATGTACAACCTGATTTACATGCCACGCTTATGGTGCGCTAGCAGCCTTTTCAGTAGATTGATATACACCAAAATTGGTATTGCGCGAAGTGACTGTATGAAGAACATGAATGAGACATGGTAACATGAAAATCATGACATGCATGACATGTAGGACATGATTTACATGTCATGGTCATGGCGCATTTGTGGCCGTTTCGCTTGCATGATATACACCAAAATTGGTATTGCGCGACGCGACTGCATAACGAACGTAAATGAGAGGTGGTAACATGGAAACATGACATGCAGGTCATGTACGACATGATTTGCAAGCCACACTCGATACATTCGCGGCCGTTTTCCTAGCTTGATATATACCAAAATTGGTATTGCGCGACGCGACTGTATGACGAACATGAATAACAGGTGGTAACATGAAAATGATGACATGCATGTCATGTATGGCATGATTTACATGCTATACTCGTGGTGCACTCGCGGCCATTTCGCTCGTTTGATATACACCAAAATTAATATTGCGCGATGTGACTGTATGACGAACATAAATGAGAGGTCTTAACATGCGAATCATGTTATGCATGTCATGTACGGTATGATTTACAAACCACTGTCATGGTGTGCTTACGGCCATTTTGTTAACCGGGTATATACCAAAATTGGTATGGCACGACACGAGTGCGTGATGAACATAAGCGACAGGTCATGCATTGTATATACCAGAATATGCGTTTCATTGGCATGGTGTATACTAGATTGTGCATGCATGCGTGCATGGCAAACATGCGATATATGGTGGACTAGATGCCATGGCATGAATGATTTCACTTGGCTCAAAGACAAACAAGGCGATGTATACAGCTCTTTGCTGGCTGCTTCGCATTACATCGATTCCCACAGTGCGTGGGATCTGCCGAATTTTTTTCTTCTTTCGTTTTTTTTTCTATTTCGAGCGATAGTGGTTACGTACACCGGCGGCGGCGGCGGACAACTACGGCGCCAAAAACGGCCCTTGTTGGGATCTCGTACCAGCTTTCGCTGTAAAAAAACTAAGCCAGTTCCAGCCCAAGTGCAAGCTGTACAAACTGCGGAGCATTGATTCGCCTGTGTTACCTATGTGTTTATGCTGTGTTCATCTGCTGTTTCATGTTCTTTTTCTGTGATTATGTAATATGTCCTATTCTTTTCCGTTCTTTTCTTGTGATAACCTGATTTGTTTTGCGAATATCTATTTGCTGGTCTATCGTGTCCTTTCTACTGTTTTTTCTACCGTTTGCGGCACCGAGCTCCATGCGTCTAACTCCCGGCGCAGGTGTTTCGCCTCTACTTCTCTCTTTCGTAGATCTGTGTGATTATGCGACGCTTTCTATCCATTTCTGTTCTTTTCGTCTGATTACCTCATTTATTTTGCGATTATCTATTTCCTCTTCGATGGTTCTCCTTTCTACTGTTTTAGCACGTAATTGTTTTATGTCGGGGTCCACCACGGCTCCACTGACGTATTTCCGTCACGGACATGGCGTTGGAAAATATACAGACAAACAGATGGCAAAGAAAAAATTGTAGTGGCATAGCTCGGCTATGCCAGGATATACGTAGCGTGAGCTAAGGTACAGCTGATTATTCCTAGCTCTCCTGGTTGTCTAGGATTAGTTTGATTATCATGCTTCCTGCTGCTTAAATGACACACACATGGTGTACGTATTATGTGACACATGTGCATTTTTTCCTCAACGCCATTTCTCTGTTGCCACAAAAACGGCTCGGTAACACGCTGCCGTCTCTGTGGCAGCGTCTCGTGCCCGGTCAACATCACCTAGACAAGAGAAGGCCTGCGCACACACCCCTTGACGTCACAGACCTTGGCTGACGGAGAGGGACGCTATCGTCCACGGCGCAGTTTGCGCGTTCATGCAGTGGCAGCAGTGGACGCACTCGGTCAGTCGACGCTGGGCACGCGACAGAGACGCGATCAGCCCGCCCGCAGTCACGGGCTCATAGCGTTGCACTGTTCCAGCGTTCCGGTGCGCCAGCTGTGGGACATCACTGCTCCTCGCACATGCGCAGCATAGCTCTTGTACGTGCACGCGAAACCGCTCCGGCTTGGCCAGTGTAGACAAAAACTAGAAGAAAATGTTCCGTCACCGGGAGTCGAACTGCGACCCCTCGATGCCAGTCAACCCCGAACCTCGACCCAAAACCAAACCCTACCCAAGAGGACTGGGAGGCAGCCCTGCTTGGCTATTGCGACTTGGCGAGCCAGAAGGTCCTGGTCGACCGAGTTCGAGTCGCGGCGATCGCCACTGGGCTTCTGTAATGAGGAGACCACCTAGTGGTTGTGGGGGGCGGCCCCCTCCGGGCCACATCGCACTTACTCCCTGTACATACCTGTAATAAAGTATTTTCCTCCTCCTGACAGTTGTTAGTTCGCGCTCATCCTTTCCGTGCGTCCTTTCTGCTTGAGCAGCCCGTTGCAAGTTTCGAGCTGCTTTCCGTTCTTCGTCTGACATTACAATTTGTTCCTACAGCATTTATTCCTTCGCCCTTGTGGCGAAACAATACACAACAAACTCGCAACTACGTCTGTAAAAACAAGTTTCACTTTCGTGTTATACCGATTTCTATGACAGAGGGAGCAGCCATGTTTTTTTAGGGGCGAAGCTCCTTAGGGTGTGGTTCGTTTCCTCCTCTGTAGTAGTAGTATGTAGCCACCTCGCCCGATCGACAACGGGCGAGGTGGATCGGCAACGGGCGAGCGCCGATCGGTAAAGTGCCCCCCCCCCCTCTCTCTCTCGCTTCGCGAGGCCGACGCAGGCAGCGTCTGCTAGCGAGTGTCTTGAATGAAAAAAACGACTGCTCGCGCTGCACAACCGTTCACTGACCACCCTGTATATATAGGCACTGGATTTTAACCTCCAAGGTAGTGCCTGTGTGAGATTTCTCCTGTGCGTGATTAAACAATAACAATTCACAGCGTACATGTAAAATTAAAGTGAGCTGCAAGTCGCCATGACTCTCATCGACCCTTTAGTAAAACGCGCCCGATCTCACGTCGTTGATGTTGTACTGGGCAGAATTCACGGAAGATTCACATATGGCGCGTGTGATTGGTGGAAGGCAATCGTTCGATTTAGTGCGGCGACGTAAGCTAGGGGGGCCGTTGTAATAAACTCCCCTGGCTGTTGGCACGCTTTCACTTTCGCTCGGAGTATTCACGGTTTACCGATGATATCCTCCGGAGCTTCGCCCCACTCATCATCATTCACTCCGTGGATATGCTGTGGATTTTAAAGACGATAGTCTTTCTTGGGGAACTTAAACGCAGAAATTTTGGTCTGTCTCTGTTTGTCGGCACGTCCCTCGATTCAGCCACTCGGCCAAAGTTGAACCACTTGCCCAAGGGCCAGCCATCGTGAACGGCTGACTAGGTTCATACTTGTGTACATTGTTGATCAAAAAGCAAACATTACGCATATCTGAGGTGCAACATCACTAGACAAATATTAGGTGGTGTGTTCCTTTAATAGAAAATACATAGATACGTAATTCTAGAGACCCTAGTTGCCTAAGCTGCGCTGAAAATGCGGCTGCGCCGAAACTTTGCTTCCTCCGTGCCCTCTGCACGAGCTCATTGTTGTGTTTCGGTTTCAGTTCAGTATTGCACTGTACGAACGCCATGGGGCGCCGCTCTGGCATTCCTGCTTTACCCAGGCGACGTGAATATAAAAGTGTGTGGAGAGTACTCGTTGAGTGCGGACGTTTCTTCTGCTTCGGCGCTTCGCGCCAAACCGCGTGTTCGGGCTGGCTGGCGTCCCCGCCGGTCGCGTTAGTCACCGCCGGTCTTCGCCTGCTGCTGCGCCGGGACTACCAGCCCGCAGCAGAGCATTCACGTTTCCCGACGTATTGCCAGATGGCGTTCATATCTCACGCAGCGCCTCTTCTATCGTCTTTAGACGACATTTGCAGGGAAGCACGCAGATATTTATGTTTGCTGCTACGAGAACGGTGCGTCTAACTTCTGACACTGGCGTTTCGCTGCCGCTTCGCTGGATCAGACACACGAATTAGCCTTTCCGCGACGCTGGCATTCACGGGAAAGGGCAAGCTGGCGTTCAAAGCATGCAGGCTGTTTGGCTTATGTGTATCGAGCGTAGGAGCTGCGTGATGCCACTGCGAAACATGAGACGCTCCATGACGTCAACGAGAGAAATGACACGACGACAGCGCGGTTGTTTAAACTGCTCCGCCGTTACAATCACCCTTTCTGTCGGTCAGATACGAACCCACAACCTTCGAATTATGCTTTCTTTCATTCATAGCGACGGCCTTGTGCTGGCATATTAACGCCTTAGGGTATCACGCGAGGGTTTATTGGGCAGCTGCCATCGCGTGCAAGGATCACGTGTGACGTGGCGCCCTCTGGCGAAAGAGTGTTCCACACTCGTCCCCTTGGCTATAAGTGGCGCTGGCTAACACTCCCAGGGATTTACACGTACAGAATTATCCGACAATGTGGACGGGGAAGTGCCTTCCGTCGAAGCTGCATTGGTAGAGTATGGGACGCATAATTCGAAGGTTGTGGGTCCGGATCCCAGAAACGGAAAGTGCTATTTTTGGTCCGTTTTGTCATATTTACTACACTGCATATAGACACAAATAATTTCTGCTATGCTTTCCTTGGCCTAATGTTTGTTGGATTCGTATGGTCCAGTACTTGACAATGACACGAAATGTATACAATTCAACTCGCATTAAAGGACAGTGTGTTTAATTATTAGTATCTTGCTTCTTATTTCTTTCCAGGTGCTTATAGTACCCGGTGACGTAACGGTCCAGAAGGACGTCGCAGATGTGGTGCAGAAGACAGTGAACCATTTCGGCAAAATTGATATCCTCGTGAGTTCATTTTTTATAAAATCGCAAATTCTTCGAAGCCTGTCGTCTTGAGGCAGTTATGCATCCGCAGAACAAGGAGGCAACAATATTGCTCGAGCAATGTTGACAGGACAGTTCTTTTACGTGCAGTTACAGAATACCAATCCAAATTCCATTCGGATCAAAGGTAAGTGAAAGCTGGCAATACGAAAAAGAAGCTACACGACAAAAGCAAGGCAAGCAGCGTATAAAGCAGTGGACTCCATTCGCATTTTCTTCACCACTGAGCGTTGAAGAGAGCAAAGCAGGAAGCTGTAATGCGCATCGTCGCAAAATAGGCTGTCCCACTTTTTCGTTCATCGGTGATGCTACCGAGGACTTCTGATTTGGAGCAGGTCCTGGAGCAGCAAAATTTTTATTTTGGATTATTTTGGAGCAGGAAAAAAATCCACTTGGAGCAGTTTGGAGCAGGTAATTTTGATGTGGCAGCAGCTAAATGAAGCAGCTAATTTCACATTCTGTGCATAAGAGAAGCAAGTCGCATTTACGTGCAGACAACTGAACAAGTATTACCAACTCTTATGATGAGCTACATAAATGTCTCGATTCCTTGCAAATCTCATGCAGAATATGCTTTCCAGAGACTATTTCACTCGATTATTCTAGAATAAGGGCGTCACGCAAATGGATGTTTTGGAATAACCTCCTCAGCGATATTTTTTGACACAAGAAAATAAACACAACACTGGACCAATAAAATTGCATATTATGAAATAACACTGCAAATACAAATTTGTGGTCATCAAGGTACAGGGCTCCTACCAGAAATATATAATCTTGACATTAATACAACGTTGCACTTTAAATCAGCAGAAGTGACAGACAAACGCCGCGACATACAACAGCGCCGAAGTGCACAGGAGCCGGCAGTATTTTAGACTGGGAGGGGGGAAGGTGAGGGGCCCCTTTCCCACCCCCTTGCTGAAGCCCATGCCTCAATGCTAAAAATTCACACGGTCTCTTGTGCATTCTGCGAAGGCGAAAGCCGGCCTCTTTTTCTTATCACTCGATTGTACTGATCATTTTGATTGGTTATTGAATATTGCCTTAATTACATGACGTGCGGCGCTTGAGCGTTTCTGGAACAGATGATCTCAGCAGATGCACCGCGGCTACGTTTGATCGCTACCGATTGGCCTACACGTCACGAGACTTTGCGGTGAGCGCGTTCTGCTGTAGAGCCGACTTGCACAAAAGAAGCTACCTCGACACAGTGCATGGCGTCGAGACTTAATCGCAACGCACGGCAGTCTCACTCGAACCTAAGATTTTTTTTATTGTTTATTTGATACAAGATGATGACTTTTCGCTCACAAACAACGACACCGACGCCGACACCGGAATTTCTGCGGAACGAGCTGTTTAACGCAATAGCGTTAAAAAAATCTCACGTTCGAGTGAGAATCGAACCCAGGCCGTCTGCATGGCAAGCAGGTGTTCTACCACAGAGCCACTCCATTGCTTGGAACTGCACTGAAATTAACTTTAATCCTCCACATGCATACGCGTCCTGTGTACAGGTGTCACAGTACGAGATGTAATGTCGCAGTAAAACATGGTTCAGGGCACAAGCGCATATTGTCATCGGGCGTCACACCAAGTGAACTGCATAACGAGTTGGTGGTTTAAAGCCGACCACCCATTACAAAAGGCACACACATTACTGCGCGTATTCCATTACGAACACGGAGTGGGTGCATCGCAACTTCGAAAACGTATTATGCGCGTAATTGCTGCTGGAATAAAGCATGCCACCCATTACAAAAGGCGTACACATTAGCGCGCGTATTCGCTTACACACACGTAGTGGGTACACTTGTCATAACAGTGCTCTTAAAGTGGGCGGAAACCTTCACCTTTACTATAGGTATGTCGTGTGTGTGTGTGTGTGCGTGTGTGTGAGACCGGGCGAGTGAACATAATGACAAGCGAAATAGAGCACGATAAGGATGGGGCCGGATATCGCTATCGCGTTCAACTCTTGAAGGCGAAGCTTAAGCGTCCCCCAAATTTTTTCTTCCGTCTTTTGCGCTGAGTGACCACATTTTCAGTATATTTTAACATGATGAAACGATCTCTCTCCTCACGGCGATAGCGAGATGTACTCTGCCATCAAAAGTGGACGGTGTAAAGAGCTGACGCACGTATGGAAGAATAAAGAATAGAGGTTTTTGTATTGAAATAAAAGGTAGAAATATTGAATGTCCCCGTTATAACCTCGCTAATTTTACGCTGGTAAGAGAAGCATAACTCATCTGAAGCTAAGGTCCAAGCCAGTACTTTCACGACAAAGCTACGACATATCGTCACTTGCTGAGGTCGCAGCTACGGCCTTTAAAAATTGACAGCGTCCCTTATGCACTAATCTCTGACGACTCGAAGGCGAAAGCCATATTTTTCTCTGTCGATGCATTGTTCCTGCCCGGCCACCCTCCGAATGCTTTCTGCACCTAACGTGGTTTTGCACTGCCTCCGTGATCGGCCATCCTTCGACCTAGCTAAGATTTCACGTGATGCCGTCATCATGTGACGTCACATCACGTGGCTTTACAACGACGTTACATTTTTTTGCGATCTGTGACGTCATGATGAAGTGATGTGGTGACGTCATCACGTGATCATGATTTTTTGCTCGTGTTGACGCCGCCGACGTGGAACACCGGTCAATTTTCCTGTTTGCTGAGGCATCTAACGTTTTCGCCTTAAAATGGCGTCCGATGTCGTCGCTATTGTCATTCATACTCTACGCGTAAGATAGCATCGACCTCATCGGTAAGGTGAGGTAGAAGATGCACGATGGATAACACAAACATAGGTAATACACGTTCACTTGTGTAATCAACTTACACTATAACACCTCACTGCGCTGCTTCTATTACAGGTGAACAGTGCTGGAGTTGCATTATTTGGATCTATTGAAAGTGCATCGATAGAAGACTTTAAGCAATCGTGGGACGTGAATTTCAACGGGCCGCTTCGCATGATGAAAACCGCTATGCCATACTTGTGTCAAACTAAAGGTACAGTTTTGCACGGTATTTTAATTGTTGTGATCACCTGGTTTGTTTTCTTTCGCTATGCACGGGCGCCGGTCCCATGTACGAGAGACAACCTCTCAAACAACTTCATCCTTCACTCTACCGAGTTAAGCACAGCGCCGCCGCTCTAGTGCATATGACACCGCGGTTCCCAAGGATTGGTAGAAGTGACCCCTTCTGCCGAGAGGCCGCCGCCGGCGATTTCCTCGTCAGCAAGATTTGAAGCAGCTGCCCGTTGTTGACAACTTCCTTTGGGAAGGATGTGACAGATCGACAGGTCAAACTCGCACACACGCACGCACGCACGCACACACACACACACGCACGCACACACACACACACACACACACACACACACACACACAGAGAGAGAGAGAGAGAGAGAGAGAGGCGTGGGCGTGGTAAAATTAGATTAGGTATGAAGTGGCAGAGGGAAAATAGATATGCCAAGGGCGCCTGCAGATAAGCTGAGCATCGGTAGGAAAAAAGACGCCGCTAGAAGTTGCGTCCTCTGAGCGCGTTGTTATAGCACATATCAATGTAACGAGTTACTCCCTCTATTAGCAGGTACACAAACGAGTTCGGACAGTCGAGCTCGGAGACATTAGTTGTAAATGTGAAGTATAAGGATCCATACGGACATACTGATCCCAACAGTATATCCGTATGTGTAAGAGGGACAGAGCCTTATAGAAGTGAGCAGAGAAAATAAGTGCCACAGATGACAGCAAAATGTGCAAATAAAGAGCCGTGTATCGACTGTGGCTTTGTGGAGAAGCGGTTTATCCCTTTGCGCCACGCATTATGATTCACCGTCTATAAACACGTGAAACTAACATAATTTGATGCCAACATTGTGGTGCGCACAGTTAAAGCAGGTAAAAGTGTAAAAATAATTTGTAGTGCATTTTACAGCAATCAACTGTTATTAAAACGTAATTTGTTATCTATTTATTGTACAATCACACATGCTATATTTCTTCGTAAACTGAATTCAAGAACCCACTCAAATTACACGCGATAGTTATCTGCTGGCAACGAGCCGTCCTAGAAAGGTAAAGAAATATTTTTTTTTTTCGAAATTCCTGCCGAAACGCCCCAGGTCCAACGTCTAGTTAGACACGGTACTGCGTCACCAAAGAGATCATGAGTAGCAAACTATTTCTACCAGAAGTGATACTATAAAGCTAGTATATAAAGTAATAAAACTATAATATAAAGTTCACTCAAGTGAGAGTTCACTGTATAAAGCAACTTAAGGCAACAAGATTGCCTATTGATTATTAGCCAAATGGGTACGCCGTGTCGCTAAGGGTTACGAAAAATAGGCGAAATAAACTGCCGAAGGGAACACACTTGGGCTGGCTAAGTGGGCAATGGTTATAAGAAGAAAAAAGTGCTAAGAGCCGAGACGAAAAGAGGGCACAGTGCTGCGGTCTGTGTTCCTTCTTTCTTCCCGTCTTTGGCACTTCTTACAATGATAATAGATAAATGCGGAAAGGATGGCTGGAGTGGCCGTTGTAAACATATAACCTTAATTGTTGGGAGAGGCACAGGGACAATACAGGGAGCAATGATAGCAGGATACCCGAACCTGAATGAAGAGCGAACAGCTGATATCGCAGACACGCACAGAAGATATTCGAGGCATTTTCAATGGCGGCCTAGGGATTACAAGGAAATGGAAAAAGTGATGCAGCGGGAGATCAAACAAGCACTAAAGAACTGTCGCAACGGAAAACGAAAACTACGTCTATTGATCTCGGCAAAGATAAAGCACGCGCGACCGCGCCCGGTCGACCAAAAGGTAGTGTACTGAGCAGGCCCGTAGCCGGGGCGGGGGGGGGGGGGGCTGCTTTTATTATTCATTTTACCGAAAATGAATAATAAAAATGGCTGTTTTTCTGCAATAGTCAAGGTTCTCAGCAAGTGCCCCTCCCCACCCCGAAATTTTTATGAAGAGGGGTGTTTTACCGAAAATGAGTAATAAAAGTGGCTGTTTTTCTGAAATAGTCAAGGTTTTCAGCAAGTGTCCCCCCCCCCCCACAACCCCCCGCGCCCCGAAAACATTCCTGGCTATGAGCCTGGTACTGAGACATGCGGCCGCCATTCCTGCCCCTCCAAACCATATCTACGACAAGGAGATATAGTTTGCTTCATATAAGCGAGCGACGTTTAGGATATTTGTGGAACAAAAGCTTAAATAAGAGTGATAGAACAAAAATCGTTACAGGTGGAGATAACAGTAGATTACAAAAACAGGAGCTTTTACGAGGAAACAGCAAGCACTTTCGCCGCAAGGGCGAGTCAGTCAGTGGGATAGCAACAAACTCGAATGTACACGATGTAAGGCTAGCAACTCACCCCTTTAAGGGGTATTCAGACGGGGGAGGAATGCTCGGGGGAGACGGGGGGGTTGCGGATCACGTGACCACGACGTCACGGATTAGCGAGTGGGCGTGACCCCCCCGCGCCTCCTCGGAGGAGACGGGGACGTTTTCCCCGAAAGGACAAACAATCCCCCGGCGGTGGGGGATGTGGCGGAATTTCTGGCTCTTGTTTGGCCACATTGTTGCACTTGCTCCTGCAGAGAGCGGCAGTGGGTGTCCAGTCTGCAGTTGGGGTCATCTGTAGCTGGGGTCATCGTCGTCGGCAGCTGGTGAAACGGGCGGTACAAGCCACAGGAGTAGTCTGGTAACACTGGTCTCCCCCTCCGTTCGCCCCGTCCGTGTGAGTGGGGGCATTTGTGGCGACTTCTCCTCGCGAGTTGACGTCACTAGGCTCCGCCTTTACCCCCCGAGCATTTCTCCTCCGTCTGAATACCCCTTTAGCGTCCGACCTGGCACAAGTCAACGAAACGCCGGCGTGAGGAAACACGGCCACTGCAGCGAGCGGTGAGAACACAGCGTGCAAAAAAAGTGTGAGGCTTCTGCTGATCGCTCTCCAGACACGGGGCGCTCGAACGCACCAGGTCGTTCGACCGGCTTGTCGTGCCACGCAGCCCCCCACCCCCACCCCCCTCCACCGACTGGGACCCCCATGTGCCTTTTGCGCGACGGAAGGGGGCCGGCGCGTTGCCTCTTCCCTTGAGGCGTAATGTTAGGCTGCCCTCGCACGCTTCTACTCGCGCATTGAACATACGGCGAGCGGGGCGATGTTATCGGCTTTGGAACTTTATACAGAACCTCATAGCAACGGCAGAAATGTGCCTCCAGTCTTTATGTAATTGATGTCGCAAAAAGTACTACGTGTATTTTACTGACTATGAACACAGTTCCTCGTAGTGCACCCTAATTACTACGAACGTTTCTATAATTTAGCGCATGAGCGCATTTTTTGTTACCGTTTGTGTGTTAAAAGTAAGGTACGAAAAAGCTACGCTATATACTGCGTCTAAGACTGTCATTCGGCCAGTAGCCTTGCGTGATATACGCCTGCTTTCTCTTTTCAGGTAGCATCGTGAATGTTTCCAGTGTCTCATCATTGACTGCAGTATGTATAAACTTACGGAATTGAAGAATTCACGTGTTGGCGTTCTAACCCTTTGAGACGCTATGTGCACAATTATTTATGTACACCACTTGTATTTGCTATTTCTATCCACTGGGGGCTAAGAAAGTGCAAGATACCTTGACCTATAGATGAACTGAACGTCTTGCATGATAAATTTGTTTTTCATTTGACTTCATTTTGCGGTGTACTGTTGCATATGATTACTTTGCCAAACGCACTGCCATGTTCGACGAGTCATTCGATGTGCCGCTTCCCGCGAGTCACGTCAAAAGTACTTTTTTCCCCTCAAAATCGACTTACCTAAAAAACGAATGTGCGCTATATTTAGAGCCTGACATTTCATTCTGTTATTGCACAAACACAGCGTGAATGACTTCACAATAAATGAATCATTTCAGAAGTCAATTTAATTAGGATTAATTACTATAACACGCATAAATCAATGTATTATGACATTATTTTTCCTGCAAGAGATTATTGAATGCCTTGAAATATTGTATCGATTTGACACATTTACAAACAGTTCTTCATAGGTGGCTTCTGAAAGGGCTAGATAGTGTTAGCCTACTAGTAGTCGTACCGTATTTCTAAATGATACTAATGACTTCTAATGGCGTTTACCTGTTTCTAAATGACGCGGTGACGAGTAATCCCGTGCCACGAATGAGCTAATCCGGCTTTATTATACCTAATGCGTGCTGTCGACGATTTCTCCTATTTCTACTTCATATATGCGATAGTCCATGTTCATTCAGCTTGGTGGCCGGGAATGAGCACGAGGAAGTTTGCGCCATAACATAAATTCAGGATTCGAGTTGACACCAATGTCTTTCGAACACAAACATTCACAGTACCCGGAAAAGCGGACAGGGAAGCAGCGTCCACCGTTGCGCATTTGTAAAACTACCTCTCGTAGCTTCTTCTGTTTCGTAACTTCAATGTTTTTGCACATGGCGACGGGTGTCCTTTGGTGATTTCTTGCGCATTTCATGATTAGCTGCTTCTGAAAGCATTGTGAATGCGTAGTAGTCAGCTCCATTCCCTCACAAAAAACGCCACGCCTGCGCTGAAACCGCAGCACAGTCACAGCGAAAGCTGGAAGACCGGCGTTTCTAGAGCCCGTTAAGCTCTCTTGGGGCTACAATACAAGTACACTAGAAAGGTACCAACTACGCCATAAATCACAATTTTTGTGAAGTTGGGAAGCACCTACCAAGCCATTATTCGTCATTCTGCGGAGAAGCGAGGCACCAGCTACGCGTCTGTAAGGCATTATGTGCACTTTGTTGACGCGGCGACTGATGACGATGAAGAATTATGGCTCAGCCCTTTGTAATGGGTTGGAATCTTTAAACGGCCCACCAGTTATGTAATTTGCATTGGGTGACGCCCGGTCGCTATTTCCCTCTCCCATCCTGCTGTATAATATACGATGACGTGGGAGAGAGACGGGGGGGGGGGGGCGAAGAACTTTACTGAGACCCCGAGGAAATGGATCATGCTCTTATGGGCTTCCTTGGCAACCAATACAAGTGCACTTGCGAGGAACCCACTACGCTATAAATCATTGCAATTTTACTGAGACCCCGAGGAAGTGGATCGTGCGCTTATGGGCTTCCTTGGCCACCAATACAAGTGCACTTGCGAGGAACCCACTACGCTATAAATCGTTGTAATTTTTGAGAAGTAGGGCAGCAGGCACCGTGCCATTTTTCGTCATTCTACGGAGAGCGTTGGTACCTGCTAAACGCATGTAAGGCATTATGCGCACTTTGTTGATGCTGTGCCTGACGACGATGAAGAATTATGACAGAGCCCTTTGTAATGGGTTGGAAGCATTCAACAACCTACTCGTTGCGCAATTCGCATTGTGTGACGCCTGGTTACAGAATTCGCGTTGAGCGACGCTTGGTGCTTATTTTACTCTTCTACCACGCTATATTACATATGCTAATGTGGTTCCTTCCCGACATGAAGCCTGTATGGCACCTTTTTGCAAAGCAGTTCCAAGCACCGGCATGGCTCAGGAGAAAGACGAAGACGCCGTTCGGAACGGTTGTGTTTTTGATGTTCTCCGCTACAAAGGATCAATCGGCTTCAAGCCGAGGTACTGCCCAGGTTTCTACCAGCAGTAATGACTACCGTATCGTCCTGCCCCGTCTACCTACTGGTAAGCTCGTCGCTGACTCCGTTTTCCTGCATGCAGACCTTGCTGGCCGCCCATACCGAGCGCAGGACTTTCGAGATGCCCTCCGGAATATCATAGACCTTGCTGATATAACCTCGATCGGGCAATTTCAAATGTCACATGTCTGGATGGTGACTTGCAGGACTGCGCTATCTAAAATGAAGATAGTAACCTGTGGTGAATTCTTTGTTCGAGGACGAAGATGCGTCGTTATAGACCCTGAACCCACGGAAGTTAAAATGAAGCTGTTATGGCTCCCTGAACGCCTGGAAGATATTTATGTGCACGAAGCCTTTCAGCCTTTCGGAAAGATCAAGTCGATTTCAGCGGAAACTTGGAGGGTGTCAGAAATGGAACAGATGAGGACCCTTAACCGAGACGTTGTACTGGCACTTGGTGACGGAGTCCGTGTCTCCGACATCCCGCATCTGCTCTCAGTTTGTGGTCTACAAAGCCTAGTGCTAATTCCCGGCAGGCCACCTTTGTGCCTTCGTTGCAACAAAGTAGGACATATTCGTCGACATTGCAGGACACCACGCTGCGAAGATTGTCGGCGGTTTGGACACACGGCTGAAGAATGTGTGGCGACGTATGCCAATAAATTACGACATCGCATGCGACCACCTGAAGATGCGTTTCCAGAACACATCATGGACGCTACGGAAGTCCTCGATGCAACGGGAGACCTTCCACGTGCTGCCGTCGCTGAGCCCTGTGCTGTTGACAAGGACGCAGCTAGTGACTGTGCTGGAGCGGAGAACTCTAAACAAGCGTCAAACACCGTAGATGTGACAGACAGCGGAGAGAAGGAAGCAGTACCTGCACATGAGTCAGTATTGACACAAAAGGAAAGCCCCAGCAGTAATGCTGATGTAGAAACGCCACGTGAGAAGCTAACTAGTGCCGATGTGCGAGAATCCGTCGATGTTTCTATAAGTAAGCGCCCGGCGTCGTCAAACCCTGAGACGAGTGAGGAAAGTGACTCGGCGGTTGGCCCCAGACAATCACGACGTCGGAGATCATCAAAGCATGCAGGAAAGTGCAGACGTTCAAGATCAAGGAGGCCTGGCGGCGGTAACGGGGAGCATTCGCGCGCCCCTTCCCCACCAGACCGGCGTATGCAGCTCTGATAAAAGTGTAGACACCATGGCGCTGCCACAGAAAGTCACTTTTGCAACGATCAACGTATGTGGACTTCGAACCAAGCAGAAGCAGGTGCAGCTCCGCCGGTTGCTGTTCAGCCGCCACCTTGACTTCGTCGCCGTTCAAGAAACGAAGATCGAGAGTGAAGTGGACATGGAGAGGGCCTTGCGGCCATATCTCTCCGTATTTGATGTAATTGTTTCGCACGCTGTAGGCCTATCGGCGGGCTGCCTTTTGTTTCTTAGGAAGAGTTTACCGTATTCTTCTGTTGCTTATAATGTTGACGCAGAGGGGCGGCTTATACAATGCGACTTTATGTTGTATGGTTTGCCGTGGCGCCTAATCAATGTATATGCCTTCAATGATGCACCGCGGCGCACTAATTTCTTTGAAAGCTTGGCCACTTTGCTAGATCCTGACCGTAACATTCTGCTCATGGGTGATTTCAACTGTGTTTGCAGTCCGTGTGATCGTACTGGGTTTAGCCGCAGCGATAAGAGTGCTGAAGTGCTATCTCTGATAGTTCAAAATGCGGGACTTGTTGACATAGGAGCACTGAATAGATTACCCTCATATACACATGCACAGGGTAGTACTCACACTAGAATTGATCGCATTTATGTTTCAGCGCCTCTTATTTCTCGCGACCTGTCATGCAAAACGGAGCCTATTTCGTTCTCAGATCACTGCACTGTTGTGGGGCAGATTGGTCATAACACTCGATCATATTTCAGACTGCAGTGGGCACTCTGGAAACTCAACTCTTCAATTGTCAGTGACCAGGAATTTACTGCTCGCGTGCGCGTAGCCCTGAGGAGTTGCTTGTCGGCTGACATGCCTTTGTTTGCCTCTTGGGAATTTTTCAAACAAGAAGTTCGGACAGTAGCTATCGAAATCGGATCAGTGCGGGGTTTTTACAGAAGGTTAGAACGAAAGATGTTGCTAAAGAATCTTCAAAACTTATATGAATTTGAATGTGAGGCGCCTGGTTGTTACACAGACGAAATCGCTAATGCCAAATGCGCACTCCAGAGGTACGACACCTTACGCTACAGAGGTGCCCGTGTTCGATCACGCAATACTCGTACCTTGCATTCAGAGGAACCCACACGTCAAGCCTTACTCGATGAATACCGCAACGCAAAAAGCAAATTTATACCAGATTTATATTCGCAAGGGTCATTGGTAACTAATACAAGTGAAATCATGACAGAATTTGAAGCTTATTACACAGCATTGTTCAGCGATTCCTATGAAATACAGAATGAAGATCTAGTAACGCAGTTTCTGTCATTTGTGACTCCTTTATCGGACGAAGAGTGTGAGTCTATTAGTGGGCCTATCACTTTAAAAGAAATAGAACTCGCCGTTGACCAGTTACCGATGTCGAAAACGCCAGGACCCGACGGGATGTCGGGCGAATTTTACAAAACCTTTAAATCCTTACTGTGCCCGGTACTGCTGGACATTTTCACGCAGAGTTTGAATCTGGGGACCCTTCCTCAATCTTTTACAAGAAGCCACACCGTCCTAATTCCGAAATACTCAGATAGAGAAAAGCTTCGTCATGTTGACGGCTACAGACCGATTACACTGTGTAACGTTGACTATAAAATTTTTGCAAAAGTACTATCAAACAGACTACAATTTGCAATGTCAATTCTTATTGGCGCCCACCAGACTTGCGGCCTGAAAGGTCGTTCAATACAAACGAACATACACATTGCCCGCACGGTATTGGAACATTCTTCCCACTCGTATGACCAACTGGCAATATTACAAGTGGATTTAGCGAAGGCGTTTGATCGGGTTCGTCATTCCTTTCTATTTTCTCTTCTAGACCATGCTAACATTGGTTCCACTATATTCAAAGGTATAAAACTATGCTACAGTGATTGTTCAACTCGTTTGATTGTTAATGGCCACCTGTCAAAACCTGTGTCGATTCACTCTTCTGTGAAGCAAGGCTGTCCGTTATCGCCACTGCTTTTTGCCCTCTATTTGGAACCATTGTGCTTAAGCGTGATTCAATCTTGCAATGTTCATGGTTTCAGTGTTTACGGAATTGAGGTGAAAGTATTAGCGTATGCGGATGACCTGGCGTTCTTTTGTACAGACATTTCCAGTATAAAAACAGTGGTGTCCACTATTCGGGAATTCGGAACCATTTCTGGTGCACGAATGAACTTTGCTAAAAGTTTAGGACTGTGGTTCGGCCCGTGGGCTTATAAACCAACGAATTTCGAGGGTATTGCATGGTCTTGTGTGCCACCGAAATACCTTGGCGTTCCATTGGATGCATATAAGTCAAGCGCACATTATTGGAAAGAACGTGTACCCAGCCTAAAGCGTTACGCCCAGACGTTTATTCCCCATAACCTCTCAATTTTTGGCAGAGCTAAAGCATGCAATCTATTCCTGGCAACAAAATTATTCTACGTACTGCAAATACTACATTGTTCCAGGGTTTACATTCAGAAGTTTCACCGAATCTTTGCTACCTTTATTTGGTCATCAAGTTACGAGCCGATGAGGCGTGACAATGTTTTTAGACCAGTTTGTGCAGGTGGTCTTGGGTTGGTGCATCTCTTTATTAGACAATTGGTATCCCGTTTTTTCTACTTTCGGGACTGCGATCATCCGCTGCTTCGAACATTTTTACAAGTGAATCTCGTCGATGTCTTACCAAGTTTAGTGGTATCTGCTAATTATGCCTCGCCTCCCTATTTGCAAGGATTCATGCGTGAAGTGTATGAATCAGTGCGGTTTTTGACAGTAAGATTCTCTAACGACTATTTATTCTCTAGTTCACGGAAAGATCTATATAATGCCATATTAGATATGTTGTTTCCTGCACCTTTGTACCGCTCACTATATGCTGGATTACCTGGACACGACGTGCTTGTGCGTGTGAAGAAAATGCCTATTTCACCAACATCCAAGACATTCTTCTACAAAGTGCATACACAGACGCTGCCTGTGAAGACCTGGTTAAGCAGCAAAGGCATCTTTGTATCTTCAGTTAACTGTCGCCTCTGTGAAGTTCCGGAAACTATAGAACATTGCTTCATCAGCTGTAAAGACGCCATACTCTTCTGGGACGTTCTACAAAGGGCTTTTAAAAAACAACTCGATTTAAATTCGTATAGCATACGTTATCTCATGCCACCCAAAAGCCATTCTATGCCTGTTGACATGCTATTACTAATGGGTATGCACAGTTTATGGAAAACTCGCATGTTAGACAGGCATGCGGAACCCATGGTATCATCGTGGTTGCATCTCATTCAAATGGCTCTTCAGCTAAAAGACTTTTACGAACAATTAGAGTTTCAACCGGACTGGTATCCACTCTTCATGAAATGTATAGCTTTAATACCCTTTTAGGACTTCTGTGTAACGCTTGTGCGCTGGTAGAGGCCGCCTTGAGTATTTTGTTCGCTATGTATGCTAATTACACACATTTGTAATAAATACCATGAAAGAAAAAAAAAAAAGCACCGGCATGGCTCAGAGGTTGAATACTGGGCTCCCACGCAGAGGACCCAGGTTCGAACCTCGTTCCATCCTGGAATTTTTTTATTTCGTTTTTTTTTCTTATTTCGAGCGATACTGCTTACGGACACCGGCGGCGGCGGCGGCGGCGGCGCACAACTACGGCGCCAAAAACGGCCGGTGAAATGATCTCATAACAGCTTTCGCTGTAATATAATGCCCTTGAGGCACTGCGCGCAACAATATTGAATTTTTTAAGTGAGCATAGTGTCAAAAAACAACTCAGGACAGGAAAGCTTCAGATTCACTCAAGAAAATGCAATTCCGGAGCTTTCACGTAATGTGCCCAGTGAAAACACTTTTGGGTGATATAAAAAAGCCACGCGCTTTCTTATGCGTTCACCTAAGACCAGTGGCGTGGGCAGAATTTTTTTTCGATTGGGGGGGGGGGGGGGCGCACGCCCTTGATCCGACGTGGAGTCCAGGCAGGTAAGTGTGGTCGAAAGTCATTTTGTGCTCTGTATAGCACGGCAGAAAAAAATTTCGGGGGTGGGGGGTGCACGGGACCGGTGTGCCCCTCATGGCTACGCCAGTGCCTAAGACCACTTGAAGGTGAAATACCTTCCTCTTCTCAATCGATCGTATTGATCCTTCATCTCCCCCCCCCCTCTCTCGAAGCTTCCAGCACCTCAAGTGATATTGCGCTGCCTCCGGGATCTGCCCGCCCTTGACCAAGCCACAATACCGTGTTATGACGTCACTATGTGACGTCATGTTATGTGACGTCACACTGAAGTCATACATGGTCACGCGATTTTGCATCTCGTGCTGACGCTGCCGACGGTCACTCTTCGCGTTTAATGAGGCACCTTAAGAAGCTTTCGCCTTCAGGAGTCCATAAGCATTCGCAACCAGAGATAAGTCAAATACTCTGACATTTCGCTGCATTCAATGTAGTAGGTCGCACTTCATATCGCTTTTTCTCACTGCCCGCTTTTTAAACTTGCTTACTACTGCTAATCACTATGGCCGCACTATTACTATACGGTCTTCTACTACCGTAGCTACTCAAATACCTGAAAACTGGTACGACGGCTGCAAGTTTACCTCTCGTTACGTTGAAGCTTACCAGAATTTCTACCATGTCTGTCTCCACAGGTCCAGAAAATCGTGCCCTACGCTGTCACCAAGGCAGCCCTGGACCACCTGACTCGGTGCACTGCACTAGGTGAGTCTTTTGTTAGGAAAGCGACGTATGTAAGTAACCTGCAGTGAGCGGCGCAGTCAAACGCGGTGAACCACGCAGTAGCCAGCACGCAGTTTTAATGCCTGCCGCGTTTTTCTCAGTCTCCTGGAACCACCTACGAACAATTCTGCAAAAATTCTACAGCGTTGGGCGCCTTTCTCCGACCACAACTAGAAAGTGCTACTTTCTGAACTTCATGACGCACCCCCTTCAGGATCCTCAGGTTATCAAGCACGTACGACCGCATTCGCCGCCGCTTCTATTGGTCGCCCGGTATCGCTCGATCAATTCGACGCTACGTTTCTTCCTGCAATTCCTGTCGGCGTCGAAAAAGGCCCTAGGTGCTCCGTGATGGCTATCTCCAGCCAATAGACATTATCGTACAGGCACTCTTCCTTGTTGGGCTTGACATTCTCGGCCCCTTTACGATGTCTCTCTTCAATTCGCATCCAGACGAACTGTGCCACAATAGACTCACGTAATCCTGGAAAGAAATGCGCGGATGCATTCCGCATTTAACGACCTTGTGAAATTGACGTCACAGCCTGCAAAACTGGGGAATTATTCCTATAATTTCTAGATGTCCATGAATCAGAGGCAGCCTCGCCACGGTGGTCTAGTGGTTATGGCACTCGACTGCTGATCCGAAGGTCGCGGGATCGAATCCCGGCCGCGGTGGCTGCATTTTCGATGGAGGCGAAAATGTTTGAGGCCCGTGTACTTAGATTTAGGCGCACGTTAAAGAACACCAGGAGGCTGACATTTCCGGAGCCCTCCACTACGGCGTCTCTCATAATCATATCGCGGTTTTGGGACGTTAAACCTCAGATATTATTATTATTATTATTATCCATGAATCGGAGGCAATACTGTCTCTATTGTTAATGGGCGTCAAACGAAAAGCGCGATGCGTGGCTATGTGGGGATCTCTGTTTCGACAAAAGTCTACGTATTGCGGACATCATAATAATTAAACGCAGACCCAAGCCCGATGATTAGGTAATAATAGAAACGAGCGTCTCTTGCCTGAAACCGCCGTAAATTTACATGACTCTTTCCTTTGCCTCTTATAAAAAATTTAGGGTCGCAGCTAGAGAAAGCGTTTAAGCGCCATGCGGACGTCGCTGCGAAACCGGAATTGTCTCACAGGATTTATAAACGTCGACCAAACCGAATGTTGCTGTATAGTGTGGCAGAACATTGAAAGTGAGAACGCTTTGACTCGCAAAATACAGTCTATCACAAAAACGAATCATTTGCCTCTGTACTGCCATGTATATAACTCTTGCACATATACCACTCTTTAAAGAGACACGCTGACACTCTTTTGGGGAATCGTGGGACGCCAACTCTACGAACGAGTGTTAGCGTGTAAGTTTCCCGTGAAGTTTTGAGGACATCTCGTACACAACCATATTCCAAAGAGGCGTAGCTGAACGCACTCATCGGTGTGCCCTCTAGAAGTCTTATAGATGTTTCCTAGGACGCTGAAATGGCCGCCGAACTCCATACGTGAGCTTGCCAGGATGTATCGATTTAAAATTAACTGGATGTGATCCCGCTTTTCTAGAATGGTTAAGGCAACAACTGTATCGTGACAAGCACAACTTTGCGAAGCAGCTCGAGGCGCCCTTCACAAGCATCCAGCCGGATTATATAGAGAAATCTTATTATATATAGCGCCTGTCCTGTCTATCTCGTCTTGTGAATTGCCTGGTTTTTGCGCACAAAGTTTCCCATCAGAGAAATCTTTGTTTCGCTAAAATCAGCCTTTGAACATGACAAAAGGCACTGACTTTTCAAACATCTTACCAAGTTTGCCTCAGTTAGGACGTGTATTCGATTCGGTTCCACTTCCTTGAGAACTGTACTTGAATTCGTTAAGTTTGGCTTTTTTTTTGGGGGGGGGGGGGAGGAAATACAAAAACCGGGAGTTAGGTCGCCGTAACTTTTTCCTCCCTCGTACAATACACGTTTCTGAAAAACAACTCCAAGGCCATCGTTAAGTTCGCGTGAATAGGACCGTTCAAGTATTGCTGGCTGAGCATCCTTCGTTCAGAATACAGAGACTTCGTTCGAAGACACTTCTCGGCAAAACTGCACCCTGAACGCCTAAACGTGCCAAGTTGTCTAGAGGAATATCAGAATAATTTCTTCCCTTTCTTGCAGAGAATGCCACTTACGGCGTACGTGTGAACACAATCAAGTAAGTTTACTTTGTTTTGATTTGCGAAGGACAACCGCCCGCTTGTAGCACAAGGGTAAAAGGAAATTCATAGTGATGCCTAAAAAAGAAAGCTTCTTAGTTGACTAAAAATTCATCCTGGTCCGAGGAGTGAGCCCAGAGCCAACGCCTTTCTAGAGGGGAGGGGGGTCGTCGCTGTACCTACTGAGCTAACAATGATGCTAGCAACTGGCAGTGTGAACGGTGAATAATTCGACATATCGAAGTCCATGAACGCTGAACATGTCAAATCAATTACGCGGAATCCCGCAAGGTGGCGGAAGGGTTATGACACAGAAAACTGACAACCACCCGTCTGTAGCACAAGGCTACAAAGAAATTCTAAAAAGACAGGGCGTGCAAACACGGACACACGAAAGAAGTCAGGACACCACAAACGCCGACTAACAACTGAAGAGACGCACAACGGCTGAAAAGAAAGAAGGCACGAAAACTTATCTGCGCATGCCCATGCAACAGGCGAACCTACTAATCCGGCACGCGTGGCGGTCTACGTGGAAGATAACTGTTAAGGCATTTGATTTCATCTTTATGCAAGTTAATCGACGGTTGGCTCACGCATGCGCTACCACTATTCTCGATATGCCATGCTTCAATCATCAGGCGCGTTTCTTCATTTCTATGACGGTACAACACTGTGCATTCATCGAATTTTGGCGTGCACTTACAATCTCGACAATGTAAAGATAGATTAGAAGGTGAGCCTCCTGTTAGCGATCTCTTATGTTCCAACAATCTCTGGTTAATGCATCGGCTCGTTTGTCCTACGTAGAAGCGACCGCAGCTGAAAGGGACCTTATACACCACACTCGTACGGCAATCAGTGAATTTGTTCGTGTGTTTTACGAAACAAATATCGGTCCGCTTCTTGTCTTTTACTCGCTCATTCTTCCTCTTCCTCTGCCGATTGATTGAAAACGAATGTTTTCTTATTTTTGTATATCTGATGCGAACTGATGATGTCAGGAAACGCCGACTGCACCAAACCGACAGTTTCCATGGGTATACGCCCACCGTAACACTGTTCGCTTAGTTGTTCAAGATAAAAATTGGCCGCGTATCTGCGTGCTTCGCTGCAAATGTCGTCTAAAGACGGTAGAAGAGGCGCTGCGTGAGATATGAACGCCATCTGGCAATACGTCGGGAAACGTGAATGCTGTGTTGCGGGCTGGTAGTCCCGGCGCAGCAGCAGGCGAAGACCGGCGGTGACCAACGCGACCGGCGGGGACGCCAGCCAGCCCGAACACGCGGTTTGGCGCGAAGCGCCGAAGCAGAAGAAACGTCCGCACTCAACGAGTACTCTCCACACACTCTTTTATATTCACGTCGCCTGGATAAAGCAGGAATGCCAGATCGGTGCCCCATGGCATTCGTACAGTGCAATACTGAACCAAAACCGAAACACAACAATGAGCTCGTGCAGAGGGAACGGAGGAAGCCAAGTTTCGGCGCAGTCGCATTTTCAGAGCAGCTTAAGAAACTAGGGTCTCTAGAATTACGTATCTATGTATTTTCTATTAAAGGAACACACCACCTAATACTTACCTAGTGATGTTGCGCCTCCGATATGCGTAATGTTTGCTTTTTGATCAACAATGTACACAAGTATGAACCTAGTCAGCCGTTCATGATGGCTGGCCCTTGGGCAAGTGGTTCAACTTTGGCCGAGTGGCTGAATCGAGGGACGTGCCGACAAACAGAAAGACAGGCAGAAAGACAGACCAAAATTTCTGCGTTTAAGTTCCCCAAGAAAGACTATCGTCTTTAAAAAAACACAGAAGGTTAACAGCCCGGCATGGCGGCACCGAAACCCGTCCGTAAAATAGTCTACACTGTTGCTGTGATGACACAGTGGCCAGACAGCTGTGCGCACTGCTCGAGCGGGGCGCCATGAGCCCCCACCCCCTCCTCATGTGTACTTGACGAAGCCGTTCACTTTTAAACGCTAGCTCACGTTCTGCGATACCAACGATGTCGAGCATTTCAGGTGTCAGCGTTGATATTTGCTATCTGAATATCCGCTTCACTGCCGTCAAGTTGCATAGATCCCGATCGTCGAATAACTGCCAGCAGTTTATCTGCGCGTGTCGACATATACGCTATGGGCAAGCAAGATATGACGTGCGCGTCAACAGTGTCGACAAGCTTTCTTGCGGCATTGCAGTTTTCGCAATGCGAATGCAATCAAACAACGGAATTTTTCTGTCTTTGAGTACGTTTGCCTTTTCTCCCAAGCTGACACTTCAAGGCTTCCGCTGCCAGCATGCGAAGGTTCTGCATAATAATACTGAGCGCATAAAAGGCCTTAGGAACCTTTTGGGGGTTTGATCACTATGTCGACCTCTACGAAGCCCAGATGTGCGCCACTAAACGTGATTCCGAGCACATCAGATAAAAGAAATGTAGGCAGCGCAATGAGCGAAGTGTTTCTTCCCCGTACATTCATTTGCTGTGTGATGACGTTGACTACCGTAGAAGAGAAACCATTGAAGATATTTGATAAAGCGCATCCTCATTTGTTCTGCAGTGCCCATAATCAGACGCTAATTGTGATGTTGCGATTCACGCCAGTTCTCCCGTTCTCGCCTTGTTATTCAGCGAAGAAATGGGTAATGTCATGCCGAGATGTCGTGCAAAATCCGTCAAAATAAGCGCGACTCAATACTCCGCTCCGTCTGCCGAAACATGCATGTTCTATGCGTTTTCTTCGCAGTCCGGCTGAAGTGAAGACGTTGATGATGAAGAGCCCTGGAGTCACCGCAGAACAACACACGGAGGTGTGTGCCTTTACATCAAAACGAATAAACTACATTTGACTATATCTAACAGCACTACCGAAAATTTCATGAAACTAAAGTGAATCTCTGTTCAAGATTTATGCGCGTGTTTTTAGAACCTCGTTACACAAAAATAAAATTATCAATTTAACGCTTCGTTGCTGGCATAAATTGCTGATTCGGACGTTTTTAATGACTAAATTCATATCTGCTTGTTCTACTGCGCCTCTTGCATTTTAGTTACTCCTACAGCCGAATTTTTGTTATATTCATTACCGGTAGCATATTCTCAGCAAAATATGGCCATCGCTATAACCAATTAAGCTGTAAAGGTGAGCACACGATTGTTTATGGCAACTGCGGCAGGTATCCGGTCTGTATGTACATCCCAGTACCAACCACAATTAGAAGGTAGTAGCAGTTTCCAAGTTATTTCTTTTCCAACTTTAGAAAAAGGTGGTAGCAATTGCTAGTTTAGGGCAGTAATGGCTTGTCACATATGTTAATACCCTGTTTGTAACAACAGGGGTAGTAACTATTGCCAGCTGCGTCGTAACTAGCAGCAGATAGCGAAGGATTTGTGGCGCAAGCTGAGAACAATGAAAAAAAAAAGTTCACCGACGGTCACGATACTGCCTGATGCAAATTCTGAGCGCAGCTGCGAGTTAGGGCAACACAGACTGTGTATGAAGTTTTGGCTTTACGCAGCAGTAGCAATATAACATTTGCTGCATATTGCCACAGAAACTGCCAGCGCTCGAGTGCTATAAGCACACCACTCTGCATTGAAGGCGTCGCGAACCAGCGAAAGCGGCAAGAGCGGCCATTCTAAAAGAGCCGGTTCTAAACTCTCTTGAGGCAACTAATACAAGTACACTTGTAAGGTATCCACTGCGCCATAAGTCATAATTTTTTGTAGAGTAGGGAAGCACCCACTGCGCCATTACTAAGTTCTTCTTTCTGCGGGTAAGCGAGGTACTCGCTACACATCTGTAAGGTATTCTGTGCACTTTTTTGATGCTGCATGTGGCTGATGACGATGAAGAATTATGGTTGAGCACCTTGCAGTGGGTGGAAAGCTTTAAACCACACACTTATTGCGCAGTTAGCATTGTGTGATGTCTGGTTGTTATTTTACTCTTCTGCCACGCTATAGTACATAGGTTAACGCGATTCCTTGCCCGACATGACGCGTGTATAAGGTCTCTTTGCAAATGAGTTGCAAGCACCAACGTGGTTCTGTGGTAGAATACTCGACTGTCACGCAGAGGGCCCGTGTTGAAATCCCATTCGATCCTATATATCTTTTATTATTTCATTTTTTCATGTCTGTCGGTTACCAACGGCGACGCTGCTCAATGCAGGAACGGGCGCCTAAGAGCTGCGCTCTAAAAGAAGACAGCACAAGACGCCGACTTTCGACTAATGTATTTAAAATGTGCGCACACAGAGAAGGTGCAGCGCGTGCATACTATCACACAGCGCTATCTTAAAACGAACATTCACTCTTGTCTTGATGTATTAGACATCAGATAGCTCTTGAATACTAATGAGGCGTTCAACTTAGATGTGGCTGACCCTGTACACACCGCAGTTAGCATAAATAATTAGGTGCTCACTTGTTCATCTGAATTCACAACTTTATGTTGGCCATAGTTTGATGAAAAAAATGGCGGCGGTAATGAATATAGCAAAAATGAGGCTGTAGGAGGCAGAAAAACTGCCAATGTATGTCATTAGGCTGAAGAAGTAGAATTGTGGCATCCAGGATAGACATTTTCTAGTGAGCCTGAAGCAAAATACCTAGTACAGTTACGAGGTGCGATATGTCGAAATGTAAATTTTGTAGGCCACAAACTACACCGCGCAAAAACCCTGGACGCACTTGCGAATCTAGTGCCGAGTGCCAAGGAAACAACAAGATGTTTATACTGCTATCGTTAGGAGGAAGAGAAGCATGCAATGTTCCAGAAGCCAGGACGGCGGAAAAATGTGCCACACCGTACATCTTCATTTGCCAATGTTCATTAATGCCACATATCAGTAGACCTTGCTTCAGCAGTTTTCTCAAGAGTTGATATCAGCCGTATGGCTAGCGGAATCTTCACGCTCATTGCCATGCCACAAAAAAAATGCTCTAGTACAGTTAACGTTTTCTTGTTGGCGTCAGTCTGCTTCGCATGAAAAACCCAATAAATTCCAATAAGCGCCGTCACGCCTCCAATTACGTCTAGCACGTCTACAATGAACCACTCAAAAACCTTGAGACAATGTCGGCGGCTTTAGAAGCACCTGTGACCCTGAATGAAGGGGCAGCGTAGGTGTCCTGCAAGATGACGAACAGACAAAATCAGTATGACTTATGAAAAATATACTATAGTTCATACCAAATCGATTATGGCAGCTTTGCACTAGTGGGGCCAAGCCTGAAGGAAGAGCGGGGCTGGGTGGCCTTCCTCGTTTCTCTTTAATTTTTTGCTTTCTTTCTTCTACTTTCTCTTTCTCCCAGCTTCTTTTATGTCGTTTTGCGTCTGTTCCTTTCTACTTCTTTCGTTCTCTCTCTATTTCTTTCTGTTTCTCGCTCTTTCTGTCTTTATTTGTCTTTCTCTCTTGCTCTCTGTTTTCGTCATCTCTTTTTTCGTGTCCGTTCCTTTCTCTCTCTTTGTATGTCTTCCATTTTCTTATGTCTTTATTGTCATTGTTTACCTCTAATCTTCTCTTTCTTTCTATCGCTTTCTCTCTCTCTCTCTGTCTATCTATATTTTCATGTCTTTATTAACATTATTTCTCTCCATTTTTCTCTTTCTTTCAATCGCTTTCTTTCATGTGTTTCACGTGCTCCACCTCGCCGAGCGGAGTTTTCGTTGAACGCTCGCACCTGCTCTACTCGGTAAAATGTCACCTAACGTTGCCAGTTGAAAGAACGCCGTTCCCATCTTTCATGTATGGGTCATGTCATATATCTGAAGGGGATTTCAGTTCATGCTTCGAGGAAACGTGTCGATACTGATCTCGAGAACGACTAAAACGATGACGCGAAGTTTTTTTTCTAAGGTGATGTTTCAACTCCTAGTGATCGCATGGGGTTCCTTACGGAAAACAAATGCTACAGACGAGCCTCGTCCCTGTAGCGTAACCGAACAAAGCGTTATTAATCGCAATAGGCAAGAAAATAATGGAAATACCATTGAGCGTAGTCGCAAAAGTTTATTCCCTGTGAATCCGCGGGCTCAGTATTTGAGACCCCCTGTCATAAGAGGACATCGGATAAAATTTTGGAAGTCTCCTGCAGAAAATACGAAAGCTGGTAAGCTTGTATGCATACAGTTCTTTTCATATCCTACCAGCTTCTGAAGATCCTCTTCAATCACACTGGCAGTTTCTCGTGCAAACGCCAACATTGGTTGTTCAAAATATCGTTGCCCATGTTGGTTTTTTTTTAAATACCAGCACCATTTTTCAAGTTCACACAAGTTACAGCGGTGAACAACTGCTCATGAATCTAGAACGATGGCAAAATTGGCACAGAATTAGCATAAAAACTATTCGCTAAAAGACACAAAAAATACCCCAGAGCCGCTAAGCGTTCCTGCATACAGACATCGCAATTCAATAACCATGCATTTCATTTAAGAGGAATACAACAGTTTTCCTGCCAGCTCACCATTTCGGCATTTGCCAATACGGCGTATTTTCGTGTACACGTCTGCTGTTGGCGCCCTCTTTTCAATAATCCATCCCTGCCTTGCAAGTCATGTTTGCTGCATCGAATCGGTCACCTTTAGCATATATGTCCCTTTCACCATAAAATCTATGTAGCCGTTCAAAATAGCCTCATCGTGCTGAGGCGCGACATGTTGTGAAAGATCTACAGTCTCACTGGAGAGAAACGTAGTGCTGCACGGTGATAAAAAAAATCCCTACAAATGATGTGAAAACAGATGCAAACACATTTTCCTCTAACTCATTTAAAATATTTCGGCGCCCTTTCTATTACTGGTCATCTGTAGTTACTAGTGCGCACTAAACTACAGGGCTGACCAAAGCCAGAGAACTTAAGCACTGCGTGTTATCTCCTCTGAGCTTAAGTATTAATTTAAGATAACAGGTAACGGGCAGTTAGACAGCCTCGCTATGGTACAAGAAAATATAAATGAACGACGAGTCTTAAGGCGGCCCCTAGTCGTCCTCACATTGTTTTCGTGTCCGTGCAGAGAGTGGATAATGTCGCCAGAACAATGCACCCGTTGAAACGAGTGGTCACTCCAGAAGAAGTGGCCCGCTGCATCGCCTTCCTGGTTTCCGACGGCGCTGGTTTCATCACGGGCATCTCTGTGCCCATCGATGGGGGCGCGCTCCTCACGTCCAGCATCTCGGGTCCCGCCCCGTTCCCGGGTAACCAAAAGACTGCGTAAGAGCCAAGGCCACAGCCTTGCGCGACTGTGTCTGAGGCGTCGCCGTGACACACTCCAATAAGTAAAAGATAGTGCAAAAAATCTTCCCTACAATTAAAAAAAAATGCTGTCTCATATTTAGCTCAATATTTCCTTGCAATATCAATTATATGGAAACGCCCGGCTAGTTTTTGCTGTTGCCGTGATGTTCCGTATATAGTTCAAATTGTAAATATCGCCGGCAAGTCATTTGCTCCGTGTGCGAGTGAAAGCGTACGCGGGCAGCCAACTAACGCTGCTTAACACGGAAGGCCGCGGGAAACACGGAAAAATAAGCGATTTCAGTTGTTCTTTGGTAGTTCAGAAAAAATTTCTTTCCGACCACACAAATTCATCCATGCTAAAATGGAGGATAGGAAATGATAGAAGAAGAATTGGCCTTTCCAACAGTGTTAATTTTGAACAACATATTTACTTCGAACGTTATCAGAAAATTATCAAAACAAAGAAAAATGCAACAAAAACAAGAAAATAACAATAATATCAATGCTGCTCCGCACAGAGTAAGCATTAAAAAAATTGAAATATACGTTTTAAACACAAAGCCCTTTAGAATAATACTACAAATGTAAGCTCTGTAAGTACAAAAGTCATTTACATATATACAAAATTATAAGCACTACTGCCAATCTTGCCAACGCGCGGAGCAGTTTCTCGACGCGGTGAAACAAGGCTTGGCTCAAGGTGCATTGGCTTGTCGAAAATATGCATGCGCGCATACTAATTTGTGTGGTTAAATGTCTCTTTGACGACTTCTGCGGTGAAAAACAACAAGAAAAAGCCTCCACGCGGCACCCTGGAGCGCTAGGTCAAGGTCCACTCTGCACCGTCTTCGCGGAGAGAACTTCGCTCTTTGTGCAGCTGGCGCCGAATTCTCGCGCCCGAACAATGTCGATACGTTGCAGATAATAGCTGCGACCTTTAGTACGCACTGGATACGTTGGCATCAACGCGCAGCAGCGATAAAAAGGCCCAAGAAGGGAGCGAAACTTAATGGCGGATACCTGCTGATAATCCGGGGCAGTTTGACGAACTATCGCCGTCCGTGCTGAAGTCTGACGAATCGAAGTCGTCTTTCGTGTCTGTACTGCTACCATCACCCAGAGCTTGACGCTCATAATAATCGGAATCCGTCAAAATTCGCCGTTTTCATGGCGCACCCGCGAGCGACGTCGACGCCACAATTACCCGCCTCGGTGGTCTAGTGGTTAAGGTAACCGACTGCTGACCCGCAGATTGCGAGATCGAATCCCGGCCATGACGGCCGCATTTTCGACGGAGGCGAAAATGCTTGAGGCCCGTGTACTTAGATTTAGATGCACGTTTAAGAACCCCAGGTGGTAGAAATTTCCACAGCCCTCCACTAGGCGTCTGTCATAATCATATCGTTGTTTTTGGACTTTAAACTCCACCAATTATTGTTATTATTATTATTGACTGCACAACCGAAACCACAAGCGCTCCCCTCCCCGACTGCGAAGGAGCTTTAAAAATCCCCCCGCGGCGAATAAAGAAACTCAAAAGCGAAACTGATAAAACACTACCTCTTTTACCCTTGATATGGCGCTAGCTGTCCAGAAGCGCTCAGTTAGAGTCAAAATTTGAAATTGAAGACATCGCTAACATACTAACGATTGGAATACGCGCGATCACGAAAGTGTTAAGCGGAAATGAAGCGCGCCGGCCGGCTCCATCGCTCGAAAGGCGAATGGAGGTAAGACCCCAAGGGGCACTGCTGCGCTGGTGTGGCAGCAAGGGCGTTCTTAGGCCGATCGGGCGAGGCCGCCTGCGGTCGCGTGCGCTGTACTCCGTAGAGCGGATCAGGAGATCACTCGTGCTTTGTACTTGTGTTGTCATCGCAACGTTTGCGGTGAAGCCACACGCAGTGCTGTCACTACGGACCGCGGCCGTCACTTTGAGTCCCACTTGTTCAGAGCTTGACACTTATCCTCGGGTGTACGTCACGTTCACACAGCTTCATACCACCCTTCCGCGAACGGATTGGTCGAACGACTACACCGACAATCGAAGGCTACACTGATCAGTCGCGACGCTCGAACTTCATGGGTTGAGGCACTTCCCCTCGTGCTGCTCGGAATTCGCTCAGCGATCAAAAAAGACCTCGCGTGCACATCGGTCGAAATGGTGTATGGCACCACTCTGCCTACCCGGGGAATTCTTTGCCTCTAGTGCTGCAACCGACCTGTCACCGCATGACCACGTCGAACAACTGCGGCTCCTATGTCAACGCCTGCGAACTGCTCCCGCCCGACTACCTTCCGCTTACAACGTCTTCGTAACCAAGGACCTTGCTTCGAGTCACGTCTTTGTGCGAGCCGAAGACATCCAGTCATCACTTACGGCACCGTGCGTAGGTCCATTCAAGATGCTCTACCGTACTGAAAACACCTTCACAGTGCTGTAAATGGCCGCGTACGTGCCGAACTCAGATGTATCAGCTTCCCTTCCATTAAGTTGAACGGTCGCGTCGGCGCTAATTATGTGTGTGTGCAATACTCTTAGTCATAATAATAATTTAACCGCGTATCTGCGTGCTACGAGGCAAATGTCTTCGAAAGACGATAGTCTTCTGCCGGCCGTTTCTGCGCCGTTTCAGCGCAGCCTAAGAAACACTAGCACTTTCAGCGCAGCCTAAGCAACACTAGCGCCTTTAGAATTATGTGTCTATCTATTTTCTAGTAAAGGAACACACCAACTAATACTTACGTTTTGACGTTGCGCCTCAGATATGCGTAATACTTGCTTTTTGATCGACAGTGTTCACAAGTATGAACGTAGCTACCAGTTCAAGATGGCTGGGCGTTCAGCAAGTGCTTAAACTTTGGCCGGGCGGCTGAATCGTGTCAGACAGAAAGACAGACAGGGGTGCTATGCAGGATGGCCCGAGTTTGGTGAAACTCGGTATCTTTCCGAGCTCTGGCGACGCCCCCTTTTGAACGAGCTAATAGTACGATAAGGTGAAATCCATCCCTCAGCGCGCGCTCCGTTCCATTGGTTACGATCGAACGCGGCGTCACGTCAAGGGCGGTCGAGAAGGTTGGGTGGTGTCGTCAAACTAGAGGCACCTTCTTTCATTTGTTTGTCGTTCCACTGAGTGCAGATGAGCACCCATGCAGGAAAAGTGGCAGAAAGCTCTACTAACTATATTTTTATGTGTGCGCGGGCCGTTTGAATTCATTTTCAAGCGTTTAATGTCTGCAGCAAGTATCCCTTAGAGGAAGCAGCACCGTGGCCTCCGAGATTAGTTCCGACCGAGCGCCTTACAACACCGCGGCTAGAGCTAATCGCCGAGGCCACGTGTATAATCACCATGGTCGGCCAGTACATTCTAGCGCGTTGCTC
Source organism: Rhipicephalus sanguineus (assembly GCF_013339695.2). Taxonomy (NCBI): domain Eukaryota; kingdom Metazoa; phylum Arthropoda; class Arachnida; order Ixodida; family Ixodidae; genus Rhipicephalus; species Rhipicephalus sanguineus. The sequence continues at coordinate 145,965,580 of NC_051179.1, read as the reverse complement.
GGCCGGCGCGCGCCCTCGTCGTTCTCTTCTTCATTGTCTGCTCGGTCCCAGAGCACGTGCGCCCGGCTGATTAGCTATTTGGCTGGGCGGTATACCTAGCTAAGTCAGGACGTGCTATGACGAAGCTGATTAGGCCAAATCTCGCTAAGGTCGAGCTACCTAAGCCACGTCTTACTAAGACCATGCTATTGAAGTCCTGTAAAGCTAAGAACAAGGTAATTGAGATCATGATAAATAACATGACGCTAATTAGGATCGTGTAATTAAAACCAAGATAATCAAGACCTTACTCGACGAGATCATGTAAATTAGGGTCGTTCTAATTACGATTATGCTAATTACCTCTGTACTATTCAGGACCTTGCAAATTAAACCTGTGTAATTAATGCCGTGGTAAATAAGACAGTATTAGCTATTGTTAATTAACACGACGCTAATTATGAGCGTGCTAATTAGGATCGTGATCATTAGGATTACACTAATTACCTCTGCACTATTCAGGACCTTGCGAATTAAACCTGATTAATTAATGGCGCGATATTTAAAACATTATCAATTAATGCTAATTAACACGATGATAATTAGATTAGAAGCATGTAATTAAAACGAAGGTAATCAAGACCTCACTCACTGAGGACGTGTTAATTGGAATCGTGCTAATTGTTATTATGCTAATTACCTCCGTACTTAATTAATGTCGTGGTAATTAAAACCTTCTCAATTAGGAGAGTACTATTCAATATCATGTTAGTTAAGGCCTACCTAATCAATAACACCAATATTGAGACCGAACTGACACGGTGCTTACACCGAAGCAAACCAAGCAGACTTAGTAGACGAGCCACGTAAAAAGATGGAAGAAGCTAGGTGATCACAAACTCCACCGATGGCCCAAGCCGTGCACAAGCACTGAAAGCTTAACAAATTATTTTATATGCAAAGAAGCTGCTGAGTAGCGTCCACCGCATGGAACACTTGACAGGCACACCGGCACTATGACAGTCACGAGTTGAACTGGGGCCTTTTCAGAATCAACGAGTTTGTGCCCGAGTTCGCGCGTCAATCAATTTGATTGACCGACGCCCGCGGCGAAGAGCGGGTCCGCCCACCGCGTTCCCTCTTGCCGAGGAGCAGTGCTCACGCAACAACGCCAGCTAGCGGCACGATTCATCTATGAGCTTAATCGCACAGATGATGCACACACGCACGAAGAACTAAAGGTTATATCATCACGTGGCTACGGTGCCTCGCATTCAATTTCACCGCTCTCACGACGTAGCACTCACAGCTATGAAGCAAGGGCCCCTGGTGGGATTTGCGGCGCGAAATGTTACTATTACTTGTTTGCGGAGGCACTGTTTCTACCGATTCGCTAATACAAAAAAAAAAAATGTTCATACGTGTAATGTAAGTATAGCAGTAGCCTGTCCATTTATTTATCTGTAATATTCCAGAGAAGCGGAACGAGCTGCACCAGAGTGCTGCGTGGTCGCCCTTGTTGCCTTCGAGAGTGGAAATTTCCATGCTGCAGGTGGAACGAAAGAACATTTCGAAAGAGGACAAACGCCCACGAACACGCCCAAGGGAGGCGCGATCATCAGTTGGCAAAAAGATAGCGCGACAATCATGCTGACGTCGCTGCACTGTCAAAATGTTGACTGAGTGGCGGCGCTGACGCGTTCGCACGCGGTATTCCTTTGAAAACCGCCGCAAATGCCGCGCATGCGTTTGTGACGCCATTCTCGTTCTTTCAGCCGTTTTTATCAACGCTTCTATCGCGCGCTCCTCACTGTCTTCCTATCATGACCGTCGTATAGCAAACTCGTGTGCCCGAGAAGCTCGGGCCATCCTGCATAGCACCCCAGACCAAGATTTGTACGTTTAAGTTCCCCAAGAAAGACTATCGTTTTTAAAAGAAACGCCTTATCCTCCGCGGGGGGGGGGGGGGGGACCTTGTAGCGGCACGCCCTCACTCCCGCTTACAGCGCAAGGACTCCGAGCGGTCCGCTCAGTGCACTCCCGCTTACAGCGCCCGCATCGCGTGGCGCAATACGCGCGAAATAAAGATCATGTTCTCTCTCGAGAGTGCTGACATATACCGCTGCTCGCCTATGCGCGTCTGTCTATTCGCACCTGAACGAAATCCAGGGGGCGCTGCAAAGTTAGGCAACACTGGCAAGGATGGCGGCGGCAAGGATATGCAAGGAGGCCCACGTGCGAATTGTTGCTGCTGGAAATACCGTGTTGCCTAGATATATTGCGATGTGAAATTGTGGTGTTTTGTCGAAGGTGAGAGTGTACTTGGTGCCGAGTACCTCATTTTGGTAGTCGCGTAGGACAACATTGACGATAAAATAAATGTTACACTGTTCGTGTAAACGTTTGGCGTGATTCGAACGCAAAAGAACTCCCAGTGCTGCTGCCAAGTGTTTTTGTTGAGCCTGTGACCTCCGATGGCCAATCCTACTGCACTGCTGGCTTTTTAACGAAGTGCAAACGCGTATCAGCCGTTCTATTCTACTGCTAGGTAAGTGTTGCTGCGCTGTCACGGGCCGTGTCACTCGGCAAGGCAGAAAAACTATTCGGCAGTGTTTTGAAGGTAGGTGGGCTAACGCACTCGGAAGTTGCTAGTGGGTATCGTTATCAAATGCTGGTTGCCTAGAGCATCACGGCGACACGCCAGCATTTTGCAGCGACTTTGTCAGCCGGTTACTTCGTCGCCTCCTTGAATAAATGTGTTATATTCAAAGAATGAGGCGGTGATGGTACACCGAGCGAAATAGCGTTGCAAGGTACAAGAAGAGCCGGAGAGAAACAATGGCTACTAACTGCTGACGAAAGGATAGCAGGAGACTTGTCCACCATTTTTTTTCAGAGCGCTGAGCCTTATTGATGTGGCTGTTTATGCGTGTGTCAGCCGATCCGTATACGTGAGAGGAATTGTGGTGCCCGCAAATTCTTCTGCTTACCTGCTGCAGCAGTGCATCGTTCTAGGTAGGTGTAAATTGGCACTTTCCTAGCTCCCTGAACCCTACGATGAGACATCAGGCAAGCTTTACCAACGTTACTAGATTAGTTTGGGCTATACCACTTACGCGTGCCCACAAATCGAGGAAATCGAGCCCGAAACATCTAAAGAGCAAGGCTCAAAGCTACTGAACGTCATAATATAGCTAGCATTTGAGGCTCGCCTTGACGCTACGCAGCAAGCACGCTGACATCAACACTACGAGGATTTCGATTTTGACTGCGGCTGTGGCACAGTAAGGTGTTTTGATGCTGACACGAAAGACGCTGTGTCGACCAAGTTGCGGCGGTCGCATTTTGATGGTGGTGAAATGCCAGATGCATGCGTACTGTGCAATTTCAGAACCCCACCTGATCGTGATTAACCGGAGCCCTCCTCTACGGCGTCTCTCGGAGCTTGTATCGCTTCGTGATGTTCCCACGAATAGATTCCGATTCATTCCAGCTGTGTTATCATTTGGATTCGTTGATGCCGTTCGAAGAGTGCAACAATTTTTTCGCACAGCGGCGTAATACTTGTTGATGAAGTGCCGAGAACAAACAACCATTGTCGGAGTAACTTTGCTGATGTGGAGGTTGGTTATTTACGCCGTTCTTCACGGTTCACTCAAAGAACGGAAACTCGTGAAAGGATACTATCCCGCATTTCCGCCTCGATAATGTGCGTATCGAAACGCAGGAAAACAGCTTCACAACGCATGTTTTTCTTTGCTGACGACAAATCCATCCGCCAGAACCGCTAGCACACGTACGAAAGTGAATGTCGTCCGCTACATGGACCTCAGCAGTCTGTTTCGCGCTCTCTCCGCTAGGTGGCGTATTGGCTCAAATTATTCGCGAATAGGCAACATACAGTGTGTGTGTGTGTTTTTTTTTTTAGACAATTTGGATTTTTTTATAATATTCTTATGGCAGTAAGGCTCGTGTCGTTTTCGCACACGAACTCCACGTCGAGGCGGAAATACTTTGCCGCAGTTAAATTGACGCTGTTGCGACTAATTAACGAAACCTTGTCAATTACCTTTTTCATTATTGACTTTAGGGCAGGTGTTTATATTACAAAGTTGTAGTGCGTGCTAATTTGTAGCACCCCACTTTTTAGAAGTCACAAAAGTTGCACGTGGTTTGCGATATTCGTCATCGAACTTCAAGGGTGAAATCAAAACTGACTGCGCCCGGCGCGCACGAAGCGCTACCGTTCTGATACGTCAGACCGGAAATACCCGTCACAAGTGAGTGACGAAATTTGAATGAAGGCGCGCCGCGGCCGTATGTCTTCGTGAAAAGCTACACGTCGTCTCACTGTGCTTGCGCATCGCCTTACTTTTGCGTGTAGTGTTTGGTGCTTATCCGTTTCTTTCGAACTGCATACAAGGAAACCGCAATATCAACCTTTTCTTTCTCTGGCAAGCATAAAAGTCAGGGGCAGCCACTGCGGCGCATTGTCTTGCAGACAGGCGAAATATTGTTTCGCGCCTTTTTATGACTTAAGAAAAAAACACTCATCGCACGCAAACATTAAGCTATCTACCACTGGCGTAGCCAGTGGGGGGGGGGGGGGGGGGGGGGCACACCGAGCCCGTGCCTCCCACCCCCCCCGAAAAAAGTTTCTGTCTACGCCCCTGCTATCTAGTGTATTTCAGAATGCTTGTCGATTTTTCTGACGATATTCTGCTAAGGCGCGCCTTCATTCAAATTTCGCCACTTTGGAACACAAGAACGTGCTGAATATCTCAAACTACGTGCAACTTTTGTGATTTCTAAAAAATGGGTACGCCATGAATTATCACGCACTGCAACTTCCTATAATACAAACAACTCCCTCAAGTGAATTATTAAAACCGTAATTAAGGAATTTTTGTTAACTAGTCGCGTCAATGTCATTTTAGCGGCGGGAAAGTATTTCCGCCTCGACTTGGGGTAATGTGCGAAAACGACAGGAGCCTGACTGCCATGATTGTTTATAAAAAATCCGCATTGTGTAAAACAAACACCCTGTGTATCACGTCCCTGTAAAGTCATGCGCAGTACGAACGTCAGTTCGCTCGCGGCAGCGGCCGCGTTTTCTAAAGTAGTGAGCTACTGGCCTTTCTTCGTATAGCAGTCCGTCTTATTGCTATCGCATTCACTGCTTCGTCCTTGCGGCGAAGAAGTTGCTTTTTTTGTGTGTGTGTACAGGTCGCTCGGTTGATATATAATATATGAGGAGAAAAAATGAAAAGAAATTCTGCAGATCTAGCGTACCGTGGGAATCGGTGTTATGCGAAGCATGCGCGGAATGGTGACCGTGGCGTAATATTTCACATTGAGCGAAACGTTACGGAATGACGCTAGAGAAATGTGGAAGTGGTACACACACATTCATATGTAGAAGAGTCGCATATAAATTATATAACCAGTTGTTTACAGTTGCGAAACGATGCCAACAGCAGCATGGGTGCTACCAACACCGTACTCGGTAAGCTGCTATGTAGTTCTTCTATTCTTCAATACTGGATAGCGCGAATCCGAACAGCACCAAGAAGCAGCACAGAACAGGCGTCACTCACAACGAACCTTCATTCAGGAAAGTTTCCCTGGATGTACACACAGCCGAGTGGCACGCGCAAGCGCACTGCACGTACGTTACAGTCAAAGTTGCAGTTGTTACAGTTGCGTTACAGTTGTACTTGTCCGAACTCACGCACGTTTCACGAACCCGTGTGTATGTGTAGAAGGGGTTCTTGACAGTTCTTGTACAAGGTCATCATCACCGTGATCAGTGAGCACCACCAGCTGCACCGCACTTGTTAAGCGGATCCGTTCTTGATCGCGGCTACGAGGGGTCTATGTGTAGTGAAGTGCGAGGTATAGTACAGCTGGTGGAAATCCTGGATGCCTCTTACGATGAAATGATCTATACCTCCTGCCCTGGACGTGGCAGCGAGGTTTCTTGATGCCCTGTCCAAATTCAAGCCGTCTTTCACGCCGTATAAAGACCAGACCTTGTTGGGTCTTGATAAATCAATGTTGCAGTCACCGGTAATGATGAGAGGCCTGGTTCTCTCGGCATATTTATTGTAGGAAGCATTGACCCCGGTTTTTGCGTAACCAACATGTTCCACGTTGCGGACCACGTGAACGAGTGCATGGTAGTTGAGAGTCTTCCATGGGTGTTATGTCTTCAGCTTCCTCTCTTTCCTTGCCTCTACCGCGGTGGTGTAGCGGTTACGGTGCTCGGCTAATGACCCGAAGGTCGTGGGTTCGATCCCGGCCGCAATGGTCGCATTTCGATGGAGGCAAAATGCTAGATGGCCGTTTACTGTGCGATCTCGGTGCACGTTATAGAATCCCAGATGGTCAAAATTTCCGGAGCCCTTCGCTACGGCGTCTCTCACAATGAAATCGTGGTTTTCGGACACAAAACCCCAACAATTAGTATCACTTTCGTTGCATGTCAATGTGTGTGTTCGCGGTTACTGTGTTGGTTGAGACTTTGTATCACCTGTGCCACATACCCGCATAACGTGAACTCTGGTATGCTGGTATGTGCCACACGTGACTGAGAGAAAGGGTTTCATGACCTGCGCGGCAGGTATTTTGCGTTTTTCATGTCAAGACCAGTGAATTGTGTTCGTCATACACTGATCCCCTGCTGTGCCAATGTTGGTATATGACAAGTTATGGAGGCGACCAGGAGAGCGCCCAGACGTAGGCGGCTAGATAGATAGATAGATAGATAGATAGATAGATAGATAGATAGATAGATAGATAGATAGATAGATAGATAGATAGATAGATAGATAGATAGATAGATAGATAGATAGATAGTGACTGAGGTTCGCTAAGAAATGCTTCGCATTTGATATTACTGCTCGCGGTTCGTGGCATTTTCTCGCATATTTGTTGCCCTTGCGTTTCAAGTACGGAGTTGTGTGTGACGCGCGCGGCATATTATTGTGACGGGTCCGCCGTCCATTCGACGAGTACGGCTTTCCCCAGCTGGAGCTTCTGCTCTGCGCATGAACCCCGCTGGTGCCACCACTTTTGTGACGGTGACGGAAGACAGATGCGTGTGCGCGTATATAAGTGTTTTATGCGCACCGAACGCTGTTTCAAGTAAACCTGTCTTGAAGCCGCGGAATTTCGCCCAACAGAGTAAAGCCGATGAATTCTGCTCCCTAATGCGTATTAAGAAACCGAAATTGTGTCATAAAGGATTACAATAAGTAGCTCTAAACTACACCGACATCTCAATCAACGGATCCACTGACTTTCTTCTCCCTATAAGTGGAAACCATCATCCTGGCAACTGGTTGTGCCCTACCGGATGCATGTATCACTTATATTATCAGCACATGATTGAAGAAAACAAAAGGACAAAAATATTCCAATAGCTATTCAAGTTCAAACAAAATACTGGGCAGATCCCACGCGTTGTGGGAATCGGTTTCATGCGAAGCAGTCAGCGAGTACTTTTATGCTGTATTTTATGGCTTTGAGCCAAGCGTCACGAGGTGGATCTGCGTGTTTCTGTAAGTGTAGTAGTTTGCACATCGTGGGCTTACCAGGCGCGTCGACAACAATTGCGTTTAAAGGTTAACTTATGGTGCGAAGTAACGTCAGCCCTCACGTTAGAGTTCATACCCCAGTATTATCGAAACTAAGTGCACTTTATGGTGCAATGTATTCGCAATGTATTCGTTAATGTATTCCTACGGGGTCGAGCAATGATTCAATATACCTTGCTGAATCATAGGAATACAAATGTAATGTTTATTAGACTGCCATAAAAGCGCAGCCAACACAACCACAGACGTTAATCTGATATGACGCATGTATCGTAGGAGTATCATGTAGTGTTTATTGCTTTCTTGCAAAATTAGATAGCCAGCACCATAACCACAACTGAAGTTGCACCGCCATTACGCCTGCATAGGCTGTTTTTCCAAACCAGTTTACAGACCTGGCGTGGCTCTGTGGTAGAATACGTGATTACCACGCAGAATGCTTGTGTTCGATTCCTGCTGGGATCCTATTCTTCATTCTTTCCATTCGTCGGGTCCACGCTGCCGATGTCGGTTTTTGTTAACGCTCTCGCTTTTAACTATCAATACCTGCTCTCGCCGTTCCAGGGTACATGTAAACTGTCAATCACCTGTGGCGCATACCCGTACACTGCGGCTCGTGGTAAATGGGTATGTGCCACACAAGTCTGGAGGAAAGGGTTGGACGACGTACACGACAGGATTTTCGTGTTATTCATGTCATGACAGTCATATTTGTCAAATAATCTTGCCCTCCCATGCCAATTTTGGTCTACACCAAGTTAAGACAGCGATCACGAGAGCACCCAGGCATAGGCGGCTAGATAGATAGATAGATAGATAGATAGATAGATAGATAGATAGATAGATAGATAGATAGATAGATAGATAGATAGATAGATAGATAGATAGATAGATAGATAGATAGAAACGCTCAAAGTGCCAAAGGTTTGCTAAGAAATGCTTCGCATTTCAAACAACCCTAGTAGTAGCACACTACGTTGATGTTATATTGCTGCCATGTTATCTTCTAGCATCGGCTGAATGTTGTTAACGTCCTCCTAGAATCACGTTGGAGGAATGTTGTGAAAGACATAGTCAGAATGTTAACAATACATTGAGTCACAAATTTTCATTATTCGAGCAATGTTGTCTAAATGATGTGCGAATGTTGCCAACGTGTACACAGAAATTCGAGGACGTCTGTTCATCCCGGTCGTTAGAGTGACCAACCACCTGCCTGTGGTTGGTCACTACTCTTTTTCAGGCTACTCTTTTTCATTCGCCTTAACATGAACACAGGCATTGTTTCATTAAGACACATGGAACCATCTGCGGTCTTGCATCTCCGTTTAACCAATGGGCAGCTGCAGAAAAGGTGACGCTTCATTCTCCAGCTGATACGACTCACAGCCTTTTCTCATTGCACAGAGCTGGTGGTCACACGTGCAAACAGACGCAACAGTGAGAGAAAAGGTTCAACTTTATTACAGAAAACACTTTCAACACAACCACAAAGAACACACAAATGGGGCACAGGTTGAGCTGCTCTGAAAGACCATGAGTCTCATGTTTTGGTGTAAGAAGGCAACAGCCTACGGCTACTTCGATAACTTAGCCTTACTTTCAGATGTCGTCTAACTAGCGTAGTCTGTGCATAGGAACCCATACTGCAAGGGAGATGTTGCCGCAGTAAATTATGCTGACTTGGATAGAGTTTCAAATTGTTTACTCTGATCATAAAACAAAAAGCCAAACATATCTAGCATCAGGAAGTAATGAACTACTGCTCACTGATTTAGTCATGCATTTGAAAACGATGCATTGCCTCTTAGACGCCTTCGTGAAACTTTCTCTGCATTTCACGTCCTCGTAACCTGTGCCAAATACCAAACTGCATGTGGCCTAAAAAAAGGCACGGCAGGCACGTAAACCCAGCCATAGAATTATTTGCTTCATGCGAACCAGTGATAAGCTTGACTTAATGACTTAATAATCTGAACACTTGAGCCCACATATTAGGCTTCATGATTCTCGAGCGCGCAGTTCACGAATAAAATTGAGGAACTGAAAACCTACATCTGTGCATTGTCAGCGACTCGCCTTCGTATTTCTAGATCAATCGAAGCACGGAGCGCACTCTTGAGTCTTGATCGTGTCATTTTCAACACCTATCAAAACAACGCAAGCACTCGAACTGCGGGCAATTTTCCCGCTCTTTCTGTAGCTTGCATGGCTTCAGCTGCCCATTCGTGTTTAAAGGGACACTAAAGGCGACTAAGGTTGCACGGCGGGCTCGTTGGTTATCTATGGCATCCGATGTATAGCGCATCCAGGACGGGGCAGAGCAAGAGACACATGACAAACACACAGCGCTAACTTTCATCAATGCAGTTTATTCCGAGACACGCTCTGTTCGCCGCTATCAGTGTATTGCTGTAGTTTGACTTAGGTCGACGTGTCCCGTTAAGGGTTATCATATCAGAAAAGGACACCTAGTAAAAATGCATGGCATGGTTCTTAATGGATAAGCTTTGCATTCTGGATATCAATGACCCGTTTCTTGCTTTAAACTCTGAGCAGATATTACAGTTTGTCGGACAGTATGCCGAAAAAAAGGAATGAAAGCCTTCTCGGCAGATATAAAAGACGTTTATTATTCACTTCCACACACCCAAGTAATCACTTGAATTCGCGATTGCATTGAAGAATTTCGAATTGTCAAATTTCAGAACGAAGCAGGTGTTTCTGTAGAAAGCTTCAAAGAGCTTTTTAGTTTTTATTTGTCGTCGGCTTTCGTTACTTGGAAGCGACCAGCATATCTGCAGAAAAATGGCGCGTGTATTGGATCCTATCTCGTTCCGGTTTTGAGTAATTTGTAATTAGCTAAGTCAGACAGAGACCTCAATGAAGCATTGCAAGGGTCGCATGTTCCTAAAGATTTCCGTTTTCTAGACGACTTCCTAATATTTATTGACAACTCCTCCGAACAGTTTGAGCATGTGTGTTCCAGCATCCAAATCCTTGTTCAAAAGTGTCTAGAACCACTCAAAGTGTCTTTTGAAATGCCTTGTGATTGCGTCCTTCGGTTTTCATATGTGCACTTTATTTTCAATGATAACCAGACATGCTGGTACTAACGCCCTCGTGCAAAGGAGGCATTACTGCCATTTAATTCAGCGCACTCCAAACATGTCAAGCGAAATATAGTTAAGATGTACCTTACTAACCCTTTAAAGAAGCCCTGTGAACATTGTTTGCCCCTTAGCGTCAGAGAGCAAACAAAACGTTTAGGTGACTCGGGGTACCCACAACACGTTATGACCTCAGTCGCAGAAAGCCTGCTTAAGCAACTGCGCTCCAATGGAGCCACGCAAGCGTGCCCTGCGCCGGCGAGGAAAAGTGTAGCTGTGATCCCGTACTTTCACAGCGTTTCACATAACCTGAAGAAAATAGCACGGCGTTGCGACGAGCATGTCGTTTTCTCGGCGCCGAACAAGCTAAGCAGTCTTTGCCAAAAGACAAAACCGGGGCGCGCGGAAAAAGATGGATGTGAAAAGAACCACCGTAACAGGCTTGTTGCGTGCAACACAGGAGTCATCTACCGGATCCCATTAACGTGTGATGCATTCTATGTGGGACAAACCGGTAGATGCGTTAATGAGAGGCTCAACGAGCACAGTAATACAGTTGCCAAGGCGCAGCCAGGGGGGTTTCCCGCAATTCACTGGAAGGAGTGCGCATGCCAACCCCTCTTTAATCACACGAGCATCATTGGAAAGAGCAGCAGTGAAATGACAAGGCTTATAATCGAAGCGCATTTCAACGTCATGTTTGGTAGCACGCACATTAGTAAACCCTCTCTATCATTATCAGCTAAAGAAATGGAATATTTGGGTGTGGCATGATGATTTGCATTAGATGAACGATTGTTTGTTTGATCACGTGGCTTGTCACGCACCGGGTTAGGGTATATGTACTGTTGACTCTCGGAACAAAGTGCACTGTTGAAAGTTAGCGCTGTGTGTGTGTGTCAGACAGACAGGCAGACAGACAGACAGACAGACAGACAGACAAAGAACTTTATCTGGTCCTGAGAAGACGAATTCCCCGTCAGGGGCTAACGTCCGCGGGCCGCACCCACGATGGAGCCGGGCGGTTGAGACTCCCGGCGACTTCGCGGGCTCTCTGGACAGCCCTGAGCTGCTCTTCATTGGCGGAGCTAGTGAGAAGTCTGTTATGTGTCTCTTGCTGTGTTCCGTCCTGCACGCGCTATACATCGGATACTAAAGGCAAATATCAAGTCAACATTGATTGTTGAAATAGTGTTCCAGAAACCTCGTAGTGCCTGTTTCGTGCCAAGCATATGCTTTTTTGAAAGAAAAAGTCACAGTTTCGCCGCAAGGGCGAAGCAATGAATGCGATAGCAAGGAACTAATGTTATACGAAGTGAGGCTCGCCAATGGATACTCTCAGTTTGAACAGCGCTTCTGTTGCAAAGGCGGCCGAAGCAGCGAAGGAAACTAGCGTGCTTCAAGTGTCGAGCTGTGACACTTGATAGTTCGCGCTCATCTTCTGTTTGTTCGTTTAGCGGCGTCCCTGAGCTCGAGTGACATTCGTACGCGCCGTAACATGAGCGCGGATATCACGGTGAAAGCGTGAAACATTCCTCTACCCCGCGCCACGAGAAAACCGCGCGAGCAGACAGCGGAAGGGCAAGCTTCTCCCATGCGCAAATATAAGAAGAAGCGAGCGAGCTCGCCGACGACTTTTAAATGCGCCCGTCGGGCTCCTAGCGCCACCTCGCTGGTAATGAAGAAACGCTTATTATCGCCTTCTGTCTCTGAGTCCGTCCAGCGCTAAATGGTGTGTATATAACGCTCGCCGTTAGCTACGTGAAGGATCTGCGTTTCGTGGCGTAGTGGATAGCGCCGCTCGCTGCGGAGCAAGGGGTCCCTAGTTCGATTCCGCGCTTCGGAAGCATTTTTCTGAGTTATTTTTCTTTGGGGCCTTTATATATATATACATACTTATACATATACGATGCATGACGGCGGCGACGGCGACGGCAAAATCCAGCCGAGACTGTCCATATAATTGCTATCGCAATAAAATCATGTTTTAGTGGTCCGCACGTCGTTAGCGCACTCGAAATCGCCCGCCTGAACGGGCCTTCTCACGTGGCAGTTACCGTGCCCAATGCTGCCCGCCTTTACTGCCTGGCCTCCGACGCTACGGCTTCTTGCGCAATAGCGACCATCAACCTTGCCAAGACGCAGCCACGGGCCACTCCGTAACTGTATAGTTCACTGTAACGCAGCTTAGCTTGGCCAGCAGCAGAAGTAGATATCGACAGGGTGAAAATAGCGAGAGCCAAGCAAACGCAGAAGTACGCGGCACCGAAACTACCAGTGAGACGCGCAACTCGGCGAAAACGGAACTTTTGAACCAGTGGCGCCGCTCCCATGGTAACACCAAGAGGTTATTTTTTCCATGAATCAAACAGAAAAGAACAAACAGCATTTTATTAAGTCTTGCGATGTGATTAAGGTTCTTTTTTATTGCAACTAATTTGATTGCTACTGGTTAATTCTACTCGGGACTCTTGGCGTCATCGGAATCATTTTCTAAATGCCCCACTTGTGGCGCACATCGTGTTTTACATTTACCTAAATTTCTCGACTAGTTGAGCACTGCTGTTGATAATATTGACGTTTTAGACGTTCTCACACACTGACCTTTAACTATGACGTAAATTGTTATTTGTGTTTAGTGTCCCCTTAACAAGAGAAGTACCGCGCATGAAGATACTCTATTCGCCGGTGCTCCAGACGATGATAAAGCAAAGACAGGCGAAAACACATCCGCACAGAAGCTCCGCAGGCAACTTCCAGAGCCAAGGAGAAAACTAAGCTATTGGTGTTGTGCCGTTAGAGCCGAAACGCAGCGATAAGGTCCGCGAGCCAACGTAGTTCGTGAATAAAAACTGAAAACGCTTGCCCCGGCTTTCTCATTGCACCACGCGGGAGCAAAACAGGATTTGGAAGATAGTGCGTTTCCATCCTATTTCTCTTCCTAAGTCTCGAATGCACGACTCAAGAAAAAGCGCGCGCGCGAACGACCGAAGCGAGCATACCACGTGTAGTGATACACCTGCTCAGGAAGCATCGCCGTTCCGGGAGCTCCGGCTCCGCTAAGCAACCTCGGCTCCACAGCTGGAAAATTCTCCGGCAATAATGCGATGAGTGCTACGCGCCATCAGCCTTTTGGGATCTAAACGCTGTGAATATGCCGGAGTGACGCCTTGGCTGTTTATCTCAGAACGTTTGTGGTGCAACAGTTCTTTTGAACGACGACCTGTTTACGAAAGTATGTGACGATTTGACAAGTTCTGTTTATGAAAAGGTGATGAAACCTAAGGCATTACCGATAACTATGTACTGTGTGCACGAAACCACATCTTATTCGTGCAAGGTTAATTCAATATTCTGTCCCATTCAAGGAATATCACTACATTAACGTTCCGTCAACATTGCCTGAAGGTGCCCAATGTTGCTCAACATAGGACAGCATTATCAACGTCGCTACATTACAGCAGGAATATGTGCTACCAGAGGAACGAGTTTCATATGTAACTTATACATAATATAACAAGTAACATATAACATAACAATATACATAACGCAAGCAGGCGTCTTTAAAAAGTTTTTGTGCGGTAGTCGTCGCCGCGACTGAATTTCTCGTAGTGGGATAAACGTGCAGCGCACCCGACAGTAGCACACAAGGAACCTCGCCACAATACACACGTAGCGCTACGTTTATATCTCTGTCAAGTTTCCTCGTGTCCGGTGCGCTACACCTTTATCGCGCAGTATGCTGTAACGACAAGCCCAACGTGCAACATTGAATTTCTCAAGTTAGTCAACGTTTATAGCTACGAGCAGTGTAGCTCAAACATAAGTATGTGCCACATCTAGCGCTGGCAAGTTCATATTCGGTCAGTTGCCTAGATTGAGGGGATGCTACTACGAGACGGGGAAGTATACTCCTTTAATGTCGCTCACATGTTCAGTACTTCGCAGTGCATGACACTTCCCACCCACCCCTGACCCCTCCACCCCACTAAAGGCGTAGCGAGAAATATTTTTCGGAGGTTGGGAAGGTCCTACTTTCTTTTAGGTGAGTTCGGGCGCGTGTTTGTATGTGTGCGCGCATATACAAGCACACATACAAACACACGCCCGAACATACATGAAAGAAAGTAGGACCTTCCAACTTCCGAAAAAAATTTCTCGCTACGCCTTTAGTGCGGGGACGGGGGTGGGGGGGGGGGGTGCGGGTGTCATGCACTGCGCAGTACGGAACACCTGACTGACATTAAATGATTGAAGGATTAATATGTGAGGCACTATAAAGGAATAGGGGGTGGGGGCAACCACCGTCCCCTTGACAATCTCGATATAAACCACCTTCGCACTCATATGACATACTGACGTGTCAAGCTCTGCACGTCCGCCTTATATGGGGTGTCTCGTGGGGTGTAAACGCGGTAAGCCGATGTCTTCTTTAGGAGTTTATAAAACTCCGTGCTCTTTTCTTTTTTTTTTACATTCAAACACACATCTCTCCCCAATGTTACTAGACTACCTAGTCTACGCAACGTTGTCCCTCCGTGATTTTTACACTCCTGTTACGTACACGGCAACTTTTAGTATAATTACATTCCAATGGAATTCGGTGCAAATGATGTCATTCGATCCGTGGCAGTGATACACAGAGAAAGGTACTGCCATTGGGGCATGAAACAATGGCAATAATTCCAAAATATTCGGCCATAAAACTTGTATCAGGTAAAAAGAGTGGCTGAAGTCATTAAACTTCTTTTAAAGTAAATATAGAGCGACGACTAATTCAATAAACACGCATAGCAAACGTGTACGCTTTATATATATATATATATATATATATATATATATATATATATATATATATATATATATATATATATACAGGTGCTGTCCAAACGTGCGAGCTGCTATTCTCGAAGGACATGCTTCTTCTGTGTGTCGAAAGCGCTAAATTTAAATACGGAATCCTGAAAGAAGGCATGACAGCGATGTTACAAGGTTAATGAATGCTGCTCGCGCTAGCTTCGTGCATGGCCGGTGGCCTATGCGCCACCAAGCTCAATTTTCAATGAGTGAAAAACGTTTTGCCGATCTGATTTTCTTGCGCTGTTATGGAATGGTGCGCCATCTGGTGTTCGGCTAGCGTGGCTGCGAAACATCCGTAGCGAAGTAAACGACAGGTCTCGCTGATCTGTGGTGGGTGTATAACAAGTGGGGGAGTGTGCTGCAGCCGGTTTTACCGACACAGGCGCGAAGATCGCTTCTTTGCCTGCTCTGTTTGGCCATGAAGGCTGAAGATGAAAAGCTTTTGGCTGGCAAGCCCAGCAGCGCAGTGCTTGCGGACATACAGGCTGTGAATGGGCTAAGTGCTGAGCAATTCTCTGAACTCGTCGACATTGCCTGCCGCTCGTCAACGGTGTCAGCTCCGTCGTCGGGTGGCAGCGTAAGTACCCTGCAGCATTCGTCGCTGTTGAAAACTTGCAGGTTTGCCGTTGATTCTGGCTCTTTTTTTTTTTTTCTCAAATGTGTAAAGCCTATGCGACTGAACAGCCCGTGACGAGTGGATGGTACCTGTCGTTTGAACTGCGTTTGTTTGGTGCCGGGAGGCTGTTAATACGATTTGCCAGTAATTCATGGAACAAGGTTCACTTCGTAGCGTAAACGGTGCTGTTTAAGTATTGTGTTGTTTCGCGTGCTTGTGTTTTCGAAGTAGCCCAGCGTTTGCGATGGTTTCCCACGCGCAACAGTATGGTAGCGCCATCTATCAGGCATTCAAGGAACTTTAAAGTCAGTCTTCTGTTGAGCATTCTAGATGGCGCCACTATATGCGCTTTGTGACCTGCTGCCTGTTTCTTCATGTGTTCTTTGCATGTAGTGATACATTCAACCGCTGCGGCACGATTAAATACAGATCAATTCGATATGATTAGTTGCGGCTGACTCTTCGATCACTTTGTAACGAACGAAACAGCTTTATGGGGGCGAAATTTCTCATTGCAATGCATTCATTCGACAGTCGAACACCGCTTGTGTTCTGGCTTTAGTAGAAGCTTTGCGTTTCTTGATACCAGAACTCGCATACAAAAACTGGTTTTGAAAACTAGGCCGCATGAGGTCCATGTAGTAACAATTGACATAACGAAAAAAGCTTTAACAGTACAAAATATTGAGTGGTTTACATTGCGAGCTCGCGCTATGAGCGAGTCCATTAATAGGTCGTGTTCTCATACGTGCTTTCAAATGCGAAGCATTTCTTAGCGAAAATTCAGTTACATTAAGCGTATCTATCTATCTATCTATCTATCTATCTATCTATCTATCTATCTATCTATCTATCTATCTATCTATCTATCTATCTATCTATCTATCTATCTATCTGTCTGTCTGTCTGTGTGTCTGTGTGTCTACTATCTATCTATCTATCTATCTATCTATCTATCTATCTATCTATCTATCTATCTATCTATCTATCTATCTATCTATCTATCTATCTATCTACGACTTTGTTCTCTCGTGGCCGTTTTGTTAACGGGATATATACAAAACGGGTATTGTGGCGCTGTCACATGAGTTTAAAGCGAATATAAGTTGCAGGTAGCAAATCAAAATCCTCACATGAATGTCATGTACGGCATGATTTACATGCTGCGGTCATGATGCTCTAGCGGCCGTTTCGTTAACATGGTATATATCAAAATTTGTATGATGGGACGTGAGTGTATGACGAACTTAAATGGCAGGTCGTAACATGGAAATCGTGTCACAGATGCCATGTGCGGCATCATTTACATGCCAGGGTCTTGGTGCGCTGTTGGCCGCTTCATCAAATCGGTATATAATATGCCGAAATTCGTATGGCTCGACATGAATGCATGACAGACATAAATGACAAGTCTTAGAATGAATATCATGACATGCATGTCATGTGCGGCATGATTTACATGACCCAGTCTTGGCGCGCTCGCGGCCGTCACCAAAACTGGTATGGCGTAACATGAGTATGTGGTGAACATAAGTGCAAGTCGTAACATTAAGGTCTTGACATGCATGTCGTGTACGCTGTGACTTACATGACACCGTCTCGGTGCGCTCGCGGCCGTTTCACAAACTGTACATGTACTAAAATTGGTATGACGTGAATGTATTATCAATATAATTGACAGGTCGTAACGTGCTAATCATGACATGCAGGTAATGTACGGCATGATTTACATGCCACGGTCTGGGTGCGCTCGCAGCCGTCGTTAACAGGATATATATATACGAAAAGTAGTATGACATAAGTGTGGGAAGAACATGAATGACGGGTTTTGTATGTGTCAGACCATACGTTTCAGAAGGTACGCACCAGATTGTACATATAGCATGCGCGATAAACATGCGATCGACAAGTCATGACATGAATGCATTGATTTGTTTCAAAGGCATACAGTGCTGTGTATTGCTGTGTCCTCGCTGAGTGCCTCGCATTACATATTCCCGTAGTGCGTGGGATCTGCCGAATTTTTTCTTGCACGTATTACGTTGTCGCTCTTCCTATTCATTGAAAGCTACATAATGTTCGCTTAATGATTAATTCAAACCGTTTACTGCAAAGTATGATATTATTCACAACATGAGAGGGTGCCTTTAACCCTTACATGCAAATGTTGGTACACATTCGAATAAGCTTCCTTTCGTGTAAATCAATGCATCTATCTCCTTCCATCGGCACCCTCACTTCTGCTCATGACAAGGACCACAGCCAAAATAGTTTCAAAGGAAAGGCTGTGTTGACGATAAATGGCTGCCTTAATTCTCGCAGTTGCCTCTAAGCTCAGTTGGTTATGCATTACGTTGAGCAGGAAAAAAAAAACTGCTGGAGAAAAGATAGCCAAGGCAGCTCAGATGGGCACGCTGTCCTGTCTAACTTGCCAGTCTTCTTTTTTCTCCCCTCTTGAGTTTAGTTTTTAATTTCTCGGTAAGTACTACCTGGATAATATTACACACATAAACAATCCCAATGAACTAATATTGTTACAAATATTGATTTGCGTTCACACAGGCAGATGATCAGTGAAATGGCATGTCCAAGTTATGTAATTGTCACATTTTATGGTGCCTTCATTAAACGCAAGTCTGCTCGAACATCACCGAAGAAATACAACTTTTGTTTGGTGTTATATCGAATGTCAGGGATAAACATGCGAAGAACTCAGTTGATTGAAAATCAACCACTTCACTGTTAAGTAAAAGTTCAACCCCTTCGCATAATTACTTATGCTGGAAGTTTCTTTTTGATCACTGATACATGCACCCTGTCATGAAAAGGACAAGCCTGATTCATTCAAGTTTTCCTCCAAAATATGCCAGTGATGTCACTCTAGTGCAGAGTTTTCTTCACCTGCGGTGTGTGACACTAATTAGTCGCAGTTGCTTCGACGTTTTGATATGAGATGCTGCGATATCGAATGGCACGAGATTCACGTTTAAGTCTGGCTCCCTGGGTTTGAAAAATGGCGACGTGTAATGAGACAGCTGCGTCAATGACAGATACATTTTCTATGCTAGAATCTCGGTATTTCCGGACGTTTCTTTACGTGCAGTGAACAAACTCGATTGAATCATTTGTCTCGCGTAATCGCACGTAATTTGAAGTGTTGATCATTAATTAACACCGATATTGAAACCGAGCGCGCCAGGAGTGAAGAAATTCAACTGCAGCGTTACGTCACACGGAAGTTTTCGTGGCGAACATTGAGTGATGACCTGTCGCAACAGTATCTGAACAGGAAAAAATGACTAGTCTGGCCAGATATGTCAGCTGACCGCTTATTCTTTGTGTGCATTGTATAATGCTTATCTGTTTCTTGCTTGAACTATAAAGGAGCGCAATGAACCATTCTGCCTGTCACAATGTATGCAAGCACAAGCGCCACAGTGGCTTCTTGGTGTTTTCTGCTGTACTGAGAAAAGAAAGGTGGGTATTGCGGTTTGCTTACGCCCATCAGAAAAGAAGCAGGTAGGCGCATTTCATCGTTAGCAAAAGTAAGGCGACCGGCTGGTGCGAGTGAGGTGACTTGCCGTGCAAGGTAGTGCCACAACCCACCTTCAATGAAAGTACGTCACTTCCTCATCACTGGAAGTTGGGTCTGGCGTAACGCAGCGGCATCATTTTTTTTTTTTTTTCGCGTTCCTCACACTGCCTCAACATTGGGGACTTTAATCGGTGAGCAATCGGTAGCTAGAGCGCCCGGTAATTATGATTGCGGACGGAGAGGTTGTGGGTTCGAAACCTAGGTCATCCGCGCCAACAAATCTTTTTCTTATAGTGTTTCTTTTTCATGTGTTTTTGTGCATTTTACCGATGTCATTTTCGTAACGGAACATCAACAGCAGTAAAGTCGCGAATAGACCCCGGTATCAAACAATGTCGAAGTAAACAATTTTATGAGCAACCTATTTCATGTGTACTTTCAGAAGTAGCAAATCATTTCCTCTTGACGTAGAGTTCGTGTGTAAAGGTGGCAGGCCCATCACTGCTGCATTTTCATGAAAAAATCTGGAATGTTTGAAAAAAAAAAACACTGTATACATCTAGCTGTCATGAATTTAGCATTTTTTAAATTTTCATTTCGCGTTTACTGCTTTCATGGCTTGGCTTATTGCATCACTATTCGCACTAATGGCGCTCTGGTGTTGTGCGAGGGACAGCTGGTGCTGCTTGACGTGATTTCCTTTAAAAGTATGTTGCGAAGTTTTGTGAAATAATTTGAGATTTTGACCCTGAATTGTTTGAATGCACCTGCCTTAAAAAGGGCTTTAGAAGACTCGTTTAACAGTGTTAAGTAAACCGCCACGGTGGTCTTGTGGTTATGGTGCTCGACTGCTGACCCGCAGGTCGCGGGATCGAATCCCGGCCGCGGCGGCCGCATTTCTGAGGGAGGCGAGAATGCTGTTGTGGGAAATCTCCTTTGCAGCCTTTATTAGCGCACTGCGCGATACCGTCCCAACATGGCGTACGTAAGAACAGTTCAAGAACTCCAGCCTCAGACCCACTTCTCGTCTTCGTCTTTCAGTCCGTCCAGCACGCAATTTCTACAAATGCTTGAGGCTGGTGAACTTAGATTTAGGTGCACGTTAAAGAACACCAGACGGACAAAATTTTCCGGAGCCCTCCACTACGGCGTCCCTCATAATGAGATCGTGGTTTTGGGACGTTCGACCCCAACAATTATTATTATAGAGTGTTATGTAGAGTGAGTGAGTGAGTGAAACAACTTTATTGACGATCCGGCATAAAGGGGGGAAGGGGTAGGGGAATTAAAGCGAGACACTAGCGTGCTCGAACGTCCCGGAACAGCAACCTACTCGCGTCAAACCCGTGGGGGCGCCGCTTTCGGCCGCTGGCGTTCCAAGATGCTAAGCACATGCTGGACTACGTCCCTTTGTTTGCCTGGCTCTCGGCTGACGATCTTGTAGAAAACATTTATGACAATGCAGTTCCCAAAGTTACCCACTGTATCTCCGCCGCACCAGTGGCCTTAAATGCCCATCGTACCATGCAAAAAGCAAATGTGTTGGCAGCATTGTAGGTGTGTGGGCTGTGGAACGAACTAGGATCTTTGCGGTGTCATCAAAATCAAGTATATTTTACCCCAAACATAAAAAATTGTTTATATTCAGGTGGTTGCATTTTATGTGATATCCGTTTACATCTCTATATAGTATTGCTTATGTTTATCCTAGTCCATTACACAACTCAGTGCCTAACAAGCAAGCATCGAAATTTTCGTTGAAAAGTATTGCTTTATTGAAAAGTTAGGAGCTTTGCACGACAATGAAGACGTCAAAATGAAGTTTTGAGAAAAATGAGCATTTTTTTTTTCAAACATGCCATCTTCGGCTTCAGGGACGTCCGCAGGCAGTAATGAAAGGCTATAACTTTTGAACAGAACTGGATAGAGAAAAATTTTGTCTACCATAATTCTGAATGTCTGTATAGAAGAAAAATTAAAGCTCACGTAATAATAATAATAATAATAATAATAATAATAATAATAATAATAATAATAATAATAATAATGCCTTTTATTTCTTCAAATAAAGCAGTACATGTGGCTGGGCCAGCCAAAGCCAATTGGTGGCTTGAGTGGCAGAGCCTGGCAGACAGCGAAACAAACCGAACGCGTCACAAGGTTCTAGTACACGGCATAAGAGCGATGATAGGACAAAAACAACGTGCACATTACATTAGAAGCAACAGGGCATAAAAGCGATAGTTATTAGCAATATATAACAATTACAGAAATTGAAAGTGAACAAAAAACAGAAACACAGCGAAAGTTTCTTAAGCAAAGTACCACACTAGATGATTGTTCAGCAGCATGCTTACAAATGAGTACACATGAAATAACACCAGACATGACATGCATTACAATTATCGAGATACGCCGTATCAGTTTCTTTAATTTGTATTTTTGTTTTTATGCGAAAAATGCTGGGGGTAGCACATTGAAATAAGTTGGAACATAATGGGCTCTTAATAAAACGCCGTTTTAAAAGGTGGTGACATACCGTGACAGTTTGTTGACGCCGAGGTAATGAGTGGACACTTCTACGTAATACAACTATGAAAAACAAGCGCCTAACGATACGAGAAACAGCGCGAAACACGTACGGGACAGTGAAAGAGACGGACCAAGCGCTGACTTACAACCAAGGTTTTATTCCGTACATGGGGGTATATATAGCACACGCTACATGAAAGGAAGGAGAGGAGAATAGTGACGTGGACCTTTGTGCACGAATTCTATGAAAGCTTCTGAAAAAAAAAAAAAACATCATCCACTAGACAGATAGGCAATTTCCCTGGTGAAGAGCGCTGTACTTGTACTTGCAGGACTGTAGGCGCTATATTGATCACAGCATGAAGGCGTTTTTGCTTAAAACACCAGTGTCACTGATGCAACAGTGTGATTAATCCACTAAATGGCATGACATCACTGCAGTACCATGACCTTCATGATAATGCAAACTCATGAAACTTGCTTAATATTATGTATCAGTGTTATTGAAAAGGTGTTGCAATTGTAGTGACTGCTATATTTCTGCCTGCAGTTACAAAAAAATTTGAAGGCTTTATAATTGCTGCTGTATACGAGCTTGCCTCAGTTTAAGTAATTGAGGTATTTTTCTCGGTTAAAGGTAATCGTAATGCACCTTTGTTAAAGCTTGTGAACATATATTTCAAATGTGGAATTCTTGGGCTGTTTTAGGAATTGTTACCTTACCAGTCTAGGGCTGCTTTGAAAATGGTCGTCTTACTATTGGAAAACTATTCAATTTGTATTCGTATTCGATTCGTGGTCGTAATTATTCCGGTCGTATTCCATTAGGTTCTAAAATTCGCTATTTGCACAGCCCTATCTGTTTTCTTTTTTTTTTTGTTGATAAGGACATGATTTCCTCAATTCCCCGATTATCCTTGCGCGTTTTAGACGAGAGATGCGGAGTGTCAATCAGCAGCTGTACGCTTATGTACCGAACACTGCAGGCAAGCGGTAGGCCTGGCAGTGAGACACTGACACTCCTGTTGTCCGAGGCATCGCGACGTGGCTTGGATGCCCCTCAGCTCCGCCAGAACCTGGAGAGCCTCGGCCTGGACAGTGCACGTGCGGCTGCGCTAGCTGATCGCTGGCTGGCGTCTTGTTCTGCTAGACCACAGGTGATATTTCTATTTGTTATTTCTTCTGGGACATGTATCGTGCGCGTCATTTTCTAAGTTATATTATTGCAGTGAACACAACACTTCACTGCTCTTCTACAGTGGCACAATACGAATGGCCTAGAGACAGGTGCATCTTACCGGTACTTACGGAGCCGAAGCCTGAACGGAGCCGAAGCCTGAATGCTTACTAAGAGGTTTCAACTTAAATTGAGGACGACGCAGCGACCCATGGAAAGGAAAATGATGGGTGCAGTAAGGGACATGAAGAGAGCAGAGTCAATCAGTGAACAAACGACTTATAAGGACGTATTAGTCGAAATCAGGAAGAAAAAATGGAAATGGGCAGGGTATGTAGCGTAGACAAAAAACCGCTGGACAATAACAGTGACAGACCGCATTTCTAGAGAAGGCAAGCGCGCGAGGGGGAAGCAGAGAGTTAGGTGGAGAAATGGATGAGAAACTTGGAAGATAACGAAAGAAATCACGATGAATATAAGGACTATACAGCATGCAATGGAACCGAAAATGATAGGCATAGTATTAACAGGTAGGAAAACAGCGCAGTGGAATAGAGAGTAAAACCGAAGCTTAGTCGGTATTACGAAGAAATGGACGTGGGCGGGTCACAATGTACAGGACAAGCGAGCTATGGTGAATTGGTGAGAGTGGACAGCAAGAGATGGGAAACTCAACCAACGACTCCAGAGGCAGAGTAGGAGCCAAAAACTTAAGATCGCTTGCATAGAATCAATATTCGGATCGATGGCCTAAATGGCTAGTGACCGGTCCAGTCAAGAAAAAAAAAGTATGGCAGTTTTGTATAATCTCTCACTCCTAAGCTGTAGACTCACGTGCACAAGGGTTATACCTAAGTACTATGCAAACGCAAGTGGTATACATAAGCATTCAATTGAAAAGTACGTCACGCAGTTTCAAGAAAATATTTAAGTCTTCGTTGTTCTGTACATTTTGTAATGTTCAAGCAAGCGGTGCAAGACTCTGATCTTGTCACATTTCTTGCTGCCTCATCCTTATCACCGGTTACAGCTCCACGCATGCACTGTCCTACAGGCTATTGTATAGCGCGAATAGTCTATGTGGGCACCTCCTGCTTTTACCTTTGCTATCGAGGAGTTAGGCCGATGGGTGAGCAATATGAGGGCTTGCGAGTGGCAGAATTTCAGTTGATGGTGTGCAATTTTCCTATTCTTGTATCCCTGATTTTCTAGGCTCAGTAGATTGGACGGCGTACCACCGTTGCCGTTCTTATTTCATTTGTCATTGGAACCGTCGCTATACACAACTTGCATCTAAAGGATGCTTGCTTGAAAACTGTTTTAAAGAAATAAGAAATGAAATGAAAGGACAAAGGTATTTAGCATTTTTAAGTAGGCACGCAATAATGCCAAGCGGTATATTCATTTAACTAGATCAGGGTTCGGCAACCTGCGGCCCGCGGTGCAGTAAGATGTAGCCCTCGGCACGACGTCAACCCCCCCCCCCCTCACCTGATCACTTCCCATCTAAAGGCCGACATGGCAATTTTGACCTAAAATGGGGTTTTCGCTTGTAACCTACGTTTGATTGCAACCTCGTGACATGCGTCCTGAAAACAAACATAATATCAATGGAGTTTTTTACATTATTGTCAATTCACCGAATTCTTTTTCTATGCCTGCAAACTCTCCCCCCCCTCCCCTCGATTGCCGTCCGGCCCGGCTCTGTGTCGGCTTAATGCAACTTGGCCCTCCGCTTCAAAAGGTTGCCGACCACTGGTCTATATAATACTATGCAGTTGTGCTCCCTGATTTGTATGTGCCGAAGCAGTTGGTGGGAAGTCTATTTTGATGTGCGAGAAATTCGGGTCACTATTATATGTACAGTCCTCACGGATTGAAACACCTCGTCAGCACTTTCAGTATAACGACTGGTATGTGCCATTGTACTAGATCACTGCGTCATGTTGCTACGAGACTGGCCGCTAAAAACAAGGTCCGTTGTACACTACTCTGATGTAAATGTTCGAGTCGAAGTTACGGCGATATGACACGAACAGAATACCACTAATTATTAATTTTAAGGGCAGGCTTTTGAAATAAGAAAAAGAGGTGGTGGAAACAACAGTATGTACACAGCGGTCCGCTATTGAAGGGAACATTGGAGCGCGTGGCATCCACTCGGCGCCACCACCGTCCGGCAGCTGCAACGAGTTTTGCGCAAGCGCACTGAGCACAGCCCGTTGTTCTCTTTCGTCGTCTTCTACCGTGTACTGCTGCACTCCGACTTGTCACGAAGCAGGCTGTTCACGCAATGAAAGAGCAACGCGCCCAGCTGCTCTCTGCGATTGCGCAAAACTCGTTGTGGACAGCCGGCCGGTGGCGGCGCCGAGTGGATGCCACACGCTCCGATTTTCCCTTTAACAGTGGACCGTTGTACACTACTTAGCCCTAAATGGTAGCATTTCGATCGGTGAAGATTGTATAGGCTTTCTGACATAATGTGTCCTCCAACTACAGGGAACAGAGGCGCATCCAATGGCACTACTTCGTCAGTTGATATTCAGTGTAAAACTTCTGGACGCGCATGCTTGTATTAAATACATCTTCGAAATTAGAGGAAAAGTTCTAATAAAATTCCTTTCTCTCGGTAGGTGCGGCCCTGGCAGCTACGGGACGTGGAGTGGCGTTTCGGAGTCACAGTGGCCAGCTCATCACAGGAGCCGCGAGGCAGCTTTGTGCAGCTTCGTTTGGCCCTGGCAAATGGACAGGACGTGCACGTTGAAATGAACCTGGCTCAGTTCTACTCATTGTGCCACGAGATGGAACAGGCCAAACTCACGTTGGAGGCCTTGCGCTGAGAATCATTGTACCAATCATATACGTGCTGTAAACCAAACTGATTTAAGTACATAAAGCGTATTGATTTGTCTCGTGCCCTGTTTGCGGTGGTAGTTATATGCAGTTTAGAACGGTACGAATATTTTCCGCTGCGGTGGTGTAGCGGTTACAGTTCTCGGCTGCAGACCCGAAGGTCGCAGGTTCGATCCCAGCAGCGGCGGTCGCATTTTGATGGAGGCGAAATGCTAGAGGCACGTTAAAGTCTGTGCACGCTAAAGAACGCCAGATGGTCTAAATTCCCGGAGCCCTCCGCCGCGGCGTGCCTCATAATCATATCGTGATTTTAGCATGTAAGACCCCAGATATTATTAAAGGGACACTAAAGACAAATAACAATTTATGTGAGAGTGAAAGCTCAATGTATGACAACGTCTAAAACGTCAATATTATCAACACCAGTGCCCTACTTACCGAGCAATTAAGCTAAATGTATGACACGATGAGCGCCACGAGCGGGACATTTTGAAAATGATCCCGATGACGTATGAGTGTCTGCCAACAATTAATCATGAGTAATCAAACTAGCAGCAATAAAAAAAGAACCTTCCGTGCATCAAGAGACGTAATAAAATGCTGTTTGATTCATGACAAAAACTTTTTGGCGTTGCCATGGGGAACAGCGCGCGTGGTTCAAAGGTTCCGTTTTCGCCGAACTGCGCGTCGCCCGGCGCCTTGCTTCACTCACGGGGTCGCGTCTCAGTGGTAGTTTCGGTATCGCGTACTGCCTGCCGCGTGTGTTTTGCGCGCTCGTGCAAGTCGCTCTGACAGAAAGTTCGACAAAATGCCGCATGCATATGATGTTTCCCGATGCCCGAATGGTGCACGCCGCCGCGCAGTAAAGGCAGGCAACGTTGGGCACGGCAGCAGTGACGTGTGAAGACTGATTTCAGGCGGGTGATTTCACGTGCGCTAGCGCGATGCGGACCACTAAAACGTGATTTTATTTCAAAATACGCACTTCCTTGGCACAAAAGTAGCACTACGAGGTTTCTGGACCGCTATTTCAACAACCAACGTCGACTTAATATTTGCCTTTAGTGTCCCTTTAATGGTACGTATATTGCGCAAGAACATGCTGTCTGTGTTGTGCTTTCTAAGAGTGGAGCTCCTTGAAAGACCCCTCACTAGGTCACGGAAGAAATTGTAGTTAGTATATAGACACTGGAAGCTGTTGCGCGCCCAACAACGAGCATTATACCGAAATAATTTCTTTAAATTGCTTCATTACGGGCTGAGAAAACCAATATTTTGAAGAGGCGCGAAACACCATGTGCGGAGGCGTTTCAAACCGTTGCTATTGCCACTCGCCCCGTGTATCCTTCGCAAGCCAAATCCCTTCCCTGCCCTCTTCGGCATCAGAGCCGGAGGATCACATGACGCATACGTAACACGTCGTGCGTGCGCATGACGTGTGGGTCACGTGCGCATGACGTGCTCGAGCCAGCCCGAGCGGTGTTGCGTTGTTTCGGCCTTTTCTGTGGTGTACCGCCAGCTTCTCCATAATGGATGCCTCGGTGCACGCAAGGCTGGCACTGATCATGGATCCTTACCGTGACATACCGCGTCCCTCCGGTATGCCGAATGCACCCTCGCCGATCACTAGGCTTGCAACCTATTACTGAGCATGAAAGCTGCGACATTAGACAGTTATAGTTTAGCGGGCTTAACGGAATAGCGGGCTTAGCGGAATAGCGGGACCGAAATGCGCATGCGCAGTACCGTAAGTGACCTGTAGCGTTTACCGTACGCACGCTATTTTTCAGATATAGCGTTAGCCTGTTTGCGTGGTTAACGTAGTGTACGTAAAACATGGCGGCGGTTTTCGACGCCCACTTCGAACTTGATTTAGCGTTGATGTGGACGGATCCACTTCTTTCGTAGCAAACGACTGTGCGAAATGGCTTCGCTTGCCTTCAGGTAGCTTCGACGACACGGTATTCGCAATGCCCATAGACTGTCGCGCCGCCAAGCGGAAGCGTCCTCTCGAGGAGGGTTAGTAGACGACAAAATGGCAGCACTACACTCTAAGCCGAAACTGGGCAAAATTGGACTAACGGCAGTCGTTAAACCAAAGGATCAACGGTTCATCCAACAGGGTGTAAATGCGAGACAGTGCGTGTCGTGCGCAAACGCCCGGCAAGAAGGGGACCAACGGGGGGTGTAACTGCGCGCCGATCGCCCGCTGCCGCGCTGCACTTCTCGGCCCTGTCGGCTAGCACGATTACGAGTTACATGGCTTACACGCCAGAGTGAAAGCGAAGCACTAGTACAACGAATAGAAGCAGTTATGAGAGTCAAGTTCAACTCGCGCCGGCGCACACAGCGAGCGAGCGCGCTCACCCACGTTTCTTCCCTGTCGAGCTGCCGGACCCAAACATGTGCAAGCCTTCGAGTCCGGACACCGCGGATCTCTCGCTTCAGTGTGCCGGATTAGGAAGAACTGCGAAGAACACTGCCAGCGCTAACAAAAGTAAGCGGTTCGTCAGCGGTTGTATTCCCGCAGGGTCACCGGCTACAACTACGAAGCGATATGAAGTAGGCTTCGCTACGTCGTCGGCACCAAGCCGACCGGCAGCCGGTGCGAGTTCGTTGACGGTGCAGGTGAAAGAAACGTTGCGTAGAATTTGTTTCACAGAGAATGTCGTCTGGAATAAAGTACAGTTCAATCTGTGTCTTTCTCTTCATGCAACAACTGTTGTCAAACATCTAGCGTGAAGGCGAGCGCCGATACGAACCAACGTGCGGCCGGCGGTGTACAGCGAGCAACTTACGAGCACGGTGAAAGAACCGTGCCTGCGCGCCGTCTCGTCGTTGTAGGTATACATATATCTACATCACTCCGTAAGACGTTGCGGACAGCGGACATCTATTTTTCATTTGTATGTAAAAGAACGACGACGAAAACTGCACAGGAGACGCATGTTGTGATCGCCAGCGGTCGTTCAACTCAGCCGTGCTCCTCGTAAAGGCCTAACGACGTTGTCGGCAAGAAGCCGGCATAGGCGGGGCGCCTCACTGCTTCGCCGGAGTTCCTGCATAAGTGCCGCTTCTATGTTTGTGTGTGCATAAGTGGATTTTTAGGACTTGTGCACCAGCATCACCAGCATTACTAAGGCTGGTTCGGCCGACACGATAGAGTACCAGCTGATAATTCGAATTCGCTGACTGAAAGAGCGTTAAAAATCCGGCGGGTTCATATTAAAAGATCGGTGTGTTGCGGTTCTAACATTGAGCCCACGTAAGTTTGCACGTATGCGCTGCGAATGTTTATTGTTTTATAATGCCGAACAGAAGTCTGCCACCGGCGCAACATGAGAGGTCAAGATACTGTGCCTATATATAGCCGATGGCTGGTTTTCGGCTGTGTAGCGCGGGCGGTAGATGCATGTATAGGTGCGTGCGGTGTTTAAATTGCAATGGTTGTGTGTTGTTGTATGTTTGTATACACGTGCCGCAAACACTGCATCATTCAATGCTGATTCAGTTGGAAATAACAAGAATTGCGCCAACATAGCGAAGAACCGCCATCTTTTTTTTTTTTTTCTCGGTTAGTCCCGACGGTTCAACTGTTAGACCCTCGGGAGCATTCTACGAGGACCAACATTTAAACCCACTGGAGTAAGTGCTAGAGAGTAAAAAGTTGAACCCCTGTAGTTACTCCCGCAGTTGGTCCAAAAATGGTTCAAAATCTGTGGCAGCCTATTTAGACCCCTGAAGGACCAACGCCATACCCCATTTTAGTCCTTTTCGGCTTAGAGTGTACGTACTCGCTCCCTTGTTCGGCTGTGCTAGCCTCAGTGTTAACGCGTTGGGAAGAAACGAACACTAGGACTTTGCATGTTCCCTGCATCAGTGAACAAACCTGGCCCTCCGTGACACGAGAAATCTGGTTCGTTTTTGCGAGACGCGAAGTTTTCGTGAAAATATGTGGCAACTCCCGCTTTCAATGCTAGCCCACAGCGTACACACACTATCAGCTTCGCGAGGCTTTCTGTAGCCACGTAGGTTAGCTAAATGTTATCGTCTGACATTTTCAGTTAAAGCTCACCCTGATTTACTTGCACATAGCATTCGTCAGTGTTTCTTGTAGTGCATGAATCCCATAACATTGTACGTACGGAGGTCGCGCGGGCTCGCGATGTGCTCTTCAATAACTTCTCAAGTCGGTGATACAATAAAATAGGGTCTCTATGTTTTGTCAGGAAAGCGCTGTTATGAATCGTGCGAGCGACGTTTCAATCATTCAAAGACGCGTCTGCTCCACGCCTTTCGTGGAGCGAACGCTTTCAACGCCGTCCTTCACCAGTGTGTTGGTTTCATAGCCAGCGCTGCGCCGCTTGTTTTTGCACGTTTGTTGATAGGTGGCAGCACACTGCAAGAGATTTGCTTGTTCACCGGTTTGAGAGCAAAATATGTTCTTCGCGCGTCCGCCTGCATTCGCGCTTAAACGTCTCTCTACTTGTAAACATGGTGACGCGGAGTGGTCGAAGTCGTTAGGCGGAGGATATTCTTCAGATTGCTTTCAGCAGTGATGTCGAAAGAAACCATCTTGACGACGAGGACTTTTCACTGGACGTAGAAGGCTGTGAAAGCACCGATGGTGACAGCGACGATGAACGATCAGCTGCTAACTCATGAAGGGCGAGTTGCACTTCACGTCCCCTCGTGCGGTAATGTTCTTTCACGCTCGTAAGTCACTTTGATTGTATTTAATGTATAATATCCTTGAGCGCGATCAAAATAAAAGCATAGTTCTTCGTGTGCATTGCATGTAGCACAATTATTGTGGATATTATGGAGCGCCGCTTGCCGCCAACACACTCGAGCTCGACCAGCGAAGCGAAATGGTTAGAGTGATGGGACGTGCAGTCACGGCCACAATCCCCGCCTCTCGGCTAACTTCTCCTGTACTTCACGGGAATTCGAATTATTCGACGTTGCAAAAAGCATACGTGTGCATTCTTTTCAATATTCATGTTTCGATCGTGCTGATCGAACCTGCAACATGCGAGTGAAGTGAGTTGCACACGGCTAGAGTCTCAGCATGGCTGTGACACAAGTGCTACTGAATGGGATGTTAAATGCTTGTGTTCCGTTGAAGAAGTAACTCCGCGTTCCTGACTGCGCAAGTAATGACGACGGCGTAATATGTTTGCAAACCATCACCACGTTAAACGTGCGGTCCCGTGCAGCAGCGATGGCACTACTCGCTGGCGGCGTACTACTGCGGCAAATCCGTAAGTCAGGCTCGGTACGTACTGCCTCGGAGTGCCGGTCGGCTCATACGTCAGTTCTAGTTCATGCAGTTTTATGTAGCACGCACAGGATTTCGCGCAGCATCGTTGATGCACGGGAACTGAGCGGAAATATAACCTTTCACACCGCAGCAAATAATTAGGTGGCGAGTACTTAGCACTTTTCATGGTTTGGGAAAGTATTTTGGTCTCATATCCAATTCAGTGCAGCTCATGACTTCATCCGGTGAAAGTGGCACGGGCCGTACGTCCGCACGTCCTATCTGTTCCTATGCTAACAAACGGGTTGACCCTCCTCCGGGCGCCATGTTGAATCGCACGGCGCGCCACCTATAGTTCGTGGGCATTGCGAATATATAACGGATAACTTAGCGTAGTTTTTGAGATCGCTTCCCATTTCGAACGTCCCTACGCCTATCTAGAAGATCGGTGTAAACAAGTCTGCAACATGAACATTTTCGCTTTTGGTGCTTAGTTCATATTTATTTACTTTCATTTTCACTAAAAAAAGGAGTAATATTGCTGCGTGCGGGGATACAGGCAAGCATTCTCGGTTTTGTTCTTTTCACTCACGGCCGGGCTAGACTGCACGCGAGAGCGCGCGCGTGCAGTCTAGCCCGGTCGTGTTTCACTTTTTAAAGACGATAGTCTTTCTTGGGGAACTTAAACGCAGAAATTTTGGTCTGTCTCTGTCTGCCTGTCTGTCTGTTTGTCGGCACGTCCCTCGATTCAGCCACTCGGCCAAAGTTGAACCACTTGCACAAGGGCCAGCCATCGTGAACGGCTCACTAGGTTCATACTTGTCTACATGGTTGATCAAAAAGCAAACATTACGCATATCTGAGGCGCAACATCACTAGGTAAGTATTAGGTGGTGTGTTCCTTTAATAGAAAATACATAGATACGTAATTCTAGAGACCCTAGTTTCTTAAGCTGCACCGAAACTTGGCTTTCTCCGTGCCCTCTGCGCGAGCTCATTGTTGTGTTTCGGTTTCAGTTCAGTATTGCACTGTACGAGCAGAGCCATATATACCCTTCGGCAGAGTTTGGCGATTGTTTCATCTCGCCGCTCTCCGAGCTCCGCCCCCGCGCCGCCCTCTTCTCGTGACGTAAACTCTCTCTCCTCGCCGGCGGCGGCGGGCGGCAGTGGCGACAGCGCCACAACGCGGCGCGGAGTCCGGCGCTGCCGCGACGGAGAGGCGCCGGCGCGCCGCACTTAAGCCCCAACCACTGGCACGCGTATGCACGCGTATGCACGCGCCTAGGCGTCAAATGCGCCTCTCGGCGTCGGTCGCGGAGGGCTGTACGCGTCCATGGTCCTCCAACGCTCAAGTTTGCGCAGCGCCGTCCGCCGCCCCAGCGGAGAGAGGGGAAAACTCCGGTAGCTGGGACGGGTCGCTCTTGCTTGGTTTTCCCATCGCGCCCGCGGAGAACGTGCTCCCCGGGGCTTTTATCTCGCATTTTTCACGCTATGGGTGCCGTTCCTTCGTCGTACTCGAAAGCAGGCACGCAGTCCTGCTGCATTGTGAACTGTCACAAAAGTTTAAAAAATGTCGAAGAGGCGAAAACTTCCTGTCATGTTCTACCGTTTCCAATGCAAGCAGTCCGAGGAGCAGAGGCGTCAAGAGTGGATTATGGCAGTTCGCCGCGATGCTTTCGCGGTCTTGTCACCTTGAAGCAGTTTTTGTCGTACACAGTATTACGAACTATTAACGGGGAGAAACGCGATGATCGTGCTCATTGGAAAGGGAAGTGCGTTTGTGAACCGAAGTTACAACAAATAGACAGCCGCTGTACGTTTCGAGATTGCGCGCTGGCTTTCCGAGTCAACCATTTGTAATGTTACAGCAGCGGAGCATTTGGGCTTATTACACCACAGTTTAAATAACGTACCGTGAGTACTAAGTGTTTAATTCAGCTGATTGCGGTACATTTCCCGTCGCGGCTCCCTGTAAACAGAATTAAGCTGTATGTTTGCACTGAGCGTTTATATTGGCCTTGCATGCGACACGCCGTGATTGCTTAGAAGGCTGAAGTGTTGCGCTGCTAAAATCGTGGTCATGGGTTCGATTCACGCATACAGCAGCTGCATTTCGATGGTAGCGAAATGCACTAACACCGGCGTACTTAGATTTACGTACACGTTAAAGAAACCCAGGTGGCCGCAATTAATCCGAATTAATCCACCACGGCGTGCCTCGTATTAATGTCATACGTTCGGCACGTTATAAAAAGCCTTGCATGCCGCTTTGGAAACGAGCTGAAAAAAGAACCAAGGTGGCAATTAAATTTTCGATGGCTTCGCGAATTCAGATGCGCTTATTATTGGGCACAAATCTCGGCATAATAATAAACATGCGCGATCCCAGTGGGTATTGTATAGTATCAGGGGCGTAGCCAGAAATTTTTTCGAGGGGGGGGGGGTCCAACCATACTTTATGTATAATTGTGCGTGCGTGTACATATACGCAAGCAAAATTGAAAATGTTCGGGGAGGGTTTGAACCACCCTCCCCCCCCCCCCCTTGGCTAGGCCCCTGTATAGTATGATGCTGACCAAGCGAGCTGTCGAAACAACGAAAGCGACATTCGAATAAGCGAACACGGTGCGTGATCAGGCGTCGATATTATTCGAAATGAAACACGCCTCTGCAAGAAACATGCATCGTCGAAGTGGGCATGAAATATTTATTTATTTATTGTTTGCGTATATCATTATGCTGTCAAAGGGAGCTCTAAAAAAATCCAAGGCGACATTAAACTTGCGATCCGACGTTGTTATCATTCGATGCAAACCTCGGCAAAAGTGAAACTCCCACGAAACTGAACACTGCGCGTTGCGATGCAGCCAGTGACTCAACAGGGCAGATGTAAATTTATGCTCTTCACACTGAGCTCATAATAAATTTAAAGCCGCACGACAAACTTGGCATCCAAGCAATTGAAAAGTTATCAATAGAAAACGCACGCGAAAGCGTGCTGGATGGTTGCTGACAGCTCCGAGTATACACGACTGCCGCAACGAATGTGCGTTTTACCGGTAACATAATTACAGAACTCGCGCAGTCACCTCCCTACTCATGTCAAAGAAATGTGCCCGTTCAGCATCTGCACGCACGTAGCGCTCGCACAAACAGCATCGCCCTTGACGACCTGCTCGGTCCCGAAAAGGTGGTCGATCAACCGTCCTCCTCTGGTAAGATTCCCACCGTTAAAACGTTTTTTTCCATCTCTGGGATCTTTCTAAACCTTCAGAGCAAGCGACACGTGAAGCTGCACGTGCACGGCGAGCAGAGAACAGCGCGTGCAGGGTGCCTGAACGTGCGGAGACAGCGCAGTCAAAAGGCTGGTGTGGGGACAGGAGCGACCGGTTTTCGCAAGAAAGGCGGCGAAACGCGTGCGACGCAGCGCCCCCTGGCCGAGCTTGGGAGGCCTATACGCCTCGAGGCGCGCGGGGTCAAGACGACTTTGATATTTTCGCCTACGTCACCACGCGTACGGCGCGCCAACCAATCAGAGGCCGGCTTAGGCCGGCGGCGCCAACCAATCAGAGGCCGCGATACTTCTGAGTGCTATGCCTAATGGCCGCCGCTTCGAAGGCACCTCCGAGTGCAGGGCAAGCACGGAAACTACGGTCGCAAACGCTCCTGAGTGACCGCGTCGTCATCCAGTACGTCGACGACACGGCGAACGACCGCGAGTGCTACCAGTGGGACGCTGTTTCGTGCCGAATTCGAGCGACACCCACAAATCCAGCGAATGCTTCCCGGCTGCCCTTGCCCCGGTTTTGAGTGCCATCGTCGACCGAGTGAAAACATCGTACCTACTACTGCGGCATGTCGCTGCTCCTGTGCTCTGATCTGTGTGTATCTGCGCTCGGAACGGGTGTAAACATGCTTCGGAGGGTTGAAGTCCTCAGCGTGAGCCCTCGCCTACCGCGAAGTCAATTCAGAGCGGTGTCGTCTGCATTCAGCCGTCGAGTTCGTGTGAACCAGCTCATCTGAGGAAGTTTGGTTGAAGGAAATTGACGGTAGTTGTTTCCGTCGAAACATAGACACTATATATGACGCCAGAGACTTGGCGTGACGCTTACGCAGGAGTTTTTAACCGCAGTGTGTTTGTTTTCAACATCGCCATTCGCCTCATCATTGCCGAAAGCGAACATCGCACTTGCCAACGCATTCCGGTGATGTGACAACGTATACATGAGGAGGATTTGCGGATTTTACGACGCTGAAACATTGGTTGACTTCGGCGCAAATCGTTTGCGTGTGTTGCCAAGCTAACAACAAGAGCGCGCTTGTTGGTAGCAGTGTGACGTGTTTTCGTGCCGGGTACCAGCGACGCCGACACATTCAGCTGTCGGCGGTCTCATTTAGATTCATGTATAAAATAGAAGCTCGAACGTGCGCGAGTGTGGTGATCGAAAAAGAAAGTTGCATAATTAAGTGCTGCTTGTGTTGCCTGCTATTTCACTTCTTGACTCTTGGTCTGCTTCTCTGCCGTGCAACTACACCTTAGCACATGCCCAGTTGCACATGCCTTGTTTTGCAGGTTTTCTATTCTGACACACACTCTCCCTAGTCTTTTCTGATACTCATAGACGGGAGAATGTGAACAGTGGCGCTTCTCCATCGTTTTACAGTTTACTTAAATATATCACATGTTTCGTTTACAGCTGGACAGCTAATTTGCTAAAAAGCTTGTAAGTGACAAGCACCTCCATTGAAATCTGAGGTGCACAATGACACGATAGTTAGAAGAGAAGAGCATGACATCACACGTATGTGCAGAAGGAATGAAAGTGCAATATTACTGTGCTGCTCTTTGTTTAGAAGGAATTCAAACGGTGCCTCACTGGAACCTCAGACACTTGTGAGACCATTCTAAACTGCGCACATATTTATCTCTTCCTCCAGACTGAATCCAGCTGAAATAATTATTTGATGGTTTCAAATGCCAAATCCTTGGATGTATTGCAAGGACTATTTCATTGCTGTTCAGTTCTTTGTAAATACACTAACTTAGACTATGCATGCACTTAAGCATAATTGAAATATGAAGACATTCATTCAGTTTAGCTATTTTAGACAACTTGCCAAAGACTTTTATACAGTGCTCTGGTGCAATCCTATGAGCGAAATCTGTCGCATAGTGAAGTTTCAGGCATGATTTATTATATTAGAGGGTATTTTGACTACTGACGACGTCCAAAGGCCTTCTACACAGTGCTTGGTTCCAATCTTATTACCGATATCTGTCGCATCATGAAGTTTCAGGCACGATTTATTATGTTAGAGGGTATTTTGACTACTGACGACGTCCAAAGGCCTTCTACACAGTGCTTGGTTCCAATCTTATGACCGATATCTGTCGCATCATGAAGTTTCAGGCACAATTTATTATATTAGAGGGTATTTCGACTACTGACGACGTCCAAAGGCCTTCTACACAGTGCTTGGTTCCAATCTTATGACCGATATCTGTCACATCATGAAGTACCAGGTGTGGTTTGTTGCGCTAGAGGATATTTCGACTACACACAACGTGCAAAAACCAGTGCTCGGTTCCAATCTTATGACCGATATCTGTCGCATCGTGAAGTTTCAGGCATGATTTATTATATTAGAGGGTATTTTGACTACTGACGACGTCCAAAGGCCTTCTACACAGTGCTTGGTTCTAATCTTATGACCGATATCTGTCACATCATGAAGTACCAGGTGTGGTTTGTTGCGCTAGAGGATATTTCGACTACACACAACGTGCAAAAACCAGTGCTCGGTTCCAATCTTATGGCCGATATCTGTCGCAATGTGAAGTTTCAGGCATGATTTATTATGTTAGAGGGTATTTTGACTACTGACGACGTCCAAAGGCCTTCTACACAGTGCTTGGTTCCAATCTTATGACCGATATTTGTCGCATCATGAAGTACCAGGTGTGGTTTGTTGTGCTAGAGGATATTTCGACTACACACAACGTGCAAAAACCAGTGCTCGGTTCCAATCTTATGGCCGATATCTGTCGCATCATGAAATGTCAGGTGTGGTTTGTTGCGATATTTAGACTACAGACAACGTCCAAAAGCCTACTACACAGTGCACAGCTGCAATCACAATCTTGACATAACCCATTTTTTTGTGCACACTAACATGTTCAAATACAGTTTTTTCTGATATTTACGAACACTGGAATGATGTACCTGGTTCCGTTTGTGAAATGAATGTATCTGATTTTTGGAGGCACTTGTATGATATTAGTGTTCTATTTCTCTCATTTTTTACCCAGTTGCACTCAACAGGTGGCGATATCTGCTTTTGTTGAAGCAGTTATTGCGATATTACTGTATACATTCTTTCCTTTGTATTCATGTACACCACTCCTGCAGTAGCCCTGCATTGGGCTGCAATATTTGAAAATAAATAAATAGACTGTTTAATTATGAACTCGATGCGTGTTTTGTGGTGAACAGTGCATATTCATTTATTAGAAACAAGAAGTCAGGCCATACTTGCAGTGCTACAGTTTACCTGCATTTTGTTGCTAGACGGGACATAAGTAACTGTGAGTTTCCAGTAATGTTGGTTTCTTGTTTCCATGCTACTGAAAAAAATTTGAGTTAGTATGTATGCTTGCTCCAGGATTCGAACTTCTCAATGTTGGTCCATGTAATAAACTGTAACTCATATTAGGCAGCTAGAATATTAGTCACGGTGACACCCGTGGTACGCGGCAGGGGCGTAGCCAAGGGGGGGGGGGGGGGGGTTGGGTGGTTCAACCCCCCCCCGAAATTTTTGAATTTTGCTTGCGCATATATACACGCACACACACAAACGCACGCACGAACATACATAATGTATGGTTGACCCCCCCCCCCCCCCCCGAAAAAACTTCTGGCTACGCCCCTGGTACGCGGGAAAGCCGTCTTTTTGTTAATGTGAAAAGTATTAGTCGTTATGCGGCGAATTTTTAGGGCACCTCGTTTGGACTTTGCAGCAAACGTCTATTCCCCTTTTTTTTTTTCGTAACTAAAGTACGTGCCAAGAAACGACGTCAAGCCCACGACGGTGCGGGCGACGCCGCTCCCGTCCGCTTCTTGGAGCAGAACCATTTTCATGAAAAGGATGATTATATTCGTGTTGGGCACTAATAGCATGGCCGTGAACAGGCGTCAACAAGGCGATCGCACAAGCGTTGGCGATCTCGCAAACATCGTTGGCTGTGTCCCGTGATGCAGACGTGAACCTAGCAGCGCACGCGCCGATGTCGATTACTTGTGCATACCGTGGTTGTTACTTTGGTCATTGCGATGTTAATTACTTCTTAAATAGTCAAAACAGTGGTGGGTGAAGCACAATCAATATTTTAACGACAGTCTAATTCGCTTCGATTGATAACGCACCGTTCTAGGCTGTACATGGACAGTTTTAAACAAAAAGATCAGGCAACACTGTGCCTCTGCCGAAAGCGAGCGTCGGCGCGGTCGACGCTTGCCAGTGGTTGCGCGCCCTTTTCCTCCACGGGGCGCGCCGCGACGCATTTGACGCGTAGGCGCGTGGAACGCGTGCCGGCGCTTGCCAGTGGTTGGTACTTTACACGATCGCTGAGGAGCGCGCGTAGGTTACGAAGCTCTTGTGAGAAGCCGCGCGTATTCATGGCGACTGCTCCTCGCATTCAAGCGTGAATTTGTTGCGTGCGATAGGCTGCTGTTGCGCGGTTGGCTGTTCAAACAGCAGCGCGCAGGGTTTCTGCCTTTTTAGGCTCCCGAAGGAAAAGAAGCGACGACGCCTTTGGATCAGAAACATCAGACGCAGCAAATGGACCCCGACCGACTGCTCCGTGCTATGCGAGATACATACTTGAGTATTTAGGTTGAATATTGCTGGTATTATAAACAGCGTAACATTAACACAAACTTATTATTTGTTGTGCAATGGGGCCCTTTCAGGCGCATAAACTTTAAAAATAATTTTGTCACGCTGAAAGAAAGGAGTTTTATGGTTGGCGTTTCGATCGCTTGGGCAGATTAAAATTTTGCAGCAATCACGCTGTGTCAAGCGTGATGTGTTGCATTTACGTAATTTATCGCGCGTTCTGAGCACGAGCTTGGGATGTTACCGTGATGTTATGAGGGGAAGATTTATTTCGATATCGCAGGTTAGTTCCGCAGCGCGTCAGCAGCGGCGTTTATCTGGCACGTGTTGTACGTTATGTGGTCTGCATTTCTGTGGCTGTCAGCCTATCGTGTCATTTACCGCTGTGTTACCGCTTGTGTACATGCTACCAGTTTCACGTTTAATTCGCGCATGTAAATTAATCTGCGCCTGTGTGCTAAGCGAATGTGCCTTGCTCTTTTTAGTCATGCACGTATAGTGCACGATGGGACGTGCACTATACGTGCTCGTGCAGGAAGCTCTTCCACTATAGCAAGGGGCCCTTATGTGCTCGATGAAATTTCGTGATTAGGAAGTGTAGAGCGCGAAGAAGTTGTGCAGAAAAATGGTTTTGTAAAGTAAACCAACAGGGTGTCCGCTATCAGACTAGCCGAACGAGGTATTGTTTTCATTTAACACGCGCCTACTGGGGGCCCTGCACCTGCTCCGACGAAAACCTTAGATGCCTCAGCAAACGGGAAAATTGACCGCCGGCGTCCGCGGCGTAGGTGTCCCGCGTCGGCGGCGTCAACACGAGGGATGTCAAAAATCATCACGTAATGACGTGACCATACGACCAAAGATTGTGACGTCATCATGACGTCGAATAACGTGACTTCACGCGATGACGTCAGCACATGACCACATGTGGTGCAGAAAGACTGCAGTGCCTCCTGTCTTGGAGGCAGTGCAAAACAATGTTAGGTCACAAAGCTTTCGAGAGGGGGGGGGGGCGTGAGGAACAATACATCAACTGAAGAAAAGGAAGACGGCTCTCGCCTTCGAGTGGTCTTAGGCGAATGCATAAGGGACCCTGTGAGCTTTTTTTTCTCTCTTATTAGAGAGTTTTAGTGCCGGGGACTCCAAGCCGCTTCCTTATTCACCCTTTTACGTTCTCTTGTACTCTCAGCCGCACCCATGGACTATACAAAGGAACGTAAGGGGCTTACGTACGCAAGTTACTTTGGGGTCCCGGCACTAAAATTCTCTAAGAGGGAATTTCAGGGCTCCAGATCCCCAAGCCACTTGTGTACGCCCGCTTTTGCGCTTTTGTGGCCTTAATACAATTACGTGCGCTGGTATCTCTGTTTCTTTGAAAAGCAGAGCTGTTTAAGCTTGGAGAATGCCCGTTAGTGGCGAATAAAAATTGTCATCATCATGAACCGGCACGCAATCCGTCCTCTTCTTTATCTTCTGCTTTGCTGCCAGAACACGTGCACAGACTTTACCGACGTGGTATGCAATGATTCTCACGTAACAGTTGTCACGTGACATGTTCCAAAAATCACACCTGTTATATATGCTCGTCACAGAGTCACATCACGCAATACCAATTTTGGTGTATATCAAGGAAGCGAAACGGCCGCCAGAGCTCCATGAGCGTGGCACGTAAGTCATCTTATACATGAAACGCGTGTCATGATTTTGACATTAATTCCCGTTATTTGTGTTCGTCACACAGTGATGTCGCGCACTACCAATTTTGGTGTATATCAAGCTAGCGCAACGGCCGCCAGCGCACCATGAGCGTGGCACGTAAATCATCTTATACATGATACGTGTGTCATGATTTTTACATTAACTCCCGTTATTTGTGTTCGTCACACAGTGATGTCGCGCACTACCAATTTTGGTGTATATCAAGCTAGCGCAACGGCCGCCAGCGCACCATGAGCGTGGCACGTAAATCATCTTATACATGACACGTGTGTCATGATTTTTACATTAACTCCCGTTATTTGTGTTCGTCACACAGTGATGTCGCGCACTACCAATTTTGTTGTACATCAAGCTAGCGCAGCGGCCGCCAGCGCACCATGAGCGTGGCACGTAAGTCATGACACGTGGCACGTAAGACATGACACGCGTGCCATGATTCTCATAATAACTCCTGCTATTTATGTTCGCCATACAGTCTTGTCAAGCCATACCAATTTTGGTATATATCAAATTAACGAAACGGCCGCAAGAGCACCAAGACTGTGGCATGTAAATCATGCTGTACATGACATGCGTGTCATGATTTTCATGTTATGACCAGTCATTTATGTTTGTCACACAGTCACGTTATGCCATACCAATTTTGGTATACACCCCGTAAACGAAACGGCCAGGAGAGCACAAATTCGTAGGCGGCTAAATAGGTAGATAGACAGACGGATACGCTCAAAGTCGCTTAAGTTCGCTAAGAAATGCTTCACATTTAAAAACAAAACCAATATAGACGCAAGCCCACAGGTCTTCATAGCTCGAAAAGTCACCGATGATCACGATACTTCCTCATGCGAATTCTGAGCGCAGCTTTGTGTTGAGGCAACGCGAACTGTGTTTGAATTTCTGGCTATCCGCATGCAACATTCGTTACATATTGCCACAGAAACTGCCAGTGCTCGAGTGCTACGCACGCCACTCTGTGCATTGCAGGCGTCATCGACATCCCCGTCACGACAAGCGAGACAGTAGCAGCGCACCCACCAGCCCTGCATGCGCACGAGCTCCGACCGAAGGGCGAGCACGCATGACGGAGGAAGAAAGCGATGTTAGAGGCCAGTGGCTCGTGATATCGACAGAACCCACGTTCGCTGTCTTTCGACCTCGTTCGCTCTATCGGTTACGCCGACTACGCCAACGGCGATGCTGACCAACGCAGGAACAGACGCCTAAGAGCTGCGCTCTAACAGCACAGCGCGTATCGTAGAACGTCGTGGACTCGAATCGGCGTGCACAACTCAGTTTCACGGTGATTTAGACACGTTTAATTCACTCCATATTCTTCATTAAGTTTGTATAACAATGTTCTTGCACAATTTCGCTTTCGCAATTTGTTTAGGAGCGCTAGATTTCACGAATGAACAGCCCGTAAATAGCCTCAGCCGTGCGCCCGTCGCGCGGAAAGACTATATATGGCGGACGCCGCCGGAGCGGTGGCGTGGCGGTGACGTGAACAGCGTCATCGCCGCGCGGCGACGTCACTGCCCCGCCCATTCGCCAGACTCTCCCCATCGACGGCTCTGTGTACGAGTGCCATGGGGCGCCACGAGCGTTTCTTTTCTCACAGACTCCATCCGGGTAACTTGGATCTGGGGATATTTTCCCCGTTTGCTTCTTGAAGATCTCCCTATGTCTGGGTACTACCTAGGAACACGTGCAATGCTCTTTTTATCCCTGGGAGAGCTTTGCTCAGCTGCTCCATGGCTGCTCGTTGTTTGCTGTGGCGCGCGAGGTTTGTGTTGTTTAGAGTTACTGTATATGCTACCTTTACAGTGACTCTAGTGTTGTTGACGTTGCTGGCGGACGGCGCGTCGGTGCTCGCCGGGTGTGTATGATCCCATGTAGCCCTGTCGCGCTATGGTAGCCACCATAGTCGCGCTGTTGGCGCTGTCACTTACCGTCCGTCCTTGTCTTTAATCCCGTCGAACGCCTCGAGATGCGTTTTCTTTGCCATTATCAGTGTAGCTGAGAATATTGTGCGTTTTTTTGGAAATTGGCATGAACGAAAGCACTTCGCTGATCGTTATACCGGTGTCACGCGGGCAATTGATCGCGATCACGACCGATCGGGATTGGGCTCGATCCTGATCAGGTGTACCTACACGGTCACTTTTAATTGCGATCTGCGCATCGATATCTGGCTCCCAGATCGCGATTTGACTGATGTCTGCGTCAAACTCGATCCGGATTAGTCTGGACCGAGCAGCAGCAAATGATTGATGATCGTGATCAAGAAATCCGGTCCGGGTCAACCTTGACTGCAATCAAAACT
Source organism: Rhipicephalus sanguineus (assembly GCF_013339695.2). NCBI lineage: Eukaryota > Metazoa > Arthropoda > Arachnida > Ixodida > Ixodidae > Rhipicephalus > Rhipicephalus sanguineus. The sequence continues at coordinate 145,922,119 of NC_051179.1, read as the reverse complement.
GCCTGCGTGTCACCGGTAGTACTTGCAATAGCTATTCTGCCCGCGCATGTGATTGAATTTTAATATAGTTGATGCTAAAAATCTAGGGCACGTGCACTCAAAGTAATGAAAGTGTCCATGCTTCTATAAAAAAAGAGCCGAGCAGGATCCTTAGACGCCAGGTGGTAATAAGAAATATTTGCAACTGCTGGTTACATCAGATTGCTAGTGTTCAATATTTGCACATACAATGACAAGGATACGTCTACTCTACATGGTGAGTAGATAAAGAGAAGCGAAATGTTTTGAGAAGCAGCATGACTGCTTTCATTCATGTCGCATGGGTGTATCAGTGGTGTGAATGCACCTGCAACTTTGTTTCTACAGTTGGTGGTTGGTAAAGGTGCACCTTTTAAATGCGAAGCATTTCTTAGCGAACCTCTGGTACTTTGAGCGTTTCTATCTACGTATCTATCTATCTATCTATCTATCTATCTATCTAGCCCCATACGTCTGGCTACTCTCATGATCGCCTCCTTAACTTGGTGTAGACCAAAATTTGCATGAGAGGGTAAGAGGATTTGACAAATATGATTGCCGGGTCATGACATGAATAACGTTAAAAGCCTGTCGCGTACGTCGTCAAACCCTTTCCACTAGACACGTGTGGCACATACCCGTTTACCCCGGGCCGCGGTGCACGGGTATGCGCCACAGGTGATTGACAGTTTATATCTGGCCAGCAACGGCAAGAACAGACATTGGTAACTTAAATGCTAGAGCGTTAAGGAAAACCAACATCGGCACATTTGACTCAACGACTGGAAAGAATGAAAATTAGGATCCCAGCAGGAATCGAACCCAAGCATTCTGCGTGGCAATCAGGTATTCTACCACTGAGCCACGCCAGGTCTATAAATTGGTTTTGAAAAATAGCCAACGCAGGCGTAATACCGGTTCAACGTCAATTGTGGTTGTGGTGCTGGCTATCTAATTTTACAAGAAAGCAATAAACACTACATGATGCTCCTACGATGTGTACTCCTACGATACAGGCGTCATATCAGATTAACGTCCTGTAGTTCCAGTGTTGGCTCCGCTTTTATAGCAGTCTCATAAACATTACGTTAGTATTCTATGATTCAGCAAGCTATATTGAAGCATTGCTCGACCGCGGAGGTATACATTAACGAAAGTTACATATGATATCTACATCACCGCACCGTAAAGTGCACTTCGTCCACCAGAACGACGCAGGGTCCTCTTCATTTCTTATGAGGATGGACGATGGCCTCATGCTGACCGAGGATGATGCCAGATTGATTGACAGCCGCTTTGCAGACTAGGATACGTAGGCCACATACGCGCAGATAGTCTACAAATACGACAAACACCATCCACTGATGTTGGTCTACGTAGCACTATCCAGGCCTACCAGCCTCGACGGCCTATACCTTACCAACGCGAAGGGTGGCTTCGGGTTGCGACATGTCACCGGCTCCGTCAACAGACAATTTGTCGACGAAATGACCGAGGCATCCACGAATTCCAACAGCTCTACTATACCACATACTTCACTACACATGGACCCCTCGTCACCACGATCACGACCGGATCCTATAACAAGTCATGACCAGCTGCTGGTGCTCACTGATCACGGTGGTGATGCCCTTGTTCAAGAACTGTCAAGAACTTCTTGCACGCATGCACACGGCTTCATGAAACGTGCGTGCGTTCTCGGGACTCGTATAAGCACTACATATCAGCTTACCGCTTCTGGTGTTGGTAATACCCACGTTGCCATTGGCAGCGTTACCCGACCGTAAAGAACTGGTTATATAATATATATGCGGCTCTTCAACATATATATGTGTCCGTATTAAATTTATACAAATCTTTAGCATCATTTTGTAACGTGTCGCTCAGTAAAATGTTACGCCACAGTCACCTACCCGCTGCATGCTTCGCATAACATCGACTCCCACGGTACGTGGGATCTGCCGAATTTTTAGGACAAGTTTCCTTTGGTCATGAGACTTTATAACTGGCTTAATGCAAAATGTGAAGTTGAATGCACCATCATTAGATTAGATGGTACATTTAACTTCTAGATGGGTGACACACTTCTATAGGCATGGGATACTTCATTTGGTTCAGTTCAGCCCAGCACTCTAACTTTCACCATTCCGCGAATGCACCCCTTCAATTGCTACTGCACTTTCTTTTACCTACAACTGCCATTTGCAGACTAGAGCAGATGCACACAACCAACATTTGTAGCTGCAAATGCTTGCTCCTTTGTTATACTGAAATTAGTTTTTTTTTCATGTGTTGCTCTTGTACTTGACATCAAAACAACAGAAATGGGAATGTCGCTTATGTTGTTTGGTTTGTTTCCTGACTGAGAACCTGTGACCTTTGACTATTGTGTTGCTTCATCCCTTACCTTTGCTTTTGCGATGCTCTGTCGCAAGAGTGTACCTGCCTGTCTGTTGCCGATTCCGCATATGCTGCTTTAATGGTTCACAAAGTGACACACATGAATGGTTTACCGTGTACTTTCAGCATTTTTTTTACATTCACACAAATGGAAAAATGTAGTTGTTTTCAAATTGCAGCTGCCCACCTACCAACAAAGCCACATATACCTGTACCCTCTAAACAAGGAAGCATGACGTTTCAGTTAATAAGGCAAGGACCAATGTTAATGGAGTGTGGAAATTTTTTTTCTCACCATGTCTCCTTTCTTGTTGATTTCTCTTGTCATAAATGCTTGCATTTTAGCTGTTCTCACTTTATGTGTGCTTACTGGTATGAAGTTTATTTTGTGCCACTGAGAGCTGTTTTCACTGAATTTCGCCCGTTTTAAGACAGTTGCTAATATTTTCCTGTGATAGCCAGCCCGAATGACAAGTAGGAAACCATGCAGGACATGTGGTTCTTTTTCATTTGACACTGCAGTGAGCTTCGACAGCTTTTGGGAACCCGACAGCAGTGACTGCAATAACGATTTGTGTGCAGGAGGATCACCATTTGTTTTTGACTGCCTGCACGGGAAGGTAGGACGTAGTATATGATGTCACAAACACAGGGTGGTACGCATTCAAAGGTGTAATACGGGTCTCGCTAAAGAATGTTTAACCCTTTGAGGTGCAAAGCATGAGTTGGCAGTAAGCATTCCATCTTCGTCGTCTCTGTGTACCCTGTCCTCTTCATGAAAAATTAATGAAAAATTTTGGCCGCTGTTCAGCCGCACATTAAAAAACATGCCCGACAAGCAATTTTTGATCGGCAATGGGAAGGATATAATTACAGAGCTCGTGCAGAAGTACAAGGAATCGATCGAAAAAAAAAAAAAAAAAAGATCGGACACAGTGTCACTGACAAAGTACTGCAGAGAAGCACCCTTTTAGTGCGAGGAGCGAGGTAAGGAGGCACGAAGGTTGCCCTAGTGCTACCTTAACTCAAGAGAGCACCAAGGAAGGCCTCAGTGAGGGAACCTTGGTAAGAAGCGTTATAGAATACATGGCAAGGCGTCCTGAAGCAGTTATGGCCTCCTCGCTGAGGCAAGGAGCATTTCAGAATACGGGCCTTACTTCAACATTAAAGGCTTGCTAATCTGAAACACTGAATCAGTTTTTATTGATAAAGTAATCAAGGACTTTTATTCGCCTTGGTTTCATGGCAGTATGTTATTAAGAGGGAAAAGAATGGTACAAATTGCTTTTTTTAACTTTGCACCAAAAACAGTTCTTCAGTGTTCTCAAAACCATGTGGCCTGAATAGAAATCGCCACGAGCTCATAAATTATCTTGTTTTAGTGGTGTAACAAGTGATGCACTCATTCAGTTTACCACATCATTCAGTTTACCATTAATATTGCCATGCTTATCTTTCACTGCATGCATTTCGGTCTTTCCTATAGAGTTGCCTGGTAGCTGTTTCGATGCCATCACCTTTTTCACTGCTCTTTGATATCATAATTCCATATGTCACTGGGCTTATACTTATTGATAGCTTTAATAGCTAAGCAAATTCTATTTATCTATGCCCACCCACTTATCTGTTGTTTCTTTATCCAGTCTTTTGTGGTTCAAGAGATGTTGCTTACTTCTTGCATTGATGCTTTACCTCCAACTTCGACTACAGATTCAGAAATCGGTCTAGTTGTGGTTTCCTCTATGTCTTTTGTTTCTTCTTGTTCTAAGGTGTCGTATTTGTTTTCTAGGGGAATTCTAAAGTATTCTGTTTTTTTCCTGGGTTGGCCTGTGCATTAGTGGTTATTTTTTTTTGTGTGTGTTCTTCAAACTGGGGGCAAGGATTGCACTCACTAGCCTATGATCGCTGCATTTTACGTATCTATACCCTGTAGCTATCAGATGAATGAGATCACTAAGACATTTAAACACTTTTTTTTTTCAACGATCGAGTGACTGGGACAAACTACCACCAGTCCACAAAGAGAATGAGAACTATGAATCTTGAACTGTAATACACCTGTATGGTTCTTCCATGTCGTACATTTGTTTATGATGTTGGTGCATGCGAATGATATGTTTTTATTGATCATTGTTTATTCTTATTGTGTATTCGTTAGCCTTGTGCTTCATGTGTTTATTAAACCAACTATTTTTTTTCTATGTTCATTACTTATTTACACACACACATGCACACACATCCACTATACCTAACAGAATGGCTGATTGGGTGAGTTGGTAATTCATGATACTTGAAATATGAGGGCGTTACTACACAGGAACTTAACCCTGTAATGCCCAAGAGGCGTTCCGCCTGCAGAAAAATTCTGAAAAAACACTCAGCATAATTACTCTTCCTGTAGAGTTCATTTTAAGAAAAAAAAGGGTGAAATTTTATTTCGATCACAACTTAATTACTCTTAATTAAAATTAATTAATTTCATTAAATGAATAACTCAGTGTAACTTCATTATAACATGTTAAATATGCAATAATGGCTTTTCCATGAAGCTTTGACGGGCTTATTACCTCTTTTGAGGCATTATTTTTAATGTATCATATATGATACACTGGGTTTTACAGGGTTAAGTATATAACTACATCTGTTCATTTGCCCTGCTGTTCTGGGCTCAAGGCCTGCAGTATCCTGCTAACAGATAAAACAAAACTTCTACTCAACTTTGTGATGTGTTTATATCTGCTTACCTATTGTGAAGCAAGTTTTTACGAACTCACTGGAAAGGTAAAGAGCATGCTTGATACTGGCTGTTGGGTGTGTGCCCAATTCTTGCATATTTATATGCTGCGTTCCCCAAAGCAACTCTGCCTACGCAAAGCCCCAAACCTTGCTTGTGCTTGTCTGTAATGTCGTTTGGGTTTTTCAGTACTCCCTGCAAGTCTGCATGGGCAACTTTTACGTTACACTAATATGAAAAATATAACAGTCCTAGTTAGAGCATGTGGTGACAGCATCATGGTGTCAAATAATTTGCAATACCGATGCCACTTGTCCATTAAAATTTGTGCATGCTAATAAATGCATTAAAAAGTGTGTGATCATGCAGGGTGGTCATTTCAACACCTGCGGTAGGGCAAGTGATTTATAAGTTTTAGAAACCTTTACGAGTCGTGTGTGGCATGCCGCATGACATTCAGAGTTTTTTTTCGCACTTTTCCTTATTTCTTATTTATTCTTTCTTTTTTTTGCACTGTGCATAAAAAAATGGGACGAGACAGTAAATTTTCATCCTTCCTGAATCTTTGACCGTAAGCTGCATTAAAATCGAATAATTTGCAGGAAAACTACAGCCCAATGAAACAGATCAGTTCTAAAAGAATGACCATGCACATTTGAATACATGTCTAGCTGGCATGATTTCACTGCCACGACAACAGCAGCTTTGCTGGATGCATTAGGCAGCGTTTTGAGAATATGACACCGATTTCCTCACTCAGCCTTTTCAGACAAGCGGTGAAAAACATAATACCGGTGTCACACAACCTCTTTCGATCACAATCGGGCCTGATCCACATCGAATTTCTTGATCATGATTGGGTCTTTTACTCAAGCTGAAGAAGGCGGCCATCGCTGTTCATAAATTTAATACCCATAGGGCTCAAACGCGATGTAAAGGCGGTGTCTAGCGTTACGCCCAGACGTAACGATTAACAGTTGCTAAATTAACGTCCAGGGTGTCGCTCACGGAGCGCACTTGACTCTCACTTCGCCAGCATACGTGGATTGTCACTCGGGGAGCTGAGCCCGCAGCGCATTCACTGTGAACACGCGTCCCGGACGCAACACGTGCGCTCCGCCTCTTTCAGCTACGCTACTATAAGTACAAATGCGTACCCACATGCAAAAAGTTCGTCGTCTACAAGATCGGCATCTTCAGAAATTGCGAGGCCCTTTAACTAAAGCAAGGGGCAATCTCGAAGCGTTCGATGGGTGTAACAACTGGAACGGACGGAAAGTAAACACACCTCGGCCGCAGATCACCATCCGCGCGCGCTTAACAAGCAGCTGAGTGGCTGGGTTTCTTAGGGATAAACAGTTGCCTAGGTAGTACCCAGACGTACAGGGATTTTCAAGGAGCAAGCGGACGAAAAGTCTCCAGATCTCAAGTTACCCGGATGGAGTCTGTGAGAAAAGAAACGCTCGTTGGGGCGCCGCTCTGGCATTCCTGCTTTACCCAGGCGACGTGAATATAAAAGAGTGTGTGGAGAGTACTCGTTGAGTGCGGACGTTTCTTCTGCTTCGGCGCTTCGCGCCAAACAGCGTGTTCGGGCTGGCTGGCGTCCCCGCCGGTCTTGCCTGCTGCTGCGCCGGGACTACCAGCCCGTAACACAGCATTCACGTTTCCCGACGTATTGCCAGATGGCGTTCATATCTCACGCAGCGCCTCTTCTATCGTCTTTACACGACATTTGCAGCGAAGCACGCAGATACGCGGCCAATTTTTTTAAAGGGACACTAAAGAACAAAACGATTTTTCTCGCATTAGTAAAGTAGTCTTCTACGATACCAAAAACACCACGCTTTCTGCGAGAAGACGCTTAATAAGCGAGAAAACGCGCAAAAAGAAAATACAGGTGGCGACGTCACCTTGGAATTCCCGCACCATATGCCGTGACGTCACATATTTTTGACGGCGCCTGCTTGGGCCTACGTACTTTCTAATCGGTTAAATCGAAGTACATTGTCCTCTCAGGGGGCCAGAGACTTGACATAACGAGTTTGTGGAAATTTCGTCGAGCCAGTTGCGCCAAAATACGTTAAATGCTATTTGAAGTCTTTTACGTCACGAATTACAAAGTTCGGAGCGAAATTTAAAAATGAAACTTTCAACTTGGTTTTCTCCTCTTATAATAAACCTATGGTGGTGAAATAAACTACACAATAGTTCTCCGAGCACACTTTATCAATCTAAACCAATTCATTGTTTCTCTTTAGTGTCCCTTTAACGCATTCCCCCTTCGCTAGGTGGCGCCACCATCTCGGCTAGGGCACGTAAACGCTATCCCGCTAAACTAAAACACGCTTTCCGCAACCAACGTTTGTGGCACCGTAACGCTATTCCATTAACCCCCGCTATCACGCTAACGCTAAACTATAACTGTCTATTGTACGGTCACTAGACTAGCGGTGTCACGAGCCAGTGCCGCATGAACATTTAGGTAGACGCGAGATGATAAATGAACCTAATGGGCACTAGAACGCGGTTGAATATTACAGTTTAGTTGTCACAGCTGGCACCTGCACGACGCGGAAACGGTTCGAACACGAACGCATGCGAAAGGAGCGCAGATTATTCTTGCATCCCGCTGTAATTCAGAGTAAAAAAATAAATAAATAAAAACACATTCCATTTCTGTGTTTCAATATTTCTCTCAGCTTTCATTCATCATCGAAGCAGCAGATTACACAAACTACACGCCACGTCGAATAATTCTAGCAGTGTCACGTGCAAGCGACGTCAGAGCACCGATGTATATCTAGAGGAATGACGGCAGAGCACGGATAATTACGTATGACCATTCCTTGTTTTACGTCATCCCTTCCACCTATGGGCGCGCGCACGCGAGGAGGACGACAAGCAGCGTTCAGTTTGAAATTTCACCTCTTTCCGCGGCACGTAGCGTTGTAAATCTTGGCATACGTGATCGTGAGCGCCCGGGCTATGCATTTCACTTGTCACCTCGAAATGGTCAGACCTGGCGAGGGGTCCTTCAAGTTCGACGCTGGTGGAAAATCCCTACGGAGTCTCTGCTCGTAGAGGGCATGTGCTGCAGAAATTGGGCAAGCCCCACTACTCACCTCCGGTCGCACGGAGCAAGATTTCTTGAGGAGGCGAAGCTGCGCTCTCACGGGCGTCCTAATAAAGTCACGCAATCGGTCACAGCACTGACTCGCGCTTTGTCGTTCTACTCCGCCAGCGGAGAGGGAAAAATCGCGCGCTCCGACAAAGCTCGCCGGTTTAAGGCCATTCGCCGTACGCGCTTTACGCCCATGTGGGTGTGTTTCTTACAGGAGTAGTGACACGATATTGAAGTGCAGCAAAACGGACGTTTTTGGTTTCCTTGGCATGTAGTGTTAAACGCTCTCCCCACACCGCATCCGGGAAAGGGAAACACGTATAAATATTTAAGTTTGATTTTAAAGTTTTCATCTCCCAGCATCTGCAAGGCAGCTTCACCGCATGGAGAGCCCTATGACGTTTCAAGTCAGCTCACTTGGTTTGCGAAGTCTGGGTTCTGCATGCAGCCTAAATCACAGAAATCGCTGTCGGAGGCACTGGACAACAGTTCACTCATCATGAACCACGTTCGACTGACAGCAAAGGACAGCAGGTGCACATTTCGTGGGTTGCAGTCTGCCCGTGACGTCACGGGCAGACTTGACACGTCACTATGAATCCGCCCTCTCGAAACCGACACCGAAACTGCTGGTTGAAAGAAGCGGTATTAAAAATATGTGCAATGCATCCCCAGGCACCACGACACTCTTTTTAGGGTTCTCAACACCCGATCTTTCATTTAGAGCAAGAACCCGAAAAATTTTAAAATTCATGTCAGTATTCCTTTAAGGCCGTTTCTCACTCAAAACAGAGTGATTTTCAGTCTGTGAAATCGCTCGCAGCGAAAAAAAAAAAACGGCCGGTCGCACTCACCGCAGCGGTCAGCGGCGAGCGACCAAAATGTTGGAAATTTTTCGCTCTGTTCGCAGCGGCGGATCGATTTTTCAGTCGAGACCCGTCGAAATTACGCCGACCCGGTCGAGCCGTCGAAATTGCGCCAATGAGTTTGTTTTCGTTATGGCCGTTGTTGCGTATTCGTAAGTAAATTTAGATTGGAAAGATTTTTTAAATAACAAAGCACCGGTGATGAAATGTTAAGAATATTGTAACACACAGATTGTTACATTACATTCGAAAATTATGTAGTATTTGCCACAAACAACGGCAGCAAGCCACTTCGCGCGCCGCGCCAGTCGCAGAGCGAAAATCGCAGACCATTCGCAGTCCATGTCAAACGAAACCGCCATTAGCGGCGGTTGCGAATAGTGCGAACCGAGCGATTTTCTTCGCTGCAATCGCGGCATGTGAAACAACCTTTATGCGTTCTCGCCGGCTCCATAATTTTCGGTAAGTTAACGGAAGAAATGGCGTCATTTACCGAAAAATTACTTGAGTGAGATATCATGTAGAAAGCGAAATCTATAACTTTCCTTTCCGTGACGTGAACACGATAGGTTAGGTATAATTTTAAAGGCGAAAGCCTTAGATACCTCATAAAACGCAAAAATTGACCGTCGGCGTCCCGCGTCGGCGGCGTCAACATGAGAGATGTGAAAAATTATCGTCCCGTGATGACGTCACAGATCGCGAAAATTTGTGACGTCATCACGACGCCATGGTGACGTGACGTCATCACATGGCATCGTCGCTTCACATTGCCTCCGTGATCGGTGGTCAGATCACGGAGCCAGTGCAAAACCAGGTGACGAGCAGAAAGCTTGGAATGTCTCCGATCCTGGACGCAGTGCAGAACCGCGTTAGGTGCAGAAAGCTTCTGAACGGGGGTGGGGCAGGATAGACACATCGACTGAAAAGAAGGAAGAAGAAAATGGCTTTGGCATTCGAGTCGTCTTAGTCTAATGCATAAGGACCATGCGAGTTTCTTCAACGAATGTTGGGACTTACTCTCCTAGAAGTGTTTCTCGCAAACATAGTCACGAGGTGTGAGCTCTCGATCGTCCCTTGACATGGCGCGAACCCATGCTTCTAACCTCACCGGGTAGCTAGAAACTTTGAAGGTTGCGCGCTTATTCCTTGCAGGATAGGTATACACAGTTGCGGTTCGGTGCGACACAATTCCGCGCCATCCCAAAGGAGCACTGGTGGAAATCTGCAATGTGCCCTTCTTCACGTAGCAATAGTTCTTTCTGCGTACCTTTGTTGCGGCGTGAAAAGCGCGCGAAAAGTTCGAGAAGCATGCAGCGCCGCGGGCACAACGCGGAATCTAGCCACTGAGCGCGCTAAAAAGACAGAAAGCCTGCAAATCGCGGAGGAATGCGCGACAGCTTGCCCGCGCGAATTGGAAGTGTCCCTCCGAAGGCCATCTACGCAAACGTGCGCACAACGCGCACAAGCGCATAAGCTGCTTCGCATCTAAAATAGTGGCATACTAATACTAACCGTGACTTTATTCAGCCTGTTGGTTCTGTTCCATTCTTTAAAGGAGCGTTCACCCTGAAACATTCGACAGCTAGAGCGTAGCGCAAACCAGTTCGGCGGCGGAGATCCGCCGGCGCAGACCCTACCGCGCTAGTCGGTCTCGCACCAATTTTTGCGGCAGCTGCCGCCGGATTACTTCGCCGCAAAACAATGAAAGCGCGAGCCAAAATTCCAAAAAAGGCGGCGCGCTTGTTGATTTTATGCGTAGTCGTCGAAGCCCGTAGCGACAGCGAAGTCCTTCATAATCACCGTTCTTTTCGACACACGCCAAATGAAGCGCAGCGACTGTTGCACGAGTAGCAATATGTATCGATCCTTCTCAGTACACCAGGCCGCGATGTCGCAGAAGGTATAGCATTATCTCGGCGCGGCGAAGTTTCCCGCGCCTCTGCAAAGCAGGACGAACCGACCACAACTGCTTGCGTTATTAGAAACGAAGCTCCTAAAGGCCTCTCCGCGCTACGACCGTTCCGTCTCTCGTGCCCCGTCTCTCGTGTCCCGTTCCGTTTTTCGACCGGGCCGGAGACGGTACCTGCTTTTTGGCTTCGGTCGGAAAGAACGGGCCCGTTCGCTCTCTCGGTCGCTGATTGGCTGAGAAAAACAACGGTGGCCGCCTGCCCGTTTGCGGAAAACATGGCGCCCGCGTGAAGCGACGAAACGACAGTCAAGGCCTAGGCAGCAGCCGCAAAAAAGGGTTTATATGGGTGTTATTGTGATGAGTACAAGAGTTAATGATCATCCGCAGAGATATTCATAGAAAAGGAGCAAGCCGACGTTACCATTCTGCCTTCCTCGGAGCCCGCGATCGCCGACGAAATGTGCTACGCGAGGATCGGAGGCCGCCGATTTCGTGTGTTTTGTGCCGTCGTTCGCTTTGCTTTGGAACTCGTGCTAGAATATCGCCAGGTATCTGCGTGTCACACATGCGCACCGTACGCAAACGTCAATCATGTTCGATCGCCGCAAACGGCGTATGCTATGTGTATGTGGTCCGTGCCGTATTCGAGGTTCATTCCAGCGAAATGCGTACGTGTATGCTGCAGCTTTGGGTGAACCGACAGGTCCGGTGTGAAGTGCCGAGTGATGATACAGTCAGTAGCGATAAGTTTATTGTCTCATTATCGCCGTCGTTAAACATGTTCCGCTGTGTGTGCGCTGTTTTGGCGCTTTCAGTGCGCTGTGGTGACCGCATCGCCTCCGAAGTGCTCGAACGTGTCCCCAGTTTGCCCACGAAATACAAGTCGGAATATGAACCTGCGATCAGGGGCGTAGGCAGAAATTTTTTTCGGGGGGGGCACCTCCTTGCTCTGTAGTGGGGACGAGCAGGCAGATGTGGTCGAGTGTCATTTTCTGCTCTGTATGCTATGGCAAAAAAAAATTTCGGGGGGGGGCACGGGCCCAGGTGTGCCCTAACGTGGCTACGCCCCTGCCTGCGATGTGCTGCAGCAGTGCCATAAGCAGTGCTACAGGCACAAGTGTTGTTTGCTGTGTGTGTGCTCTGGAGTGTGCCGTGCATGTGGAGCTTTCTTGTGTATCAGTGCAGCTTTCTTGTGTATCAGCCATCTCGGTACAGAAGCTTCATCAAAGTTGAATTTGCTGTTTCGTTCGCGTATAGATTGTTTCAAGTTCTTTCTGCACTTATCAACTTTGTGCTTTCGTACAGCGCTGTATTGTATATGCCTGAGAATACTGAAGTAATGATTGACAACATCAGGTAGCCTTCATTTCTACCGCTTGTAAATAATGCGCCAAGAGAAAATTTCAGAAATGGCAGGCCGTGATGCGAGCAAGCACCACTAGCAAGAAGCTATATTGCTTGGTTCTTAATGTTTCCCAACCACACAAACTGCTCATTGATAGTCATGTCGAGTAGAAATGCTTCAATGCTCAACAAATGTTTACTTTATAATCGAAAGTCATGTACGTGTAGGAGAAAGGTAAAGTAATACTCTCACAAAATTACGACTGGCCCAGTGACTTGTATGAAACTTTGCTGACAGTTTGCCCTCACATGCTAGCTGCGGTCATGTTACAAAAGCTGGCAGAGTCGCCCAAATCAAAGCTTTCCAGTACCTTGCGGATCGGCCTTTGATCATTCCATCATTTGTGACATACCGTTTCGCCGTAATCCTTTATTACAATGCGAGTTATAATTAACACGTATTACCCAAATAGCCTGGCTGGACACTCCATCAGGTACTCTTTGTTCACTAATTTTGTCTACAGCTGATGCCGAATAATGCGTCTTCAACTCGCACCAGCAAAATATTCCCGTGAGCTATTTTGCAAGTGCTGTCACACAGCTATCACTACTTGGCTGACATAAAAAGCATTGATATTGCTGGTGCTGGACAATGTGTTGAAAGAAATCGCACTAGCAAAATATTCCTCTAAAATATTCTGTAAGTACTGTTACACGTAACTGTCACTGATTGGTTGCAAAAAAAGGGCAGTGACGATATGACGTCTTCATCAGTGGCGTAGCCAGAAAAAACATTTTTTTTCGGGGGAGAGAGGGGGGGAGGGGGCTGGCACGTCAATATATATATATATATATATATATATATATATATATATATATATATATATATATATATATATATATTGTAATGAAAGAAAGACAAGAGACGGCACCCTTGCTGCAGGCCAGCTGTTCTTATTCTGACTTCCTCTTTCTCGTCTTCGCGCTAGCCGAGCTCGAGCCCGTGCCCGAGCGCCGCTTCGTCTTCCTTACATTCGGCCACACTGCGAAATGGCATGGGAAGCTACCGGAATTGTCTCTGGCAGGCGGCATAGGGAACCCAAGCTCAAGTTTACAGCGCGACGACAGCATTGCGTTGCGGCTCTGAAGGCAAGCGCTGGTGAAACTGGGAATGGCGCGGCTGACCATGCTTGTTTCATGACCGACAGTGGCGGCACACGTAGCACGCATTTTTCAGTCGATGCGGGGAACTTAGGCCGCCGTGCCTAGCCGAGCCGTCAGCTCGGCACGCTGAACCGAAAGGCTTGCTGCGCAAAGCTGCATTTTCGCGACGGCAGAAGCAACCCCACAGAAGAGGAAGCGAGGTCAGAAGTATTGCTGTGTCGATAGTTACATAATAACAGTGCAGGCAACACCAAGGCACGCTTTCCAACTGTAAAAGTCGATCGGTTCCCGGACAAGTCGTGTGAGGAAGAAAGGCGACAAGTGTGGATTACCGCACTTCAAAGAATGAAGTAAATTCTAGCTCTGTCTCGCTTTGTGTTTTGGCTCTTTCAATTCATCGCTTTCGTTCGTTTCAACTGCCTGAATCAGTACGAAACGCGGCGAGTACATGCAACGACTGTAGTAGTCTCCTCGAATTGTGAAAGTCCAGTTACGATTCTATGTTGAAATAAGTTTATGCTTTGATTGCTCGCGTTTGTGAGACCTAGCCGTCGTCGTTCAGTGTTCACACTCACACACACCGTACCACAGTTAGCGTTGGGCTGTTGGTTGAATTCAACTGTTCTCCGCACCTGGTCAAAGGTTCGTCGCCCACAATTCACGCGTCGGGAAAGCTGCTTTATCGCGCCGAAATGAACGTCTGTGCATTTCCAGCAAGCTTTGCCTTCATTTTGTTGGTTTGCTTTGTATTTGTCGCTTTATTATGGTGGTACTATTTAAGCCGCTTAGTCTAAGTTGCACTAAGACATGCTTTTTAGTTGCCACCTTCAGAGATCATTTTTTTCGTGTGTGCACGTATGCGCGAGTGTTAATTAATCTCCGCACAGTGCTTCAACTGTGCATATACGAGCATGCTAATTGCGCGACGCATGTGCATGGCGCGCCCAGTACTACATCACATCTTAAAATCGGCACCTCATGCGGAGCCGCGTTTGCGCAGCAGGTCTACTAGGCCTGTAACGTGGATATTTTCATGAAAAGAGTGCGAGCGTGACACGAGAACCGAAAACAAACGAGGCAAGCAGTTCAACTTCCGTTGCAACTAGTGGTTAATTAAAGCTAAGTTAGCTGCTTCGCGGCTGAGTCAGCAAGTGATGCTCCAGCGGCACAGAGGACTTGACTCTAACCTTCTCGGGTTGTTCATTCTTCGTCATTGCTGTCATACATGTTCAGTTGCTTCTCAGCTGTTCTGCCATTGGTTGTGCTCCGTGGTGACCGCGTAGCGTCTGAGCGATTGATGGTGTCCTTTGAAGTGTATCTGCAGTGTGTTGCAGTAGTTCGAGGTGCGAATTGTTTTGTGTTTTGCGAATCATGCAATGTGTTTGTGCTATGAAGTGAACCATGCAGACAATCAGTCACTTATTCCTGTATGTCAAGCTATCAAAGCTGGTCTTATCTGCTTCACACATGTACTGTCTCTGAAGAGTTACTAGTGTACTTCAGGAGCAACTTTCGTTGAAGTGCACCTACAAAGTGGCTTGATTTACATGAGCTGATAGATCTAAACTTGACCATTAGGAAGTCTCTTTTATGGGATTTGTGGATGGCCCTCATTTTTTGTTATGTGGACGTTAGTTTTGAACCGCACAATATCCATGATTAAATGTGTATTTTTTTTTGTTCAGACCCACATTGTTTGCACAGTAAAGAATCAACTGCCCTGTTCTTGCAGGTGCCTAAATGTACGTACGGGTAATTAGTGCAGGAATTTGGGAGAGCAAATGATAGATCAGCACATATTTTGTAAGGACTGTGTAATGTAAAGGCCCCTAAACAGCCTCTGATAATGTGAAAAATGTGTGCATTATTCTCTCGTGGTGTTTACCTGTCTTTCTGGCTCAATTCCTGATGCGATCAGTCTGTTCACGTGACGTCATGAAGAAGTAAGCTGTCGATTGTTCCATATACGAGGGTTATCACTTGAGGATTGTCTTCTATCCTGCTTTGCCACGCAGTCGCACGCTCGTTCTGTCTAGTCTCGCATGTCTATGAAGCGCGATCATCTGATTTCACTTCATTTTGCGAGTTTTCGGCTGTGCGAGCGGAGATAACGGCCTGTAGCCAACAAGCGCGAAATCATGATAGGCTCAACGCTTAGTGCTGACATTTTCCGCATGCTTTTATGATAAAATAAGTGGCGAGGAGGAGACAGCGCTTGTAGGAAAGGTTGTGAAGGCGAGGAAGAAACCTATCTTTCGTCTTTCAACTCGGAATCGTTTAGGAGCCCTTTATTATTCATGTTTTCCGTATCTTCGTGTTCCGATAGAAAGGTATGTGTGTAAGTATCCAGCTCAGTAATTCACGTTGGTGGGCTGCATGGAGTGCACTAATTTGCTTTGAGAACAGAGTAAGGCATTTTTGGATAATCACGGTCATAGGGGAGTCCCTGCTAAATTGTTGTTTCACGAAAATTCTGTATTATTGTGAGGTTGCAGCAGTGAACTATGCAGCAGTGAAACCTGTAAAGTATAAATGAAGTCTTTAATGGGCAAACGTGCACCTAGCAAACCTATCTACTGAAATTTTTCGTGCAAAAACGGCAGTATCATATCAACGCATACTGTTAGGGGGTACTCCGGATGAATTCCTTGGAGTTATTAAACATTGACCTCAACATAAGTACTATCATGAGCACTATGATTAGGCACAAGCGAGCATGTGGCAAATAGCCTTGAACATAATGTTGTGCAATTCGTGCCAGTAGCTGATGGAAACAGTGTTAAATTTACGTTATTCAACTTCGTGAAGTGACGAGGACACGAGTCAAGAGCATGCACTATATCACGGGCGCAGACTGCCAACTGTTTCTTTCTCGAAAGCTAAGAAGAGATATTTCATTCTGGAAACTGGACGCGTGACCAACCTGTAAAACTTGCATGTGCAAACGACAAACATAAGAACATAGCTTTAATAAGGATGCGGCCCAAGATAGCATGTGATCAATCTCACTGAGCTTTCTGCATGTAAAGGAAAACCAGATGTCACTTCACAAATAATCTAAGTAAAGCTAAAAGGAGGGCGTAACATCGCTTGAAGAAAACATGAAAGATTGGCTGATTAGCATATCTAAAGGTGAATATGTCGTAAAACCACATGGAAACTAAAAATATGGTGGCGGATTTAAAAGAGATGAAATAAAACAGTAAGGCCCCCAGTGAAGGACTGGTGGTCATCCATATTTTTATTATAAAAATTAACGAAGGACATTGCAACAAAAACAACACACTTTTACAGGGCACTCCCCAAAACTGCAACTTCATCTGGCAGTAACGAAAGACATGGCGTGCTAATACACTTGTCACCAGTTTTCATGATAAGCTTCAACAGTCTGTCTTTTGGTCCGTTATCTCGATTTAAGTAAGAGCTTTCTTCTTTCAAGAACTGGTTTACAGGATGTATTTCTTCTGCCCTCATCTTTTCCTCTGCATCTGTCACAACATTGAGCCAAAGTGCCTCCTTCATTGTTCATTACATGCATTTGGTGTTCACTTGTCCAATATACAAGCTGTCACACGTAAGGGGAATGGCATACACCACCTGCCATGCACACTCAGTGTAATTTGTTTGATGCCTTGTTGAGCACTGGTGCTTACTCTCATTGGGAAGACCCATAAACTGGACTGCCCCTTGCAAGCTATCGCTTCAGAAAAAAATTCCTGGCAAAGGACAATTGGAAACTTCCTTCAATCTAATGTAAAACTGATTGTCAGCAAAGGCTTCTTTCTAGTCCACTATTCGATGGGAGTTGCCAGCCTCCTGAAAGAAGGTATTCAAATGACAACTACAGGGTTTTCGATTGACATCAAAGACCTGTTCTACTCAATCCCACATGACGGTTCGTTTGCCACTGTCATCTGTGCTGTGGTTCCATAATATGTGGCAGCTGGCTACAAGTGCCACTATGTGATGAATTTGTGAACATCTGCAGCAACTCATCGGTATATAAGAAGTATGATTTACGCCGTGGTGAAACATTAGACCAAAATAAGCAGCAGAAGCTGAGAAAAAAGCATTTCACTAGTGTGCTGTCATCAAAAAGTATGAGAAACTTGGGCTCAAGAAATGGTAAATCTGCAGCTTTCCCATGGCACAGTGCCTCCATATTGGCATCATCATAAAGAGGACAGATCGCAGCTCAAGATAGCCTCAAAGCTGCATTTCTAAATGATAAATAAAACCAGCTTCCTTCCGAGTTCTCTTTTCTTAGCTTGTAGCTCCTTTCTCTTAAGCTCCATTTTCTCAGCTTTCATTTACTGAGCTGTTGCTGTCAGTCATACCTTTGCCATTTCACAACAAATAAAGATATAACCCTTCCGTTTTCTGCACTTATATGAGCATAGGTCAGCAAACTCACTCGCAAGTCGACCCACTGAGACACAGATTGGGCCGTAAGTTTCAGTGAATCCGGTTGAAGAAAATTTTCGTGCATCCGAGTCTGAGTGAGTCCGGTTGAGAAAATATTTGGTGAGTCGGAGTCCGATTGAACACTCAGAGGAAAATATATTTCTCTAGTGAGTCTGAGTGAGCTCCACTGTTTCTTGCCAACCTATGGTTCTATCCACTCATCTTCAGCATTAGTATCAGCCTTATGCGGGCTTATGTTTATACTCAAGTCTATTGACACGTATCTCAGCACACTAAAGTTCATGTACCACCTCAATATTTATGGATCAGACGCGTCAGTTCGGGGAAGAGGTGCCGGGAGGTCCCCATGCACTCTTTCATTAGAAATTTTTGAGAGAGAGAGAGAATAAACGTTTATTTAGAGCAAGCGCGCTGTGCGCCCAAGGTGGGTGGCCTCCTTATTCCAGGTAGCCGCGGGCCTTCGCCATCTCTCGTTCCCGTTGAACCAGGCTTCGCTGATTCTTCAGGTCTGGGTCCGATAACTTGGCTTCCCACTGCTCTTCGGTCAGTGTAGCGGTGCTAGGGTTTTGTATGCATCCCCATAGCATATGGCAGAGAGCGTCTGGGACATCTCAGTACTTGCAGATGTACGAGTGCTCAGTCGGTGAGATACGGTGAAGTAATATACCGTGAACGTAAGTGTTTGTTTGCAGCTTCCTGAGGGTTACTGCCTCTTCCCTAGTTAACTGGGGTGAGCTGGCGGATAAGTTCTTCAGTCTAGCCTGTAGTGCTGTAAGATGTCGCTGTACTTTTTGGGTACATCATCTTTCCTCCTAAGTGCGTCCTGTGGGAAGGCCCGGTGAACATGAGCTCGGGCGGAAGCGTCGGCTGCCTCATTTCCCATCAGGAACTCGTGACCCGGAGTCCAAATGATGTACATTTCTGGTAGGTTCTTCTTTGCTGTAGCTTTGAGTATTTCTAAGGCTTGCCTGGAAATTCTTCCTTTCCGAAAATTTCGACAAGCTGCTTGTGAATCGGTCAGTATGATTGTTTCCTCAGCACAGGTTGAGATGGCCAGGGCTATGGCTGTTTCTTCAGCCGTATCGATTTCCATAGTTAAGATGCTAGCTGCCGTTCTCTCTTTTCCTTTACTGTCGTCTACGCTCACAGCATGGGCTGGGATTCCTGAATATTTTGCTGCATCAGTGTATCTTGTGTCTGGATATCGGCCGTAGTCTTGTCGCAGTTTCTCTGTTCTGGATTTTCTTCTTCCTAGATGGTAGGTAGGATGCATATTTCGTGGGATGCGGCCTACCGAGATGTACTGTCGAATTGTTGCTTGGATAGGCCTTTTCTCATCACATTGTTGTATGGCTTCAGGATAGCCTAATCTTCGAAGTGTCGCCCGTCCTGTTTCAGTTAGTCTAAGTCGCTCGAGTTGGTTTACTTTGTGTGCTTCCACGAGCTCCTCCCAGGTGTTGTGGAGACCTAAGAAATTTTTGATAAAAAAATCTTGTGCGGGTCATGTATTTCATTAAAAATGTCCTTAGTGGATTAAAAACACTGATAACTCGTACTAGACGGTACAAGATCAAAAGGCGCATTGTAGAGCACCCGATTATGTGAGATATTGGTGTTAAAGAGCATGGATACCATGCTCGAAATAGTAAATTTTTCGCAAACTTACTCATGAGTCGACTTAAGCAGCCTCAGGTGAAGCCGTAAGTCTGAGTGTGAGTTAGTCTGACTGAATAATAGGTTGATGAATCCGAGTCTGAGTGAGTCCAGTTGAGAAGAAGTTCAGTGAGTCTGAGTTCGAGTGAGTCCGGTTGAGGAAATCTTTGGCGAGTCTGAGTATGAGTGAGCCCTCAGAGGAAAATATATTTCTTGAACGAGTCTGAGTGAGCTCCACTATTGTTTGCTGACCTATCATGGTGAGTGCCGTAAAGCTGTCCATGCTTGTCTGCACGTCATTCATATTTTTATAATTGGGTTTTTGTACAAGTTGTTAGACAATACGTGCAGGACATTTCATTTTGTTTCTTTTCTGTCATTATTTGAGTACTAAAAATTAAACCAATAGCTTTATGACATAGAATGGGCCCCTGTGATTATCCTTAAAAATCTTGATGATTTTATGTCTAATTCATCATTTTTTAATTTCGGTATGACAGTGACAGTCTATCAAGTGCTGTAACTCAAAAACTACAACAAATAGCTCGAAAACGGATTCTTAAATCATCACTCTCTCTTTCTACCTTGTGATCATGCAGACTAATTGCCTTTCTTTGCCCATTTCATAAGATCGCCTATAGTGGTAATCACTCACCGCTGTTGCTCGTGAAAGTTTTTTGAACCTCGCGTCGTTCAGAAAACCCACTAATCTTCTGTGGCATTTTAGGTAGAACCCTTGCATTAAATTCATCTGCCCTGCCGCTGGTGTTCGCTGGTATGGTCTTCAGGAACACATCTACGTATGAAAAGCTACCAATTTTAGGGCTGAGGTTATGGCCACCGTTTCTAATTACTGATGTGTTGTTTAATTAGTGTACAAGGAATTCTTTCTTTCTTCGCTTCATTGTTCCATATCAACAGTCAATAACCATTGCATAATGGTGTTCGCATGATCCTGTTGTTATCACCCCTACTTACGTAACCCCCCCCCCCGCCCTCATACAATGCCCTGATGTGGAAGCCTGTCGGGCGATTTGAATTTGAAATGAATTAAGTCTTCATAGATTTACTCAAACATGTCGGCTTCTCATTGTCATTCTGAGTAAAGCCTTTATGCTCAGAGGAACTTTTGAAGCAAGATTCTATAAGAGTCAGTATTCGGCTGCAACTGTTTGGCAAGGAACTGAAGCAATACTGCTAGCCAGCCTAGTCAGCAAGGTAATGTTGAAAACAGTAGAAAGCACATTCGTGGTCTGTCAAGCTTCATCTGAAGGTTTATTGGCTGTGGTTTGAGCCACTACAACTAAACAGCAGCAACTTTTGCAGGAAGACATTGTTATTGATACTCTGGCTGCTGCACTGACACAGCGGGCCAACCATTCATCGTGGCTAATACTAAAGCAGCCGCGCTCAACATATCGCCGCACCGTGTATACGTCACGGTGCCCACGTTTTGTTGCTGTTGCATTTGCTGTTTAAGAGAGTGACACCTGCGAGGGAAAAAGGAATACTTAAAGATGTTTGTCCTGGCATTATAAGGGATTAATGAGGCAGAGTGGTGATGTCTTGTTCGGCAAGCAGTGAGTGGCTTTATATAAGGTTCAGGAGAAAGAGACAACTTATTATTATATAGTAAGAATAGAAATTAAGCCTGTGAATTTTTCTTCTTAGTTGCAAAGGCTGAATGTTGTGTACGGTCATTAGGTCACTTGGAGAATAACTGGGGCGATATTTAGAGAAGATGAACCTTATTGCTTTACGTTGGATCCTTTCTAGCGCATCAATGTTAGTTTTAGTGTAAGGATCCCATACGATAGCTGCGTATTCGAGCTTAGGACGGACAAGTGAGGTATAAGCAATTAGACGGGTCTCAGCAGGAGCATTTTTCAATTTGTGTCTGAGATAGCAGAGTTTTTTTTAAAGCTGATTCGCAAAGGTGAGAGATGTGGGAGTCCCAACTGAGATTATTAGTTATTGTGAGGCCGAGGTACTTGTATTCATCAACCTCTGTAAGTGGCATAGATGCAAGATTATACTTAAATGACAGTTTATTAATTTTTTTGGTGATTTTCATAAATACTGTTTTATCAATATTAAGCTGCATATCCCAGCGTACGCACCATGCTAAAATAATTTGAAGGCTAGAGTTTAGGGTAATTTGATCTTGCTGGCAGGTGATTTCATTAAAGAGTAAGCAGTCATCGGCGAACAATTTTATCTGTACAGGTTCAAAAATAGAGTCAACAATGTCATGAATATATATGTTAAATAACAAAGGTCCAAGAACACTTCCTTGGGGAACGCCAAAAGTTACAGAAAGGTCACCGGAAAAGCAATTATCAACAACGAATTGCCTACGGTTAGTGAGGTAAGCAGAAATCCAATTTACAAAATATGAACAAATATTCAGATTTACAAGTTTTACTATTAGTTTTGCGTGTGACACGAGATCTAACGCCTTACTAAAATCCAGAAATGTGATGTCAGTTTGTCCTGATTTGTCGACAACACTGGCAAGACTATGAATTACAGTAGTTAATTGGGTTACAGTGGAAAAGCCCTTCCTAAACCCATGCTGCATAGGAGTTAGAATGGCTCGATCATCAAGAAACGTAGTGTTTTCGTTAGCGATAATCTGTTCTAAAAGTTTACAACAAGTGAGGTTAGTGATATTGGGTGGTAATTTTGAACTAATGATGGATCGCCTTTCTTTAGAATCGGAATGACACGAGCAGATAGCCAGGTGTTCGGAAGCACAGCTGAAGATAGTGATGCACGAAAGATGATAACAAGAAAATGCGATAGCATTTAGGCGTATCTGTGAAGAAACACGTTTGGTAAGTTGTCAGGCCTGGGTGATGATTTTGTTTTTATATTCAAGAGCATAGAAAATACGCCTGGCAAAGAAATAAAACTAAAGTCATCTTTGACTGGTGGGTCATTCACGTGATGCTGAACAGGCGAGCTTGAGAAAATGCTATTGAAATAGGCATTGCAGTGAGCAGTGATCTCTTGTTTAGCGGCAACAGGATTGCCCTCGTGCATAATATGGTCGAATGGTTTACTTTATTTGCTGAGAAAAGGGGGTTAAACCGACCTCTGAGTATGTTCGTGTGTATGTTTGTATGTGTGCGTGTATATACAGCTCCAGAACTTGCTGGGAGCAGTTCGGATAAAGTTAGGCAGGGTAAACTGAAAGTAACGAAGTTTAGAAGCCTTAACAGCCTTGTTTAATTTAATTTGGTATGGTACTATTACGTCACGGTATGGTACTATTACATCACGATTCGGTGAATGAAATGCCTTCGGACAGTTTTCTTGTGATTCACAGAAGAAACTGTGGGTGTGTAACTCGGGTTCATCAAGCTGGGATGTAGTAAGGATGAGCTCACTGAACTAATAATCGAGAGCGAGCACATGGACCCCTGTGACGCATTGTGTGTTAGTCAATCTTGCATTACCTTGTTTCACAAAAACTTGAATTTCCTCCTCATGCGTAATAGCACTCTACCCCTCGTGTATTATTTCTTTTGGAAGAGCTCAGGCTTATCCTATACTCCTATTGCCAGAAATGATACCTCGTAATTGGAGACATACTTCCAAAACTACACATGGTTGGTATGTGAAGGAATTAAACGTTGCTGTGAGTAGCACCCGTGTGCCCTTTGTGTCTATCGTATGTCCTTGTCGTTTCTCGTGCTGAAAAAGCTCAGCCATTCACTACGCGTATGCTATGCTCTACTAAACACTGTGCAGGTGGAAACATTCAAAAATGAAATGTTTCAGCGATGCATAACTGCAGCGGAATGCACGACTAATACCGTCCAACTCCCAAGCATGTCGGCAATACAAGAGAATGCTCACTCACCCTGACATTTTTCAGGCTTCCAACTCACTTACATTCATACTCATGTCTACCGACATTCACAGGTACTCACTTGCATTTATACTTGCATATACCAATACTCCACGCTGCTCACTCACATGCTTACTCACGCCTTCTTACTCTCACAAGTACTCACTCACGTATACTCACGACTACTAACACTCAAGAGCACCAATCACTCGCATTCATACTCATGCCTTCTCACATTCATTAGTACTCGCTCAGGGCCAGCTCATGCTCATCAGTACTGACTCGTGTTCATGTATGTAAGTTGCCCACCCGTCATGGAGAAATCAAGAGAGGCAGATGTCACATGACTAAACTGCAGAAAAGAGAGCTTGTCTCTCTCCTAACTTCGAAGTCACTATGATCTTGAAAATTTTGACTTGTTCAACTGTTCATATCAAGATGTTCCCAAGTTATTTGCTGGGGTGTGAAACTCGAGTTCAACTACTTGGCACTTATTTTTTACACAGCTTGTTTCTGTGTGGAATCGAAGCTGTTGTGTCTAATTATTTTATTTTGACTGTATGTAGGTGTTTGTAAGGAGGTAATATCAATATTATTTTTTTTGTCAGTGTGATTAGTTGTATACATTAGTCAGCGAATAACAATCGCATTATGATGTTACTGGAAACCGTATTCTGTTTACGTTTTCTATTAGACGTATTTTAATAGTCAGTTTGAACCTTACGTAATGCAGTGCGAGATTCACAGTTTGGTTCTTTATTGTGTATGCACTGTTGCAGTATGCTACCCGTGAAATGTCAATTTATCTTTTTTTTTACTGTGGTTCCGTAGCTACTCCAACTTTTCTTTTTCCTTTTTTTTGTATGCGGCTGTGAACTAGTCAAGCTCTTCATTGAAAAAACAGCTTTTCGTCACAGTTCTTTCTGTATACTGCAGAATGAAAATAAACTTGATTTGCTTTGATTCATGATTACGCCTACTCATGCTCGTGATTACTCTTACTCATACTCATCTTTGCTCACACCCTCGTCACAAGCTCATACTGACTTATGTCATCTGAATGAGTGTGACTGAGCGTTCTCAAGATGCCGAGCTCTCTCTCATGTAACACAATGTTATTTAGATAACAGCCTAATGGCCTGAACATGATGCATTGTTCAGGTATTTTATGTCTTATGAGACATATTTTGAAATTGTAGTGCCCCCCCCCAATTAAAAAAAAACCAATAACTTCATACTCTTAAGCATGTGTCATCACACAGTGGTCATTAACTAAATAAAAAGTGGACAGCTTTTGTTGCTCAAACCCACCTTGTCACAGTTTGGCCAAATGTATTCTGCTTTCATGCAACAAATTTATAGAATAAACTACTCATTGAAGCTGTACAAGTTACATGCCGCTCAGATTTTGTTTGCACTGAATTATCTGCAGTTAATGTCAAGGCAGAATATTTCTCTATTACATGTGCATCCATTACCACATGCTACATATCTGTATGTATTTTGTGTTTGTCACCATTTGTAAGTAACATATTTATTTTTCATAATGGCTAGTAACATTCAGACCATGTATTATGTTCCAGAAGCAACGATTTTGGGTTAGTAACACTGCAATTCAAACCACTGTTTCAGTTACTGAACCTAAATGCTGTTGTTGCTGCTGGAGCCCTTCTTTTGCATTGCCCTTGGGTGAAATGTAGCTAAGAAATGAAGAAATAAAAAGTATATGGTGCATGAGTAATGTGGCTTCATAACATATGTATTACATTGCATTCCTACTAATTAAATGAAGCACACGTAGACACTATAGTGTTACTTTGGCTGGTACAGTGGGACCGACTAATTCTCCTTGGCGACATTAATGCAAAGGGAGGGTGCAAGCGAGATATAACCAAAGGAACCAATCCGCTGCCACCTACCATGTTCATCAGTTCCTACTGCTTACATCCCCATGTGTTCCTAAAAGGGTGGGTAACAGTTTAGCTCCAGACACTGCCAGATTCCGCCTTATCAAATATTAGCAGGAACAACTTGTAGAAAATCTATGCAGCAACCAATATATCCAGTGTATGACTGTGACCATGAGAAAGGTCCACCTACCCTTAAGGATAGCCAGACCAGCAAACTTGAAGCAATATTGCTACTGCCAGCAGAGAGCCCTCTCAAAACCCGCTACTGCAAGAGGATATGTATTTACTTTATGAGGGAACTTTATGCTGCCTCTGTTCAAGTAGCTGTACAGATAGGGTCGAATGTCATTGATTTGAAGTGCAGGCGGGGCAGGCAGATAGGGTCGAATGTCAATTCGTGCTCTGCATGCCCTGGCGAAAAAAATTATCTGGAGGCGGGGGGCACGGGCCCGGTGTGCCGCTGTCGGATGTGTCATCCTAAGGTTGCAGGTTGAAGGTCCCTGCCAGTGGCAAAATGTCTTTCAGGCCACTTTACTTTCTTCGTATCTATGTCGCAATTATGATACACTTAAAACTGCACAGCTAACGTCCCTTGTACTTTACTTGACTTTATTGTCTGCTGGTTTTTCATTAACGTGGTGTCAAAAAAAGAAATGATGGAACCCCAAAGGTTCCCTTCTTTCATTGATTACAGATTTGGCTCAAGTGGAAGCCATTGCCAATGCAATAGGCAATTAATTGGCTCTGTAGGTGTTTTCAGCTCACATTAAGCCTGCCACTTTGGAATCACCATCTATCACGATAGGCACGTTGCAAAGAGCTATCTGCAATTGTCACATCAGTGCTATCTTAATCTTGTGTAATTTGGGGTGATTCTTTCTAGGTAGAGGGAGCACCTGAACCTGTCGTCGCACATTGTGGGGAATGTTTCCTTTTATACTGTCTCATGCTGTGTAGTTAACTATGTCAAGTTTATTGAGTGTGTCTGCCCATAGGACTCTGGGTGAGTTGTATTATTGCATTATTCTTAGCGATCACTTTGTGATCTTCCCCTGAGATTTGGAGTTTGGTAGGGGTTTGCATACAGCACATGATAATGAAGGCTTGCAATAGGCATACCAAGTGGACTACTTTCATGACATAGTGATAATTGGATATCCTTAAATAATCAAGCCTCATCACTTGTTTGGTGCATTGCTGAGCCTTATGTATAGTATAATTGCCCATTTTTCTATGCATTCGCTGCTGTCACCTGTCACCCACAGGCCACAGCATGATGTCATCAGCTTACAGGCCATGCTGTAACACTTTGATGCTACTCAGTAATGTGGATAGACGTAAGAACGCTACATTAAGCAGAAAGGGTGACAAGACCAATCCTCAAGGTGTTCACCGATTTTTGAGTTCTACGTCATCTGATCTGATCTTGCCTCGTATGAGTTGCTTGACATGGTACATGTGGGTTCCCTCACACACATATAGGTATATGTAAAGCTTTTGCACCTTCTCTAAAATAGCCTTGTGTGTAACATTGTCAAATGCCTTCATGAGACCAATTCTAAGGATTGCTTCAATATCTGCAGTGTCACGTGCATTATTTAGTGTTCAGTTTGTATAATAATGTTGTGTGCAGGCTCCTGTAATCAATGTCACTTGAAGCTACGTATGTATAGCTTTTAGCTTGTTAGGTCCTTTTCGTAATGTGAATAAAATAATAGTGATGTGATTTGAATGTACTCGGTCATGTGAGTATTACATGATAAATAAGCCGCGTGCCTGTGCACGATGTTAATGAAATGGACCCGATATTATCTAGTTGCACCTCTTGGCTTTGGGATTATTAGTACCTGTGCAGTTTAGCAATCATGTAAGCAGCTGTCCGTCTTGCCAGCATTCAATCAGATACCCTGTGGAAGCCATGATAGAATCCTCACGAAGATTTTGCCATATCTAGTTAATGATTCTATAGGGGCTGGGCGGGGATGGCATGCGGAGCCTAAGAAGCTATACCCTGTCAACCCTCAATTATCGAGCTGTCTATAGGTCCCTCTTTTTCTTCCCAGCTCTACGAGTCCGTGCATTTTATGTGGGCAGGGCAAGACAAGCTCACAGTTACTCACAGGCTTACACAACTGTAATAGAAAAGGCAGAATGTAAATTTGATGCTGTAACTTCTGGAAATAAAAGTTAGTACATCGAATTATTTCGCTTTTTCAGAAGGTCTTTCAGTAAAAAAGGACGGCCGAGTGCAGTGACAACAATTTTAGCAGGCACTTGGGCTTTGCCATGGCCGCAGATTTGTGACGCAAGGCTGAACTGAACTATAATACAACTGTACCTTGTGGAAATTGTGCAACTTGCTGCTTTATATATATATATATATATATATATATATATATATATCATTTTTTTTGCATCGAACGTTGTTGCTTACAGCATATATTCTGCAATGCTAGCTGCAGAGGGAACATACAACTGGTGCAAGTAAGCATTTCGTTTCATTGCATTTTGTGACGGGGCCAACCGGTGGCGTAGCCAGAAACTTTTTTCGGGGGATTGGGCGGAGGGTGGTTCAACCATGTACTGTAAGCATGTTTGCGCATGCATTTGTATGTGCACGCATAGGCATGTGCAAGGTTCCCCATCAGGGAGGGCAAAGGTTCATCGTAGCACCCCCCTGCCATATACTAAGTCAATGTATGGGGCAGATTTTGCGCCTCCCTCTTAGGTGAATGGGGGGGGGGTGGCCGCCCCCCCCCCTGTCCCTATTGTGTGCCCCCTCTGTGTGCGCATGTATATATACACATGCAAAATTGAATATCTTTAGGGGGGTGGGGTAACGTGGCAGGGGTCCGCCGTTAGTTTATGGCGCTCTCCCACCCTAATCCGGCACTGCGCACATAGGCGAGAGCGAGGTTCCCCTTCAGGGGGGGGGCGAAGGGTTATTGTAGCGCCTCCCTCCCCATATTACGTCAGTGTACAGGACATACATATTGCCCCCCCCCCCCTCTTAAGCTCTTAAGTAACACGGGGGGCGGCTGTCCCCCTGCCCCCCCCCCCGCCTCCCTGTGCGTACGCCTGTGACTGCCCACTTCTATGACATGAAGAGCTTGAAATTTTATTCGTGACCTATGCGTCCGCACGTCGCGATCGACGGCCTGATCGTCGACAGCGAGCAAAGGTGTTGCCGCGGCAGGCTCCCTACCTGAATCGTCGGGTTACAGGCGTGTGCGGGGACGCCGCGTTTTTGCTAGTCGACGCGCTCACACCTTCAATCGCTGCCATGCCACGCCGGATGCGATCTAGCGAAGATGGGTTGATTGATATGCTACGAGATGCGGCAGCATTAACTGAATTTGAACTGTTTCACAAGTTGCTAAGCCTCTCTGTGCATCATTTCGGGCGTCAGTGAGCGCAACCATGCCATTCGTGTTGCTGCAGAACAGAACGTAGCAGGGCGAATGCTTCGTTTACGCCACAATACTGAAAAATTGAACTCACATGGGCATAAGTGTACGTTTGTGTCGTCTGCTAGTAATACTCGCCGCCATCGAACTCTTCTGCTCTGCCGATTGGCTCTGCCGAACTGTTGCCAGCACTTCGAAACACCACACCGTCCAATCAGCGTGCTCACGCCGGCCGCTCCGAACGGTCTCACCGAGAACGACCTCCGTCGCCGGACCGGTCGAAAAACGGAACGGGACTCGAGAGACGGGACACGAGAGACGGAACGGTCGTAGCGCGGAGAGGCCTTAAGGCCCGCACCGCGCCGTCGCCGTTGAAGCTCGCTTCTCTTAAAGGGGTCATGAAGCACCCCTTGGGCTTGTTGAAAAAACACATCCTGCGGAAAGCTGACGCGGCTATGACATGCTCTGCCAAATATTACAGTCGTGCGCGTAAAGGCCACAAGCGGAACGCGAAGTTGCGTTTCCTCAGGCGCCCTCTTTTCAAACAGAGGCCGGTTCTCACTCTCGTCGGTGGGTGGGTCGTCTGCCCGTTGACGTCGTGGATCTGCCTGTTCACGTCGCAAGAGACATAGCATGCTCATTGGCCAATAGCCGACATAAATCGAGAGCGCCGTTCGGATCAGATGCGTTTCTTGCTACGAGGTGCCGCCACTTGCCCGCGCCGCACTGCTCAGTACACGGTAGCCGCATTCGCTCACGCGAATCAGCGGGAGAGCGATCGCGTTCCATGACGCGCGCTGAAGTAACTTCTTACCCCCGTGCCATCCCTCCCTGTGTAGCTTCCAGTGCGCTGGTCGGCACGACGAGCGCACTGGAACTACACAGGGAGGGATGGCCCCCTTAACTCCGCTCATTCTTGACGGATTCGAGAAATTTTTGCTGCAATCGATTGGGAAGGCAGTAAACTCCGATACTGAGGTCATTAGATCATTACTTTGAAAAGTGGTTCATGACCCCTTTAAGTATCACTTTGGGTTGCAGTGACCGATGATTTAAGAGGAACTGTTTAGGCTTTGAGCGGTTTGGTTCTAGCTAGTCTCTAGATTTTTCCCTGCTCTTCTTAAGTAGCGACCACTGCCTCCTCTCTCAACCCCCTATCAAACGCAGTCGGCGTCAGCCGCCATGTTCTTCCTAAACCCCGAGGACGGAGAAACCGCTTAAAGAGTGCCGGACCGCTAACGCCCGCTGAGTGCCGACAGCGTTAGCTGTTCACGACTGTTAACGGCCGCATAAGTGCAGACAATCAAATACGATCCCAAAGGGGCTTAATACCGCACTGTTGGGGCTCAACGCGCAACTTGTCGGCCTTAACCGAGTCCGCCGCAACTTTCCTTTTTTTGCGACACGTGCTGCGTTGTATCGCACCGGGCTGTAAAAGGTGACGATTTCTGAGCGATGTATTTACAATATAGCCACCCTGTGTTTCGCATATTGCAGAAACGTGCGTTCCGCCGCCTCGAATATTAGAGCAACGCATGTATTGCCCTAGCACGTTTTACAAGACCCGAGTCTTCGCATGCCATTTACGCACAAAAATATTAGCACTTTTAAATACGTGCTCTTCACAGCAAAGACGTGAACACCATTTACTTACTTTTCTTACCCTACGGCTCACAGAGGCTGAAACGATCGTCGTAAAACAACGTGATCAGCTATCTGCGCGTATTTAGGATGCTTTCAGCCATCACGCGAATCTGGAAGCTTTCTAAATCAGGATCAGTGGTTCTCAAATTGGGGACCGCGAAGCCATCTTGGGGGGTCCGCAAAACCTATCCTCGGAGCTCCTCGGAGTTCATATTTAGTCCGAAGCTTTGAAAGCAGGCACACAAACAACACATTACTAACACCTTAAGTAGCGAGTCTTATGTATTTGAGGTTATAATCAGGATCAGGTAAAAGTCGCCTTGTTGATTGTTCGCGGGGACTTTAGTTTACAGTAGCCACGGAAGTTTACTAACTCTACAGTGCATCGATATAAAATACTGCGCATTCGTTTAAGTGAGGTTGGGGTAACAGCAGCTCCCATCTTCAGATAGCCAGTTATTTTTGTCTGCTTGTGGTTAGCAGTATATAAAAAATATTATGTACATTTAGAAACTACAGATACACTTACACATGAAGATCGTAGGGCTACTTTCACTGTAAGTTATTGCTGAATAGCTTTCACATCAATTTTGCATATGTCATGAAAGCAGATCCTTTCAATTCTGCGATGGAAGGTACGCGCCGTATTGTTTCAGAAACGCAAATGATTCCAATACACGAGGCAATTCTTTAATACCACTAATGTGTGAGACAAAGCCTAATGCCACTAGATCTTTTTTCCTGCAAGACGAGCTGTGAAGGCACCGCGAAGGATAGACCACGGTGCTTTGAAATGCACATCGCCCGAAGCGACAGTCGCGCTATTAATTATGTCGTAATGACTAGAGCTGAACACTGTATTAATTTCGGCCACATGGTATCCTTTGACGTGCGCGGATGAAGTAGAGCACAAAGTTTTTTTATTAATCCCACTGAGCTTCTACCGGCAGTCTGCCACAGCGGCCTGAATCCAGCACGAGCCTTAGCGGAACAGAGGCACCTATGTGCTGAAGGTGGAAAATATGCTTCGCGTTAATACTTTCTAAAAAGCGGTTGCAAAAGATATGCATAATCAACGATCTGAAATTTGTCAAAACTGAGGCGGTTACACAGGAGTGCGAACGGTCGAAACAGAACGCTGTCTCACCTGGTTTAGAAGAAAAGTGATACGTTTGTCTTTCAACGGTTCTGTGGACCGGAAAACACGCGACTTAATTACCTCACACAGCTTGCTGGACTTCATAGGCTCGAAGTTCTTTCGCCCTATTCTGTGCAGCCACGATCTACGCCTTGTCCTGTCGTGCTTTCCAAGAGGCACAGAGAAGAGAGCCAACCCTTTTCCCGACTGGGTGGAGCACCCGAAGGCGCAACAAGAAGCCATTTGCGAGAATGCTCGTGTCGACCGCAGCAAATCCTTTGCACAGGCAGAAGACAGCGGGAAAAAGCATGCGCAATCCCCCGTGCTGCAGCGTGTATGCGCCTGCGAGGTCCGCGACTCTACCGAGTCTACTGCACGAGGCAAACGGGCGAACCAGCGTTAGGAAGAACATGGCTACCGGAAGCCGTTTTTAACCGGAAACGAGCAGCACCCAATCACATTCGCCGACGGCGTATCAATGGTTTTCGCTACTTCAGAAGAACAGGGAAAAATCTAGGGACTTTAATTCTAGCGCACCAGCAATTCGAGGTTAAAAGAAATAAGCTCTGTCACAACAGGTAATAAGGGTCGTCTTCACTTTCACCACCTGTATCGTGGATTGTGAAATGACAACCATCATTCTAGCACACTACGGACGGTTTGCAGGAGGTAGTAGCTCGCACGGCGTTCTGTTGCCGCCGTCGAAGGTCCCCGCCGTATCACCACTCGCACACCTCTCCCACCTGTCTTCCTCTCCCTGCGCTGCGCGCTCCGCACACTCAATCGCTCAGTCGTTCCCGTCACACCGCCACCGATCGCAGCAGACGCTCTTCCCACCCGCTCCCCACCATGCCGCCTTCCTGAAAGCCAGCAGCGAGATCAGCCGCATAGTAGTTTACCTCACATTTTAGAGGCGAAGCTCCTTAAGGCGGCACCCGTTCGTCCCTCGTCGTGCTCGTAGTAGTGAGTAACAAGTCTTACCCTTTGACCTCCAAGGTGGTGCCGGTGGGAGATTTCTCCTGTGCGTTGTTGAACAATAAAAAATTCGCAGCGTGCGCGTTAACTAAAAGCCGAATTCTTCTGTCTCTGTAGAAGTGTAAGTGTTAGCTAAAAGCCGACTTCTTCTGTCTCTCATTCCCATTAGCAGCCATTGTTTACCTCCAAGGTAGTGCCTGGTGAGATTTCTCCTGTGCGTGATTAAACAATAAAAATTTTGTTCAAAACGCCGTTGATTGATGAAATAAACCAACGAAAGACGCCAGATGTTTTGTAAAAACAAAACGAAAGAACGCCAGATGTTTCTAAAGCAAAACGAAAAAGACGCCAGCTGCTTAACGAAAGACGCAAGGTGTTTTCTAAAGCAATGGTTTTCTAAACAATGAAAATTCACAGCGTACATGTAAAATTAAAGTGAGCTGCAAGTCGTCATAACTCATCGAACCTTTAGTATAAACGCGCCCGATCTCACGTCGGTGATGATGTATTGGGCAGAATTCACGGAAGATTCACGGTTTACCGATGAACCTCCGCAGCTTCGCCCACTCATCATCATTCACTCCGTGGATATGCTGTGATTTTTTTTTTAAGGTGGTTCGCTCATCGGTTGTATTCGTACACGGAACAACTGCTAGTTTTTTGTCTTCGAAAATGTATATTCTTGCTCCTCAACCATCTACACAAGTAACTTGCCCGCAGGCCTAGCAGTACAACTCTGCTCCTGTTTGTGATTCGCCATAAAGACACGCGAACGCAAGCAGAGAGCTGCGGGAACATCCGGGAGATCCGGCGCTTGGTTTTGCTAAGCGCTTTGCACAGCAGATGGCGCTGTGTCGCGTTTCGGCGGCGTGTTTGTTAGGCAGTGTGAACGATGCGGAATTTCGCCGGCAGGGTGATTCCGGTCGCTGAAAACGGCGGACTCCCGAGTGTATAGGTGCCTTAACAGATTAGAAGTACCTATCTCAGTGTAAATTTCTGACGATAATCTCTCATGGCTGTCAACGGCTTGGCTAAGTACCTGTAGTCTGTAGACTCCTGTACTATATATATATATATATATATATATATATATATATATATATATATATATATATATATATATATATATATATATATATATATAGCTGAGCTAACCCCCGTTCAAGCCTCGACTGGAATTTCACCCTTCACTTGACCGAGCTGAGCCCAGCGTCGCCGCTCGACTGAAAATGACGAAGCGGTTCTCGCGAAATGATGCCCACTATCACTGATGTGCAGTGAACATTCCTGCCGAAAGGCGGATCTGCAATTGACATGAGTCAAGGTGAAGCGCCGAGTGAAGGGACGTTCTAGAATACGGGGGTAAGGCGTTTCCACACTGACCATACGGTGTAAGCGCAACAGGCCAGTGGCATTAATGCAACTTCTCTGTTCTCTGGGAGTTTTTCTCAGAAAAAAGTTCAGAAAAAGTTTTCAGAAAAAAGTTCAGGATTTGTTTTTTTCAATGACCGCATCGCTTCTAAGGTTTTCCCGATCACTTTAATCCAAGCGCCAGCCAAATTAATCTGTCCGCCAGTCAATTTAATCCAGCCGCCACTCAATTTAATCCATGTGCCAGTCATTTTAATTCAAGTGCCACTGAAATTAATTCAATCGCCAGCGAATTTAATTCAAGCAGGTCGTACGTGACTACTTTGCGACTTCAAGAAGACCCACAATTTTCGGAATTGCTTGGAGTGAATAGCTCTGGAGTGATTTAAAGCGTGATTTATTCAGCATGTGTAGAGTAAAGCACGAGTGAGTCACTAGTGATCACTTTGTCCGGTGTGACCGCTGCTGCAAAAATCCCCCTCGTGATCACTGGTATCAAAGGGTGATTAACTGAGCGCTTATGTCGGAACTCTTGCAGGCACAAATGGCCTTGAGTTTTCGTGATCACTAGTGATATGTCCAGCTCTATCGTCTCGTTCCTTTTTGTGACGTTGCATCATGGGTATCGAACGAAACGGCACTGAAAAGGTCACAAGACCTTTGTGTGTAAAATATGGTACGATCGAATCATTCATGATAGGCAGTCCAAGTTACAATTCGAGCTGGTACTCATTGGTATCAAACGAATTGTAATAAAATGAGCATTACAGTAGCCAACATTGCGAGGCTAATCGCTCCGGCCTATTAGCGATCACTAGTGATGTGTTCAGATCGATTATTTCGTATACTCATGCAATATTGCGTCATGGGTATCAAACGAAAGGTCACTGAAAGGGCGATACAGTTCTTGTGTGTAAAATGTGGTACGACCGAGTCACTAGTGATAAGAAATCACTTCGTTTTTAAAGCAGTCCCAGTTACAATTCGAGTGTGTACTCATTGGCATCAAACAAAGTGTCATAAAATAAGCATTGCAGCAGTCACCACTGCAAGGCCAATCACTCCGACCTATTAGTAATCACTAGTGATGTGTTGAGATCGATGACCTCGTACATTCCTGTAACAATGCATCATGGGTATCAAACGAAAGGTCATTGAAAGGGCAATACAGCTTTTATGTGTAATATATGGTACGACCGTGTCACTAGTGATAAGAAATCACTTCGTTTTTAAAGCAGTCCTAGTTACAATTCGAAGGTGTACTCATTGGTATCAAACAAAGTGTCATGAAATAAGCATTGCAGCAAATCCACCGCAAGGCCAATCACTCTGACCTATTAGTGATCACTAGTAATGTGTTGAGATCGATGACCTCGTACATGCTTGTAACATTGCATCATGGGTATCAAACGAAAGGTCATTGAAAGGGCAATACAGCTTTTATGTGTAACATATGGTACGGCCGTGTCACTAGTGATAAGAAATCACTTCGTTTTAAAGCAGTTCTAGTTACATTTCGAGTGCGTACTCAATAGTATCAAACAAATTGTCATTAAACGAACATTGCAGTCGTGACCGCTAATCACCCTTACGTATCAGCCATCACTAGTGATATGTTCTGATTGATGGTCTCCTACATTCCTGTAACGTTGCATCATGCATGTGAAATCAAAATTGATTGAAAGGTTGATGGAATCATATTCTCAAGGCTTGGCAGGACGGAGTCGCTCGTGATGACCAGTCGTTTTGTTTGGTAACATACACGTGCCTATAATTTTCGCATGTAGTGGATGGCATCAGTAAAGCTATCAATAATTGAGCGTCACTGAAGATTTCGTTAACTGAGAATACTGGTGGCTACTAAGTATGCAAAGCAAATAGCATAGAATACGTAGGTTATGCGCACTTATGTAAAAATTCCAAAAGCACCGCGCACTTCGTAGGAATTTCATCTTGTAATGTGCTGCCAGGAATGACACGAACCGAACAAAATGAAAGGCAGCATACGGTGATGCGTAACGGACAACTTACATTATTTCCAGCATGGAAAGGCTATGCTGTGTTTCGTTTTCTTCGGCCCTTCACATTCAAGGCCGCGGGTTACACGATGTAGTCATACCGACTAGCCCTCGTTGCAGCCTTATCAGGTTCGTAAGCATCCTATTTTTCTGAAATGGTTTAGTGTTTACGCATATTCACTGAAGCCTAAAGGCAAGGATATATAGTATTGGTGTAGCGCAGCTCAGTTTGAGCATAAAGAAAAGAGGCTACAGCGAAGAAGGAAACACAGGCAACAGGATGAGCGCTAATGCACCAACTTGCCCATTCTGCAGTGCAAGAATATAGTCAGAAGCCTTTGTTTTTGAATTTTTTCAGCCCCTCCATTACGGCAGCAATAAAACCTATATATATGGACAACTGCGAGTGAACGCTGTAATAGAGTAATCCTCTAGAAAAGCAAGCTTGTTTAATGATGTCTTTGTTTTGCTAGCGCCTCGTCTTTCCTGGTATGTATCTTTAACTCCGGCGAGTGCCTTGTACTACAACGGACTTGGCGAACAGGATAAACAGACTAAATGTTAATGGAGCTGAAGGAGTGATTCATCAATCTTTTCGTACCATGTTTATGACCACAAGCAGACGTGGTGGGACGCAGACGACGAGCAGACGTACAGTCGAGTGCATAATTTTAGAGACCACGGGAGCGCGTGCCGAGGCGCGTCGCTGCGCCTTCTGGCGGCTGCACGGCTCTGTCCGGGAGCGCGTACTGCGCACGCTCGTCCCATATCACCCGGCAGCCTGTCCTTTCGCTCGTTTCAACGGCGCGCATCTCGAACCGTGGCGGACGGTGCAAGGTGTCACTTCTGTAGTCGCTGTGAAGACAATGAAAAAAGCCGAGCGCTAATGTGACGACAGCACATCATTTGCGGGTTTCGGCGTGCTGCACATAGTGCACGTTACTCCTAGGCGATCCGCGGCGTGATCACATTTTGAATGTCGAGTTAGGCAATCAATAAGCTCAGCCAGCAGTGTTGCCTTTTGCGCTCTCATTCGCCGAACTAACGCACGTAGTAATACTCGGTCCAAATATCATGTGTCTATGAACATGCATGAAACCACCAAACGTCCAACAGCTGCAGAAAAGAGCCGAGGAAGAAAGGTGAAAACAAACTCGGTTTATTAAGGATAAATCCTTTATTAAGGCCGCCGCGGTGGTGCAGTGGTTTCGATGCTCGGCTGCTGACCCGAAAGACGCATCTTCAAGTCTAGTCGCGCATGCCGTATTTCGATAGAGGAGAGATACTTGAAACTAGTATACTGAGTGGACGTTAAAGAACCCCGAATGAGCAAACATTCCCAAGACGTTACTTTGGTGGAGCTCTATGTCATATCTATATAATAAAATTTATTTCTCTCTCTATATCGTGGTTCTGTCACGTCGAGAGCCCGCACTTATTATTGGTAGGAATCTAGCCTCGACCCAAGAGTTTCTAGGATTCGAATTTCAGATATTCATGTGTCGTCTTCTACTACTCGAACCATAAACCCCGATTGAAGTCAACCCATTAATTGGATGCATTATAGTAGATTAAGACAAGTAAGCGTGAATTAATGCGGATTGAGACGTGCAAGAGATGCCATAGGCTTTCACTTTCGAGTCTTTTCATATTTGGGGGTATCTGGGAATGCTTTTTCCGGAAACCAGAGAAAATCACGAAGGTTGAAAGGGGCGTCACCGCTTTCAGTATTTCAATAGAACTCTACCCATGATATATGCACGGAACATTCTCGAACGCGAAGTAGTCGGGAATTGAGACTGCCTCCATTAACATCCGTCGCTCGAGCATCAGCGTATATTCTGGTATTCTGGTCACGTTGTTTTGTAAAATACTGCAGTGAATTACAGGCGAACACATTTCAGTTCGAAGTGCTCAAATGTTGGAGGCCCCACAAGGAAACAAAAGTTAATTCCTTAAGCTGTTCGACCAAATACCTCGCACGGCGGCACACCGCTCCTTTTGTACACATTACTCACTGCGTGGAAATGCGATTCTTTATTATAGCTCTGTCAGAAAAATTGGGCACTCAGAAGGTTCACGCGTGCTTGCGACGCAGGCGCAGTACCATTTTGTCATTTTTGTCAGTTCTTTGCCTTGTTTCGTTGTCTTTCGGGCTTGGTGACGATAAGAAATTATCTCGTACAGCAAATGTTGAATGGCAGCATATCGCGGCACAGCCCAGCTATTGGACAGTGCCATTCTCGAAAGAGTATAAGATCGGGGGTTTCAAGGCCCCCACATTCGTCTTCAAAAATGTCGCCACGAGTACCAGCTGATGAAAGGAGACGCATCGTAGAGTCAAGCATCCAAGGCTTTTCTCAGCGGGTCATCTGCCGGCTCCTTCAAAGGTCAAGAAATGCGGTGAGTCGTGCCATCCAAGCGTACCGACAAACAGGGGGGATCAGTGACAGAGACCGTGCTGGAAGGTCAAGATGCACAGATGACGAAGTGGACAGGCTAATTATCGCCGCCGTAGTAGCTGATCCCCATATATCAGCGAAAGGCATAAAAGATGCATTGCATCTCAACGCGTCCGTCTGGACTATCCGTAGGAGGTTGGCAGAAGCAGGGCTTGTCAACTGCGTCGCGGCCCAGAAGCCCCACATCACGGACAGGCAAAGATCCATGCGACTGCAGTTTGCACGTTCTGTGCAGACATGGGGATCAGAAGAGTGGGGAGAAGTCGTGTTCAGCGATGAATCAACGTTTTCAAGTCGCTGGGATCAGGAACGGCGAGTATGGCGTCCAATGAACTCGAGGTAACATTTGCGATTTGTCTTCTACCTTAATGTCATCCTTGTACTATTTACCATTGAATGTGTAGAAAGAGTAGTAACCGCAGCTGGTAAAAATTAATGGCACGTCACCCACTACAGTGCGCCTTAATTACGTTGTGGTTAAGGCAAGTAAAGCCCAGCACTTTATTGTCTTCGAACTTGCTGTAGAACGCTGCTTAGCTTTGATTCTCTTTAAGCTGTGTTACTTCTTATCGTGAGCAGCTCGCCAAACCTAAGCACCTTAGCCAATGTGTGATGTTTTTTTTTGTATATTGTACCTCATTACCTTAGAAAAATACAGTTGAGTTTGCGAGGCCTTCTGGAACGCACTGAGGGTGCCTTACCAACATGTCGAATATTTCGCACCATCTTGGCGATCTCGCATAATTAAAATTTCATTATATGGATCTTCAAGTAAGACGAAATTGTTCGGGGATAAAGTGACTATGTGCCATTGTCGTTCTTATAAATCCGTGCAACCAATCCAGCATTTCCTTCCTCGCCAGGTATTCACCACAGTACACGCAGTCGGTCTTTGCCAGTGGCCGATGTTCTGTGAGTGTCTGGGCCGCCATGACCAGGGAAGGACTTGGACCACTGGTTCTTATCGATGGGAACCTTTCAGCCTCCACGTACTCCCTTATAATAGAGAGAGAATTGCTTCCTTATATCTTGAATGGGCCGTTCAAGGATGGTTGTTTCGTGTACCGATTCACACTGCTCGCAGTGTGAAATCTTTGCTTGAGGGCCTTGCTGTTCGCACATTGGAATGGCCACCTGTAGGAGCGGACCTGAACCCCATTGAAAACGTCTGGGGTCTCGTGAAACGCCGACTTGCGGCGCGGAATCTTGGAAGTTCAACGAAGGAGACCCTATTCGGGCGTGCACGAAGTGGGAAGCACTTCGTGCACGCCCCGAGATCGTGGCCGCGCTTTACAATTCGATGCCATCTCGTGTGGCGCAAGTGATTGCCGCCGATGGGCATTTGATTAAATACTGAAAGTAGTGACCTTCCTGGATAGCTATCGTTTTCTTTTTTTTCTGGCTTATAAGAATAAACTTTATTTATCGCGTTTCCTGGCTATTCATTCTGGACGCGCGATATTCAGTGGTTTACTGCATACCACTGCACGCGCGATATTCGCACCAAGAAATGGAGCTGGCATAACGTCTCCGAGACAGAGCACAAAAGTCATCACTGCAAGATGAGCATATCACGCAACTCCGTTTGAGAAAAGCTGAGAAATTGCATGTTTTCCGCGCTGCATCAAGGAAGAAAGCGTATTGCATGGCGCGCTCGAGCCATGCTATTACATTAGAGGCATTTTCGCCGCTATATTATCGCTCGGGAGTACCGGTGCTTGCACAGCGACTGCAGAAGTGGCACCTTGCGCCGTCCGCATCGTTTCGAGATGCGCGCCGTTGAAACGAGCGAAAGGACAGGCTGCCGGGTGATATGGGACGAGCGTGCGCAGTACGCGCTCCCGGACAGAGCCGTGCAGCCGCCAGAAGGCGCAGCGACGCGCCTCGGCACGCGCTCCCGTGGTCTCTAAAATTATGCACTCGACTGTACATCGAGGTGTCTGGTCACGGAATCGTCATGTCTGCGCGTGCGTGATCCTTGAATTAAGTGAGAGTTTGCGCTGTGCGTACTGCTGCTATGGAAGACGGCCGCAATCGACGCCCTGGAAGACCACGGAAGACACCTGACGAAGAGAAGAAAAAGTACGCTCGCGTTACCCCTTTGGATCGCGTCCGGATCATAGATGTTCACAGACACGGAGGTGATCTGAAAGTGCTGTCCTAAACACTGGGAATAAATATAAAGACAGTGCGTTCTATTGCGGCAACTGACCGTGAAACAGAGAAGACACGTGGAGGTTCGTCGAAAAAGTTTGGACCAGACGTGGTCGATGCCCTGCAAGAAATTGTAGAACAAAATCCATCCTTCACCCTGGAGCAAATAAGGAGGTCTCTCGTGGAGAAGATGCCTGATATTGAAGTCAGCGTATCGACAATTGATCGGCTTCTTGATGGCCATGGTTATTCAGTAAAGCTGCCCACCCAGAGGCCAGTAGACCGAAATCGCACCGTTGTGAAACAGTTGGGGCGCCGTTATGCCCAATGGCTTCAAAACGAGGGAACTACGTTAACACGACATTAGATTGACGAGACAAACTTCAACGTGTGGTGCTCACGCAGTTTCGGAAGAGCAAAACAAGGTGCTCCAGCATACCGTCTCTCCACTAGCACAAAGGGTGCGAATATAAATATTATAGCCTGCATGTCGGCAAATGGCCTTCTGCACTGGAGTATTGCGGACAAGGTGCACTGGGCTGTGTTCACCGACTTTCTCACAGAAGTGTCGGCAAAAGTTTTTCAGCAGGAACCGGCAACAGATGCAGTGTTCTTGTTTGACAACGCGCACCGCCGCGCTGAACAGGCTGCCCTCGCTGCAAGCGAGCACACAGTGAAGCGGCACCATAAAGTGCACTTAGCCTCGATAATACTGACGTATGTACTCTAACGTGAGGGCTACCGTTACGTCGCACTACAAGCTACCCTTTCAGCGCCAGTGTTGTCGACGTGCCTGGTAAGCCCACGATGTGCACACAGCTGCTGCACTTACAAAACACGTCGATAGAGCTCGTAACTGTTGGCTAAAAGTCATAAAATACAGTATAGACGTATTCGCTGATTGCTTCGCGTGAAACCGATTCCCACAATGCGTGGGATCTGCCGAATTGTTTTTTTTTTCTAGCTTGATGACACATATGTCACCACCCCGTTTTAAAGGGGACGATCATAGCATCCATCCATCCATATAAAAGCACTGTGAGAGGAAAGTGTGAAAGAGAAAAGGCGCGTTCATGTAGCCTAAATTATGTCTTTGGCGGTGGCTTATGGTGCATTCAGACGACGGACTGAATCCAGATTTGTCGCGCACGCGGATGGCTAATCCGCAGACGATCCGCTGGCGGGCACATCCACATGGCGGACGGGGTCAAAGCGGATGACAGCACCTGTGAGCCGGATTACTCTCGACCGCAGCCTCTTCGCTGGCTGCCAGCACACCGGTTTCAGAGTATTCGACAACATGGATGCCGACAGGAAGCGACGCTTGGCTGCGATGGCTGTCGCGTTGTGTGAAATTAACGAGGAGTTCTATTCCTTCCGAAGAAAACGGAGTTGCTGGCACAAGGACTGGGTGGGCAGGAACGAATTAGGCTTCCAGAATCTTTTGTACCAACAGCTCTTGACAACTGACCACGAATAATACCGGAGGCTGCTTCTTGTCAGTAGAGAGCAGTTTCTGCAACTGCAGTCGCGCGTGGAACCTCGCATGCGAAAGGAGGACACTGTAATTCGTCGATCTGTATCGGCGGAAATCGGTTCAGGTAGGTGTCGCACGATTCCATGTTTTTGCGGAAAGCTCCGGCATGCGAAAGGAGCAACACCAGTGTAGACCAGTTTCGTGTGACCGTGCTACGGCACCAAATTTCTGGATGAACACGATCGAAATCATATTCATCTGTTTACATGTAGCTGTAACATTGGGCGTAATTGTTTCTAGCTAATACTCTATTAATATGCCGCTATAAAACAGCTGGGTATCATATGTATTAGTACACTTCGTATGTTTTGTCGTCTCAGGCACGTTTTTCTTTTTCGTTGCAGGAAAGAGCCAGCATTCGCTCAGCTGTCAGTTTAGACTGGCCATTCTAGCTTCAATGACATTATCTATGAAACGTACCGTGCCATTTACGAAGAGCTAGGAGGAGACTTCATAAGAACACCCTGCACCAAGGAAGAGTGGAAAAATGTAATGGACGGCTTCACTCAGAAATGTAATTTCCCGAACTGCATTGGAGCAATCGATAGAAAACACGTGCTCATAAAGAAGCGGCCGAAATCGGGAACAATTTATCGGAACTGTAGAAAAAGTTTTAGTGTCATTCGCTTCGCCGTCGTTGATGCCATTTACAAGTTTTTGTATACTGATATTGGTGCACCAGGATCGGGAGGAGATGCAGGTGCCTGGCAAACGACACTCCTGCAGAAAGACATAGACAACAAAAGGACAGGCCTGCCAGAACTTGTCTAGGTGGCCTGTTCACCGGATGTGCACGTTCCGCCTGTGTTCGTAGCGGACGACGAATTCCCCATCGGACGAACTATTGCCCATCGGACGAATTATTGCTGTTGTTGCGGCATTGCGTGATAGTCTGTGCTGTTTCTTCAACAACATTGATGCCGTACCGTGGCAGTGGCAGTCTGCCCACTTGGATGTGAACATCTGCAGGAGACCTCGGAAGTAAACACAAGTGGCAGCATTGAAATGGAATGAACATTTATTTGTACACGTATGTTGTTAAATATCTATATACCTATCCATCAGCCTGAGTATTTCTGCTTGGCATGATAGATGCCTTTTCTTTGGAATTGCGCGCATACTTGCAACGACAAGCCTCCCGAAGTGGTCACACGCATCATCAAGCTGCGAAGGTTGCGTTTGCTGCATATTTACAGCGATCTTTTCAAGCACCTTTTGTCGCTCTGTCCACATTTCTTCTGGCGGCAAAGATTGGTTCTTTCTTGGTCTTTTTTTGCTTGCAGCTTCGACAGTGTTGGGTATACTTGGTGCACAGAGGTTGGCAATAGGTACACACTCAGTGGTGCAGCCTTCTTCGTCCATGCAACAGTCCATGCGCAGCCTTCTTCGTCCATGCGCTTTCGGTGTCTCATTAGCTTCAGAGAACACAGGAGGCAGCAACATAACGCCACATCAGTCACAGCAATGATTAAGCAATGCTTGCCTACAGCGAAAAACGAAGCAACACTGTCTCACTGCACTTGCATTAACGCTTGGTAAGACCAAATGCGCCCTGGCGACACCTAATATTCGCGTGCACCCGAATACGGCCAGAAAAAAACTTCCAGTCAATATTGAACACATCTAACCTCCCTGAAGTGCACAAGGTGCAGGTTGAACTAAAATTTGAAGAGAGTGGTAACGGGCTGTTACCTCAAACATACCATTTCTGGTTCAGGCATATTTTGCTGAGCCTGGCCCATTGTTGAACGGCGTGGTTTAGGTTTCGCGCCATCCAGGAACTTCAAAAATAAAGTTTTTTCAGCCAACCAACCAACCAGGAACTTGAACGCCTTGTAAAATTTCCAGTGGCCTACGTACACGTCGCTGGCGGGTTGGCCGCTTTTTGTGTCGTCCATTTTTTTTCTCTCCAAGCGGTACGTTCTTCGCTTATTGTCGAAGAACCTTTTGAGCACTTCTGCGAAAATATAGGGCAATCAGTAACACTAGTGCGGAACCATGCACTCTTGCCACTCCTGCGACCGCATCACTTCTTGCAGCCTGTTTATCAACGCTGTCGTTTCCTCCTTTTCATGTTTTAGTGGTCAGAGATACGGTCCAACCACGCTATTACGGTCGTAACGCTATTAAAGTGACTGAGCGAGGCATGACAAGAACGGCCTATTTGCGAGTAGAAGCACCGCTTTAAAATAAGACCCCTGCATTCATTATAACGGCAGACATGGAATAATGAGCATGTTGTTTTAAGTTACCTTAATATTGCGTATCCTTCAC
Source organism: Rhipicephalus sanguineus (assembly GCF_013339695.2). NCBI lineage: Eukaryota > Metazoa > Arthropoda > Arachnida > Ixodida > Ixodidae > Rhipicephalus > Rhipicephalus sanguineus. The sequence goes on along the minus strand of NC_051179.1, from coordinate 145,877,736 downwards.
AGGCACTCGAATATGCAAATGTACTTATCGACGCTGTAGGGTCCATAAATTGGCCAATTCGTCTTCATGTCTTCGACGATGTGCTCCCAAATAGACTGTTTTTTTTTGACAACGTCCGCATATTCTGCGCGGCTGAGGTCCCACAAAGTGGAAAACTCTTCCACGATGTGGATGAAATAAAAGGTGGCATCATCGCACATATTCATTGCGGTGTAGAAGTTGTTTTAAATGTTTGAGGCCCGTGTACTTAGATTTAGGCACACGTTAAAGAATCCCAGGTGGTCGAAATTTCCGGAGCCCTCCACTACGGCGTCCCTCAGAACCATATGGTGGTTTTCGGACGTTAAATCCTACATATTATTATTAGAAGTTGTTTTAACAGAGATGAGAAGCATGACACTCTGGCCGACGTACCTATATCTGTAAAAATGCGCCTTATATTTGGCTGGTCAGTTTTGAACGGTTTGGTTGACGTCACAGGGATAAGCGAAAGAATAAACTAGAAAGGATTATAGAAGCTGCCTGGGGTTGAGGGCTTGAGAAATGTGAAGATACAAACGGGAGAGGGAGGGGGGGGGGTCAGCTTTAGATAGGGAGAAACCGTAAGAGCTGGACTTATGGACTAAAGGTAAGCTACAAGCCGTACCCTTAAAACCGCATTGTCATAGGATTACATGGAATATTAGGCTGGGAACTTTCGACCACCACTGCAGGTGCCGTCGGCCTGTCAGTGAGACTGAAAACACAGACCAAGAGGGCTATTGTACGTGAGCGCCTGCTGGCATTTGACGATGGCTGATGTGATACCTTATTCTGTGAAAATTTTCTTACAACCACATTGTTCCCCGACGTGTGGCACTTCTGAACGCGTCTCCGTCCTTTTTTACAAGCGGCATGTCTCCGGTTGCAGAAGTTAAAATATTTCACCACCATAGCGGCTAAGAATCTCGCGTGTCAAACGATGGCGGTGACATTTTCCCGAACCACCAAAAGTGATATCTGCGAATTTGATCGCCTCAGTACAAAGCCCCCGGAAGCTAAGTAAACCATGTTCAAGCGTAGATGATGCCGAATGGTCATGCAGCTCTGAGCGAGCAGACGAAAAGTGTACTGGTTCCCAGAAACCCCGAGTTAATCTGCTGAAGTGACGGCTTTCTTCCGACAGAATCCCCATGTGAGAATCGGGTTGGGGTCATCCGTCCGCGAGCCGCGCGGACGAGGGGAATCGCTGATGTGAGGTCACGTGACGCGCCGTCCGTCCCGCCACATCCGGATTCGGCCCGTCGTCTGAATGCACCATTAGTGGGCTAATCGCCCGCCATCCATCGGCGCGGACCGAGAGGTCATTGGTTCGACTCCTGTCAATGGAACGTTTTCTTACAGTTTTCTTTCTTTGCCATTCGATCGCGTTCATTTCGCTGACGTATTTTCGTGACGGAAATACGTCATGAAAGTCTTGGTGGACCCCGGCACAAAACACTTTCCTGTTAAAAACAGACTTGAACGCTACTCATGGATTAGGAATCGCCTTTGGGTGTACTTACCTCTGTGGAAAAAGCAGCATTGCAATCATGTGTTTGTATCTCACAGAGTTTCCTGCTTTGCACGAGCAGTGGCCCTGCAAGGGAGAAAAAGATGGCTGATCCCCCCGTCGTAGGAATCGGTATAACACGAAAGTGAAACGTGTCGTCAAAGAAGTAGTTGATTGTTTTAATGCATTGCTATATGAGAGCTTGTACAATGTCTACTGTCGACTGGCAGATATAGCACCGCTTGATGTGGATGCACTCACGTTGACGCCCAGTGGCACATCTCCGTACCGAAGACTAACGCCCATGATCATTATTCAACCCTTGCGGTAGCTCAATTTCTTAACATATACTTGGACACCGCATATGGTGAATCCCGCGCAAACATGACACCAACAAGCACAAAATAAACACTGATATTCGGTATAGGGGAGACCCACGCCGTGGGAGGCGCTGCGGTGCCTGGCGCTGTCAGTCAATGTGGGGAGAAAACTGGTTACTCGAGTGTTGACCCCTGCGCTGTCCCCTTCAAGCTGCCTTGAAAACGCGTTGCTTTGCTCGCACGCTGCACGCGCTCTGCGCGTGTTTTTGAGAATTTCGCGTCGCGCGCGATTAGGATGTGCACGCTTCTGTCCGCGTGGCAGCAATTTGGTGAAAGGTCAGCGTCTGCTCAGCCATGTAGCAGGTGCGGAGCAAGTGATAGCAGACGACGCCGTCCTCGTCAGAGCTAAGTGCATTTCGCATGTGAAGGACGACGCTGTTTAGGACGTGGAGTTAGCACAATGTTCTGTTCGTCCATAATTATATACCTGTTTTATTTGGCTTGCTGTGTGTACTACCTACTCTCTATGTTTGTTACTGGATGCATGGGTAAGGCCGCTTCTCGTGCTTTAGGTTAAGCGGCCCTGGCGCTGTGACTGCTATTAGTTGGGATACCTTAATTTACCAGCAACCATTCGAGTTATCGTGCGGTACGCAACACTCCAAAAATAAATGGTCTATTTCGGGCTTCCTTCTTTGCCGCAGCAAAAATTGACATCTATCTCGTGTGTCCTTCCTTGCATTATCGCCGTTCTCATAGCCGGTACTCCGAGTTCACAAACAGCATGCGTACTATCCACGTGACATAGCATTATTAATAGGGAAATGACGAGCGCCCAGCTTTCAGAAAAACTTTTTTGTGTGCAATCTGCGGGGGAAGAGCCAATTGCTGTCAAGGCATTTTATAATAACAGAGAGCTGAGCTCGTTGGTAAGTATTCATTCTAAAGAGACAGGGCGTGCAAACACAGACACAAGAAAGAAGTCAGCACACCGCAAACGGCGTTTGTGGTGTCCTGACTTCTTTCTTGTGTCGGTGTTTGCACGCCCTGTCTTTCTAGAAGGAATTTTACCTTGCTCACTATCGAAAGTGCACCGTATTGTACGGGCTGTACCTGCACACTCAGCAACAACTATTCACTGTAACTGCCGAAAAAAACCAATGGACGTGCAACAACGGCTAATGCTTTTTATTTTCTTTGTTCGTAGTTGTCGTGGTCGTTCCCACTCAAGCGTGAGCTTTCCATCCATGCCTGTCGTCTGCTTTTTTCGTGCCATCTGTTTGCGGATCGGTAGAATTCCACTTCTGGAGCCGACCCCTTCCTGTTTGCATAATCATTGTGACAATTGACAACGCAGCAGTAGTTCCCCCCTTTCTACCGGGTATAATTGCGGAACGAGGGGCGTTTCACGTGCAGCGCGCGCTTCCCAAATGCGTGGGAGCCAAAGGGAGCGGAAGGGTCGTAGCACGCTACTAGTGTACGCTTTTTCCGGCAGGGGAATGGCAAGCGCTGGCGTCGGCGGGCAAACTTGAGCGAGTCTTCCCTATGCACTCCTTCAAAGTGTTGTGAAACGCGAAGAGAAACGCTACGCGCTTCGTGTCTTCCCTATAGCCTGGCCCTTAATTCTCACAGGGCGAGCGGAGAACGCTGTGTGACAGCCAGGCGAGCGTCGGAGAGCTATATTTCCATATGGATGGATGCTATGAGCGAGGCTTGGGCTAAAGCCGTCACCTCACGGTGTGCTAAAGCGTTGACGAAATTACACTTCTATTGGAAACGCCCCGAACGGGACGGTCGTAGCAGTTTTTTTCGAACATGGTGACACACGTCACCGCCCCGTTATAAAGGGGACGCTCATAGCATCCATCCATCCATCCATCCATCCATCCATCCATCCATCCATCCATCCAAGAGCACTGTGAGATGAAAATATGAAAGTTAAATGGCGCGTTCATCTAGCCTCCATAATGCGTTTGGCGGTAGCTCAGCGGACTAAACGCCCGCCATCCATCGTCGTGGAGGCCGAGGTCATGGGTTCGACTCTCGTCAACGGAACTTTTTCATAGTTTTTTTCTTTGTTATCTGATGGCGTTCATTTTGCTGGTGTATTTCCGTGACGGAAATACGTCATGAAACTCTTGGTGGACCCCGGCATAAAACACTTCCTGTAAAGAACAAATGTACTTGCTGCATTTCAGTAATAGTGGAGAAACATTTATTCTACATGGGCACGCAAATCCACATGTGCAGAACAGGTTCTTGTGCGATGCTTACATCAGATTTGTTTCTTATCAAAATGTTTTTTATGCTGTTGTGTTTTACTTTAATTCTGCACTGATCATATATCCTCGTTTCTTTATTGACTGGTTTTTATTGCTGTTGCCCACACGCCAGTCATTACGTGGGGCTGCATACTAGTCAAGGAGCTTACTGACAGATTTTTTGCTGTTTTCCTCTATCTGTAAAATTATACTTCATGGAAATAACGATTACATTTGAAATTAGTGTTCATACGGCGATGAAATCACCTCGAAGCATGACTAAAATTTTGCCATGTGCCATTTTGCCGCATAGACCATGCTTCAGCAGTCAAATACAACCAAGTGTCCTTTGTTTACAGTCGCATAAAATCAGCGTAGTTTCTGCCGTGCAAAAAGTTGGAAAACCGACGTTGCGACTGTACGTGTACGGTCGTTCCCTCATGACCAGGCGAGCCTGTGGCCGCACTCTTCAGAGCACCAGTGCTTCCGTCGTAGCCGTGAATTCGACAAGAAGACATCCGACAAAAAGCAGGAACTTCAGGTCGCTCTACACCTGTGCTACTTTTCCTTGCGGGCACGGCGCGTCGGACGCACTGACCCTCTCAAGAGCGCAGCTATTCGCTCGCATGATCTTAGAGTGAACGACCGTGTGTATACTCTATGCCGTACGCATCAGCAGCAAGCGCTTCGTTTGCGCGCAGCATTGGGGCCCGGTGAGCAACAGGTGTTTCTGGAATATCTGTCTGCGGTTAACAGAGCAAGTTCACTTCCATAAGTGAGGCCACACACGCAAAGTCGGCGAGAATTGTAAAAAATTAAACACTCTGGGAAACCACGCCATTTGTGGTGCGACACTGCAATTTTACCAGAATATTCTAGCGGGTCTCTGCTGTATGCAATAGGGAGTCCTTTGTGGCAACAAGAATTTTTCCTCAGATATAATTTTTTTCGTCTATTTTCAATTAATTACGGCAGGCCGCCGCTGTCACCCACGAGAGATGGCGATACATGCACGTGTCCCAAAATCTTGGTCATGGCTTTTCTCATGACCACGCGCATTTTATGGCTCAAGAGGGGACACAGTGAGATGTTCATGCTAAAGCGAAAACGCGATGTACGCATTGCGACGTCCCAAATCGACGATTGCTTGCCAGGTTTCGCTCTTGCTCTGCGCCGCATCTCCCACTGTGGCAACCCATGGCCATCACCTGTCACCGTTTCTAATGGTTGGCGTGACGGCGCTCTCCACTGTGACGGCGTGCTTTAATGTCTCCGTATTCTTGTGAGCAGCGAGCACCCGGTGTTTACAGTCTGTAGAAACGTAATATATTTCTTTTGAAATGCCTTTCCAGGTAGTGTCGGCTGTTGTGTAGTCAGCGAGGGAAAAAGAAACAATTTTGGCTGCATCCTTTCTTGTTTGCTCCCAGCAACCAGTGTAAGCAATTGTATTGTCACACAGTAGTAGAGCATGTTTTTATTGCGATAGCAGTTTTATGGACAGTCTCGACGGGTTTTTGCCGTCGCCGTTATATCCGGTAGAAAGTCCAAATTGATAAGATCCCCCTGCGCATCGTATGTTCTACCGCGGGTAAAACCTTGCGAGCGGGGGCGACGAACGCGGCCGAAGCAGAGATCAAACGAGCCGGCCCATTTCCGTCGCTCGGAGGGTGCATGCGATAACATCACCCGCTCGGGAAGCCTGCCGTCGAAGCAGACAGGAAACGTCCCGCCCGTGTTTAACGAGCCTTACAAGACGCGAGGTGGGGGGGGGGGGAAGTGTCGCCGCGCGAGCAGCAACTTTGAACTTGAAATCTTAGAGCGCGATCGCTGGCGCGCGCGCTATCTCGACAGCCATCACAGCGGGCGGCTCGTATACCCTTCTCCGTGCTGCGCTCTCAACGCGAAATGACAATGTTTACAGAGCATCTCTCCCTGGAGCGGCCGTATTTTCTTACACGAGCGTTTTGTAGTTACGCCAGATCCGATACAAAACAGTTAGCTGCCAGCCTCACTTCGTAAAGCACTACAATTTGTTGCTATCGCATTCATTGCTTCGCCCTTGCTGTGAAACTGTGGCTTTTTTAATGAGTGTACTCTAATAAAAAAATTATGCGCTTATGTAGTTCTGTAGTTCTCGGTGTAGTTCTAAATCCTAGGCTAAATCATGCTCCGAGGTCGTTCTTGTGTAGGCGCTGGTGTAGTTCTAAATCCCGTGTTAATGTCGTTCTTGTGCAGGTCTTGATGTAGTTCTAAATATTGCGCTTAATGCAGCTCCACTAGCGTGAAACGTGAGGAAGGGCGTAGCATGGGCAACCCAGCGCGTGCCACCGCCTCGGCAAGTCAGCTAGAAATTCCCTCGACAAATGATGCCATAAACCCCATAAACCGTCCCATAAACCCAAAGTACATGGCCTCTGGCTGATTTTGAGCATTGCCAGTTGCATAGTTAACGGGGCCGCCGCATGATGCCGCGACGTGCCCGCGCGCTAGCAGAAAATATAGAAAAGCGCTCAAGGTCATTACGCGCACTTACGAACGGGCGTAGCTTCTTGGCCCCTTGTCATACACCCCACCCACCCCTGCGTAGGTTTCAGGGCGCTCGCTGGCACGAAAGGAGAAAGCGCTTCAGCCGTGCGAGAAATCCCTGTAAAGGTAGGAACACACTGGCGGCGCGGCACTCTCCCGCCCGCCCCGCCCGCCGCTCACCGCTCGCTTGACGCCGCTTTTCTCTCTTTCTCGCGCGGAGCGTCAGCGCTTCTCTGCCGCCAAACCAATCGCTCCGGGACCTATTTTTGCCGCTGCCGCCGGCTACCGCGCAAGCAAACCGCCAATCAGCGCGTGCTTTTTCTCATCTTCCTTTTCACACGTACTGTCGCCATAGCAACCAGACATTGTTCTACTCAACCGCGCCACCCCTCTCCGTCTTGCGGGGAGTAATCGCGAGCCGGCGGGCGCGCGCTCCTCGACATGTCCACTCTTGTCTCGTGACTCTCGCGCCGGCAATCTAGACAGCGTGCCGCTGCTTGCCGCGCGGAGGTTCCGACGGGTAGGAAGCCGCCGCGGCATGCTTTCCGCCAGTGTGTACGTACCTTAACTCCGCTCGTACTCGACGAATTAAAAAAAAATTGCTGCAGTCGATTCGTGAGGCAATAAACTGTTTTAATAAAGCCATTCGATGATTACTTTGAAAGGTGTTGCAGGGCCCCTTTAAAAGGGCGTAAATTTGCTGTGCCTTACTGGCGCGCGACAATAATCATGTGACTTGCCTGGATTTCCTTTCTCGAAAACAACGCACGCTACTTACCTATCAACAATGTCAACCCTTAGCGCGCACGTCGTTTTTCAGTGGAATGTACCGCGCGCGCGGCGATAACAGGAAGAAAATAATGTTTAATATTTGCAACTTACTGCAGAAGCATACACGACATCATTATTTCCTTGCACAATTATAGTCTTGTAGAGCACTTTATTTGCGCATATACTGCATAGTAGCAAATTTTGAAACATGGAGTGACAAGTGCATCGACACGGGTATCGCATCTCTGCATTTTTGCATAGCGAACATGCTACAACCTATAAAATTGTGCAATTTGAATGAAATTTATTATGCCCATATGTATTCGTTCCTCGTTGTTACATAGAAAAGTACGATGTAAGAGTGAGCAACTGGGCGTGTTGGTATTGCACGATTCGAAATAGGCGCAAAGAAGACACGGACGGAAAGGGAGACACACACACAGGGCGCCTCTGCCAACAATGTTTATTCCAAGAAAAAACGGGTGATATTTATGCAGACAGTGTAGTCACGTTTCATTGCTGCGCTGTCGCATTCAGATACGGCAACTTTTTCTGAGATAAAGATACGAAGGCCACACTCACGCAACGATCACCTGCTTCAATAATAGTTTTAGCCTGAATTATTAACCTATTCCATTTGTCTCGACTTTTGGCGAAAAACGGGTACACACTTGCAATCTCTGCAATGTATTGTCCGTGTCTTCTTTGCGCCTCATATTTCGAATCATAGGCCCGTATTCTGAAACGCTCCTTACCTCAGACCATTTCCTTACTTTACGTGGGGAGCTCTTCATGCCTCCTTATCTTAAGGAGCTCCTTGAGGGAGCCAGCGTATTCTAAAAGCTTCCTTCAACCTTCCTTTCCTAAGGGCCGCTTCAGTAAGGCAAGGCGCGTGTTTCACAAGTCTGGGATCGAGAGTACGTGTGAAATACGGACTAAACGTCCGTTTTCAAGCAAGAATAAGGAATATTTTTTAGGCATAACGTTGAATAATAACGTGTACACTGTTTTTGTGGGAAATATTGACTAAACGTCCGTTTTCAAGCGAGAATTAAGGAACATTTTTTGTCCATAATGATGAATGTGTACACTGCTTTTTCGCGATATGGGTGCACAGCCTTTTTCATTTACTTAACTTTCGCCTGTTGCAGAAGACAAAAACAGGATGGTCGAGCAGCCTTGGAGCTCATTGCGTTCATTGATGCATTTCAACGGCCTGTTATGTGGGAGCGAGTAATAAAGATTGTTTAAAGAATTGAAGACGTGGGTGAAATTGATTTTCCTAACCGAGCAGAGTTAAGCTTGTGAAATCTCCTCACTTTGGTGCAAATTAGATTCGAATGTACTTATGTCCGAGTAAATTATTATGTTTACATTCGAAACAAGGGCGCGTCTATCGGGTCGTGCATCGCGCCTTCGTGGATTGACGTGTTTTTTTTTTGTTTTTTTGTTTTGCTAAACGAGCAAGTCTTATAGCAGTGGTTCCCAGGAACCCAAGTCCTGACAGTATTCAGATATATGTGCACTATTTCTTAGTAGTATTACAGTGTGGCGCCTCGGAGTTGCATTCTAAGTTGTCACAAATGGTCGGAATATTTGAAGAATGTCACCCGTCGTCATAACACGTGGTATTCTAGGATTCTGTGGGGTTCCTTGACGTTAAGCTCGATTTCACCCGTGATCATGTTTGCAGGACCTATGAGCTATGCTCGTACAAGCTCAACTCCGCACAGTAAGATTGTCAAAAGGGTTATTGTTCGGGCTTGCTTCTACAACGCATTAAAATAGTCATGCTGCCACAGAGTAGGTGCCAGCTTTCAGGCACAGGTCACTCGCCTGTATTATTAATTTCAATGGCTGAGATAATTCGCAGAAAAGGAAAGGAGGGTTTTCTGGGCATATATTGTAGCGCATGCGGTTGCACCTCTGTGTTCACTGAGACCAATGTTATTTTCTCTTACCCGGACGACCGCACCTGTCTTATTGTGGACGCAGCCCGCATGGCGAGTGAAGAGTGCCATTGTTAGCCTAATCCAAACAAGAACTGCCATTCCCGGAAGACGGCAGCACGAACGGTGTGCGATGAGGGGGCCTACCGTTTCGCATTCCTTGAGTCTGTTCTTTTTTTCTCTATTCCTGTAAAATGCCTTGTCCTCTTCGCCCTGCGCAATCTTAACTTAAAATGTTGACAGCCGTTCGGCCGCACGCTCAAAAACACGCCTGGCAAGCAATTTTCTAACAACGACGAGGATACAATTAGAGCGACCTTGTACAGAAGTGCAAGGCATCGATCGAAAATAAGAAATCGGACACACTGTCGCTGACAAAGTACTGCAGAGAAGCGCCCTTTCAGTGCAAGTAGCAAGGTAAGGAGGCCTGAAGGTAGCCCTAAAGGCTCATTCACACCAGCGACTAGCACCGGTCGCGCGACCGTTTGCGACTGGAAGTCAAAAAGCGACTCAAAGCGACCGATGTTCACACCTGCGTGCGACTTATAACCGTCGCCATATAGAATTCACGTCTGCTCGTATACAGCTCGCATTGCCGTTGCCCCGTAAAATAGGCTGATGTCCTGTTTCTGCTCATCTGATTGGTTCAGAGGTTTGCGACTGCAGTCGCACGACTGAAAAATCGAGCAGCGAGCGACTGAGCCAAAGCAGTCGCTTTGCGACCAAAACGGCCATTTGCGATCGTTTGCGACCAGTCGCTTTGCGACTAACTTAGTCGCGCGACCGTTGCTAGTCGCCGGTGTGAACCAGCCTTAAAGCTACCTTAACTTGAGGGAGCACCAAGGAGGGCCTCAGTGAGAGAACCTTAGTAAGGAGCGTTCCAGAATACGTGATAAGGCGTCCCCAAGCAGTTAAGGCCCCCTCACTGAGGTAAGGAGCGTTTCAGAATACGGGCCATAGAAAAGTAGGTATCAAAATCATACTTTGTTGGTATGACCCTTGCAAGATAGCGTTTGTAATATTTGATTTACCAGAAGCAGCAGTGGTGCGGGCAACGTGTTTGCTAAAACGCTAAAACAACGAAGACGGAGTAAAACAGAATGGACACGGATGAGCGCTGACTCGCAACTGAAACATTTATTTGGAGAAGACATGAAGGCAAGGGCAAAGAAGCATCATCGTTGCGCAGAAGTGTTAAAAAGGTTGGGAAAACAAACAATGCTCATCACCTAGCGGCACACGTGCTTAGCAGATAGGCATGGTTGTCTCTTAAGAACAAGGACCTGACTTACGCATGCGTCACAGGCAAATATGTACAGAAACACATAAACATTCGATTTTATATGGGGAGCTTCAACGGGAAAATAAAAATGTATACAAGAATTACGAATCAACAATAAACACAAATAACGGCACAAAGGTGGGAGACTAAGCTTATACAAAATACTTCGTAAATAGTCGCACAAAAGATTGTTCGTTGTATGCATTGCACATGTTAAGCCTCATCACCGGCAACCTCATCGTCTTCCGAGAGGTCTTCGTGCACAATATCAAAGCAGACAGTGGCCACCACGCAGTTGCAGTAGGCGTCGGCCATTGTAGTGAGCCACTGCCTGAACAAAGGGAGAAAACACAGATCAAAACGCTCTCTACAGAGCTGACCTCAAAGTGTAAATCCGCGAGTCCGGCATCATAATAGACAACACAAATGAAAGATGTGTAGACATCTCATTCGATGTTTCTGCGATAATGGGTATTTAGTTAACAACTCGACGAAAATAAGCTTTGCAGGTATACTAAGAGGTTACCGCCAGCGACCACGTCAAGGTGGGAAAACGGGCTCAAACGATTTGGCTTCACGCGGCACCCTGAAGTGGTACCCATTCGTTAATGCCCGAATACATTACTTCAGTTGCAGTTGGTTTACAATTGCTTAACTTCATTGCGGAACAACGCTTGCAATCGTGTATACATAATATCGAAAGGGTATATGCTCATAGACAATCGCGAATTCCACTGGATAGGTCTTCTGAGTTGAAACGCGAGTGTCATTTCGTTTGTTCCTAATCGCAGCCCGCCTGGCATCCATTTTAATATTACGTTTATTGCATTAGCTACGAATGTTGATTAGACACGCGGAATGATGTTTATAGCAGGCTATACTATAACCTATAATATACTATATATAATATGCTATAAGTGCGTGTTCGCCAAGCAAGTTCTTCTAGGCTGTCGGGCATATTCCAACGAAAGTTTACCAATGTTGAAATTATGAAGACATTTTCGTACTGCTGCGATTCTTGTACCGCTCGGTGAGTACGTACTTTACCTGCCCACGTCGGAATCTTTCATTTATACTCCTCGCGCCAGTCGCTTTTGCACCACTGAATGCCACATAACCAATTACACTCATCGCGGGGGACACCCAGAGACTTAGCATACATTTAACGAACATGCTCATCGTCTATCGTGGTGTCCTCACATCCGGCCGGAGAGAATGCGGAAAGAGGAAGGAAACGCACACAAGTGGTTCGGCAGCCACCACAAGTGGTTCCTTGTGGAATCCCTTGACTCCTAGGAGGAGGCTGACTATTGCAGGCGAAGCTCCGTCATCTGACAGGCTCGCCACTATGGCGTTTGCAGCGGCGCCTATCAGCTCCCAGCCCTGGAGATCCACCTGCGAATAGAAATCGCCGGTGGGGTAGACGTCGCAGTGCTAGCGATAATATATTGCTGTCTTCAAATAGCTGATGCTATTTGAACACGGCAACGTATTTAAAGAGAACAATATAAAATAGCAGAGCAAGACTGGCGTCTGCTCTCCCAGTGCACACAAGCAGAGCTGCCACAACAATCCACCTGGATGAAGGGGCCAGCCGATCACTTCCTACTGACAGGTATAACAACTTTTGGATATGCCTATCTCTGTCGGTCACGTAGTTCAGTAAATTCCGACTTAAACGGTACACTTCCTCATAATATTTACGTCTCCTAACTTGCACACAAAGGAGAGACATTATTTTTTAGCCGTCCCACGCCGCCAAATGTTTTTCATGCCATCAGCAGACCACTGCTAACGTTTGCACTTCTACTAAAACAAGAGGACCGCGGGAATGTGATGACTATTTGCTCGGCGTAAAGACGTGCTGACAGTCTTTCAAAAAGGGCATTCCGTGGTTCAAAGAGCTGTGGTAGGTCAACATCGGGGGAGTTTTCGCTGGTGAAGCAGTAATTTTATTTGTATCGCGCTGTACTGTGGCACTGTGGCTGTATGTGACGAGTCAGTGATAGTTCAGTTCGAATAATAATGAGGACAGCTGCGGAAGCTGAGTTTCATTCCGTCCGGGCTCACGGCCACCATTTGCGTTCCTGCTGGATTCTCACTCTTTCGGACGCCTTGACGTGCTCAACAGGCATCAGAACTTGAATAAGTGCTCCCGTGTCGAACCCAAGGAGGTTAAACAAAATTGCTGGAGTGGCGATTATTGCACAAGAATGAAGCCATGCCCACCAAAAGATGGCGGCTGCGCCCGCCATCTTAGTAGGGGCACGAAGAAACATCGGAGTTTGGCGAAGGAAACCGCGCGTTTTCCTCGCACGCCAGACGAGTTTATTATGGCAACTTCTACAGGCCACATACTTCTCCAAGTGTGTCTTTGTGTTACTAGTTTTTGAAAATATACCTCAAAGCCATGGCAAATTTTATTGGAGATCAATCGCCAATACTCCTCTCGACGGGTTACTTTTGCCGGCAACAACGATCTTTTATTTTATCATTAACGTAGTTTTTACGCTCACAGATCAAAGCCATTTGATCTCTAAGTAGGCACCACCAGAAAAGAGCATGCTTCCGAGCTCTTTGATGGGCAAAAGCTTGCTTCACTTTTGCTGGCAAGGCGTTGCGAGAGTTTCCACTCCAGAATTTTTTTTAAACCTCCTTGGTCGAACCACATCGGTTGGGAATCAAACGGAGAAACCGCGATCTACATTTTGCGTGAGATAACACCAGTTTCTCGCGCTCTCCACCCAGCCCCTTGCTTTCAGCTACAGCATGACTGGTTTCTGTCCTCGCCGCATACCCTGTACATGTGCGTGAGGAACAGGAGGGACACACACAGCTGAGCCACGCTTCCCGAGCGGCCCAACACGATGCCCATTGGAAGCACGGTGCGCACCACTCGGGCGTCCAAGCCGCTCTTCATCTCTAGCACGGACACGCCCAGGGGCAGACTGGCTGCCATCGAACGCGTGCTCGCGCTTACCACCAGTGGCACGTACGTCTGCGAAGAGAAGCACATGCTTATTTGTCAAGGTACGCATTTCCTGAATACTGCTAGATTTCACAACGTATCAGTGAGCCGGCGGTAGCTTTGATGTAGGACAAAGCGGCAGTGACCCTCTCGTCACCGTGAGTCTCGACACCGATGAACGATACACCAAAGGCTGCGTACAAAGGCACCACGCATGAGTGCAGAACGAATGGTGCAGAGCAGCGCCAACCGGTGCGGAGCAAGTCTTTGGAAAATAATCAAAGCATCTAGCAGAATTGGCGAATATATATGTATACTGCGACGACCATATGGGCCTAGACATCCTCCTCTGGATATATAAGTTGGTTACAACCTAAAAGCATATAAGCTCCGCCAATAGCTGATACCGTTCCACGATCAAAGAATTTGCCTAATATACTCCAGTCAGTTACGTTCGCCAATTTTCGTCACGTCAAGTGTTTCTGCGTGTTCAATATGACTGAATTTTACGATGCACGTTTGTGTGGCTAGTCAAAGAAAATTGGAACGTCCCGACAAATGCGATTACAGGGTGTGAGATCTGTACTCGGTCGAATTTAATATTTTAGCCAGAAAAGACAAACTGTTGTTTTGTAAAAAACATAACCACAGTAAAGGTACCATAAGCGTTACCACAGTAAAGGTACTTCCAGCTGGTTCCACTCTCCCACAGATCGGAAGAACAGGTGCAGTGCTGTTGTGTAGGTGGAGCTTATTTATTCTTAGGCTGAAACCGGCTATAACTGTGGATTTGTAGGATACACAGGAAATAAATCGATCACCGCTGTGGTCGAAATATGGAGTCATATTTATGCATGGCTCATTCCAGCAGTGCCCTTATCGTGTGTAGAACAAAAAATATAGCTGGTAATTGGTGTTGCTGCAGTATGTATCCTGACGTGAAAGAGTCGGAGCGCCCTACCGCCCTCCCTTGTGAACAAGATAAAGAGGGGCAAGCTAACGCTGGTACCTCAGGCAATATGTAGCGCGACCTCCCAAGAGAGGTTGTTGCTACGGTAGCCACATTAGAGAAAGCACCTGCGTCTCTGCCTTTGGCATCAAAGAACTTGAGTAGGCATTCATGCTCACTCCCCATTGTTCTATCATCACGAGCACTTACCAATCATTCTCTATGCACATGTTTCACGTCACTCATGATTTTATTACTCATATGTTTTACCCGTCCTTAGCGCGAGGAATTTTCGGCCCCTATACAGCCACTTAACATAACCATTGTTCACATTCGCTATCACGTCCGGGCGCTTTTTGGCCATCGAATGGCCCTTGCGCCAATCAACATCATATGTCATCATCAGCCCTGGTACCTCGCCCCGCCTGCCCTGACTGAGGCTTTGGTGATTTGGTATAAGCCCTTTTTCAGTGAAAGTTCAAGTAACCTACCTTCAACAGGTAATGCCAATCGGTGTACGCCGCCCTTCAATACGCCCTTCTAACGTGAGCTTGGGTCACCGGTAAATGAAATAGGGCAATCTGCATTTCTCTAGTAGTAGGCCAAGTCACGCTGCATCGTGTACATTCAGCTATGCAACACGCATTTTGCCAGTGAAAAAGCAGGTGGATACCTAGGTTTTTTCAATGCTAACAGCATCCGTTGTCGTCGACATCCATCCTAAGATATTTTCTGCCGTTTTTTTTTCTCCAGGCGAATTCAGAGCAATCAACGTCTTTATTGATTCATCGTGTTATGGTCATGCTTTAAGAAAATTGTGCACCACTATTCGCTACTTGGAAATCAATGGCTGACAGGACGGACTCTTTGATAATGTTGACCTCGAGATTAAACCCGCCACAAGGAGTTTTTTTTTTATTAACCGCAGCTTAGAGTTATTAATACGGGTATTACTACATTAAAATGTCGTCTCCGCTTGTGGGAATAAGACCTGCTATCTCGTGTTGAATAGTATAGTCAACATTTACACTGAGAAATGAATGCAGGTCAATTACCACCTAATCCTTTCACATCTATTTCACCAAAGATACTTTTCTTGCGCTCTGCGTTTGGCAACTGCAAATTTTTTTCTGACAAAAATGAACGCGAGAACACCGCAACAGATTCTACGCGCCGTGCTGCAATCTACGTGTAGCGGAGCTTAATTCGCTTTTGCAATTTCGTCCTTCATCCAACGGTCAGAGGCGCACGATGGGACGTGCCACCATGGGCATCTCGCACCCACCCTCTGCGACGGGGTGTAGACGGTCATTTCTGAACAATCCTGCCTCACGGGCCTTTTCCGGCTTCCTGTAACAGGAAGCGAACTAAGTGGCCCGAACTGAAAACGACCGTAGGACCAGTAGTTAGTAGCTGAACGTCCCTCATTCGGCTAAGTGGCATATGAAAATTTGAATCGCATTGAATGTGCCGCAGTTTTACAGCGAGGCTTTGTATGGCTAGGAGGTAGAAAAATGTTGCGACCTGTGAGTGCGCAGAAACTATAATGAAGAAGCGATGCTAGCATACGCTAGCTCAAAGGGTCTTCGCACTTGGAATAGTTTCTCTTCAGGTTTTTTTATCATTATCATATAGCTAAGGATGGTACTCGCCGCGGCATGAATAGCTACCCGCTGTATCGTATTTTGGGCGCCGAGCGCTACACGTGTGCCACGATAGCGTTTCGTATCTGTTGAACGTTCTACTCGAAGAGCTTATCTGTTAACGGCGTAATCACACGCCCCTTCTAAATCCTATATATGTACTGGTGTGCAATAAAGCCGGCCTGTTTTCCCCCATCGCCCGGTGCAGCATGTTTGTTTTACTGGACACAACGATACACCCGCAGTCATTTAGGCTAATTCACCCTTATGTCATTTACGCTAACGTCAGCAAACTCAGTTTGCGGCAGGCATCTCTTAAATGTCGTGAACACCGTGAACGCACGTTTCAGCTTGGCTGGGTAACCGTCTGCACAGAGTGCTCGGCGGTGATTTTCTTTTTATTTATTTCTATGTGTGAGCTATTCGGTTCGACAGCAGCAGCAGTGAGGGTCAAGAAAACCTGGCAAGGTTGAAAATCAAGCCTCGCTTTGAAACAAGCCATGAAACGTGCTTCCTCAGACACCTAATATTTGCCGGAACTGCTGGTCCCTTTATGGAAGCTGTAACACAGAGTTCAAAGTAGGCGACACATTCTGTTAGTGTTTTCGCATAGGGCTACACGTCTGCGTGTCGTTCCACGCTACATGCTGGACGAATAATCGTGGTCGCGATAAGAGAATATTGCAGTGCCCGCGATGGCACCTCGTTCACCTGGCCGAGGAACCCTATCATGCCGCGGTTCCAGCGCAGAACCAGGAGCCACTGGACGAGGGGTAGCACGACGAAAGTGTGCACCAGCACGGCCACCGCCACGTTCAGCGAGTAGGTGAGCAGGAGCGACACGCTATGCGCCGAGCGAAGGCTCGCGGCAGCCAGTAGAATGACATTGGCAGTGAGCGACACGAGGCCCAGAGGCAGGAACCAGGAGAGCAGGCGGCCCATGGCGGCGAGCACGTTGCTCAGATGGATGAAGAAGTTGAGCAACACGTTGCGGTCGTCCGCGTTGTGCGCCAACACGAAGCCCAGCGCGAGCGCGAACGACAAGAGACCGAGGCCGCTCACTCTCCGTAGAGGGCTCGTAGAATCGACCGTGCCTTGTTCGTAGCGCCGATGCGGGCACGGCTCGTGAAATTCGTAGGTCCAGAGTTCGCTGCCGCGCGGTATGTCATCCGAGGGCCAGATATTCATGGACACGTCCACGATATTCGGCGGGAACAGGCCCCTGGAAATGGGATTATCACGTTTTATACATTACCACGCTGAAGTTAAGTCACACACGTGTGCGTGTGGAGAATGTGGAGCCAAAATTCGCGCAGATTTTACGTTCGGAAGTGGTTTTGGCCCATTGCTGCACACTTCCATAGGAATGGGCTCCTTCTGAACTATTATCTCTCTTATAAATGTAAGCAAAACCTTCGTGACGGTACTACCGCATCGCTTGTAACGATAACCTAAATGCCTCGTAAACGAGGTCATAAAAAGATGCCCGATTTTATTCTTCTTCTTTTTTTCTTTTTTTGCTGAGTGATACTGATATGTCTTCGAGAACTCCATATACTTTAATGTTCCCCTCTTCGCAAATACCATGCCAGGATTTTTGCTTGATTGTTTTGCCGTGATCATCATTTTCCCGTTTTTCGCGGCTCTGAAAACTTCGCTGTCACTAAGTGATAGTGACTTATCTGTTCCTCTATATTCTAATGAAAACTATCATCATACAGGTGATCCTACACTCTTAATCAGGTCGCGCTTAAAGTGCTAGGTATAGCCAGGAAAGCGGACATTTTTCCTCTAGTTTCGTGGATATAGCCAGAGTTTAACCAGGACCTGATTAAAAGTGTAAGGTAGTCTCAGCTATCACTCTTATGAACATTATTCTTTGTAAAAGGTTACGTGTTATACATTTAAATGCCGCGATATTTGAATCAGTAGAGCTAAACGTTTTCTCCTCAGTCGGATGCAGCAGTGACTATTCCTGGCGCTATCTATCGCTCGCGTTCGTTCCGGCTATTGCAATGTCCTTATTAACTTGAACGAGCAAGCTTGTAAAAATGGTGTTTCCCGTAGTGCATAAATATAAGCTCTAATTTACTTGACGCCTCCAGCGATACTACATTTTAGTATGGTTTGTCTGCTCTAGGTTTCAATCCTGAATAACAGTAGCAACACGTTGTACTGACAGTTGACCGTTATCATTAATTGATCACATCCTCTCGATCTCCTACAAAGCATTTCACGCAGGCGTGATGGAAACCGTTATCAGGGATCATTTTTTTATATGTATTTGCATTTCGAAAGTACTAGATTGCTCATCACGTCAGTGCGGCTCCGATAGTTCAGTAAACCACTTTCATCACATTGCCGAACCCGACTTATCAGTATACAAATTTTTACCTACAATGAGCATTCTTGCGTTATTAATGTTACTGTGTTACTAATGCTAGGTTTCGGAACAATAGGTTTAAGCGGGAAGCCTCCTCCTTGCATGAGGTGTCCGTCAGACTGCTCAGCTTCTTCGGCGCTGAGAACACAACATGCATATTGCAACAATAAATGTACGGGATCACCGCTACGCTTTTGACCTTGTACATTGATCTCGTAAGGCGTAAGAAAATAGCACGGCGTTGCAATATGCATGTTGTGTTCTTGGCGACGAACAAGCTGAGCAGTCTGTGGCGAAAGGCCAAACCGGGGCGAGTTGAAAAAGGTGTTTGCGATAAGAACCACCGAAACAAGCTTGACCATTTCAACACAGGTGTCATCTACCGGATCCCGCTAACGTATGGGGCATGCTAGGCGCAACCTGACGTGTTCCTTACAATTCACTGCCCACCTCTCCCCTGCCCACCTACAATGCCCACCTACAATTCACTGCCCACCTACAATGCCCGCCTCTCTTTAATCTAAACGTATTCTTGGAAAGAACAGGAACGAAGTTACGAGGCTGATAATCGAAGCGTAGCTCATCGCCAAGTTTGGTAACACGTGCATTGCTAAACCATATATTATCAGCTAAAGAAACAAAATTTCAGAAAGTGACGCGAAGATGTGTATCAGATCTATGATTGTTTCTTTTGAGCACGTGTCCTGTTACGCACCTGATGTAGGGTATATGTACTGTTGATTCTATAAATCAACTGTATTGTTGAAAGTTAGCGCTGTGTACGTGTGTTTATGTGTCTTTCGCTTTGTTCCGTTATGTATGCGCTATGCCCTCGGTCACTACGATTCACCAACAAGCCTGCCGTGCAACCTTAGCAGAGCACAGATAACCCGATCCCAGCGCGAAAAGAGGAATACAAAGTTTACCTTACGATGCCGTGTACCTTCCTTTGTAACGTCGCTATTGAAAATCGCAGATAGAAGGTCTAAGTACGAGACGCGACAGCTTCAGTGATATCGTGAACAAACATGAAGAACCCTTAAGCAATATTTTTGAAACTTGTTTGGGCATTAACAAGCGTAAGTAGCGAGGTCCTGTAGAGTACTGTAGAGTACCCGTATGATCTCGCTTGAGGGCCAGAATGTCTCGCATGATGTGCCCAGATAACGGCGCTGGAAATTCGCTCAAAGTCGCTTGAGTGCCGTCGACGGTGGGAGGTAAATTCATTAAAAAAAGCCATGACATGTTCTCTCAACAATTTTCGATTTTCAGCAAAGAATAGAAGTAGAGGGTCTATTATGCATATACAAACATGAAGAACAGCCTGTAAAAGAATGCTTTAGCGCAAAATGAGCCCTAGAAGGTACCGGCTATAAACCCCGCCCACCGCCGGCGACCCGATGGCGTGTGTGACGTCATGTGCTGCCAAAGTCTTCTACCAAGCTTTCAGCCGTTGCAGATCTTTCAATTTGAATGCCTCGTTGAAAAAGGCTACAATAGCTCAATTGCACGCACAGCTGACCACGGAAGAGAATCGTTCTTGGGAATGCAGACGCTCGCAAAGCAACCAGCTTGTTAAGTCACGGCTCGCGGGTGTGCCAGTGTTGACCGACGCTGAGGGCGCTCGCGTTTTTATAAAATATTCAATTACAAATTATGTGCTCGACCGAATGCGCTTAAATTTCGCCAGCTTGCTTGTAAACGCGCAAGGATTAACCCGCATAACAGAGACTACGATCGAAAAGTGGGTGTCATGGCCCTTTAATGCTTAAAACTGAGCCAGCCGCGATGGTTGTTTCCCCGCACCCCCTGAACTCCGTGGACCTAGTGCTGCAGCTGCCGTTATTTCAAATCAGTCAAAAACAACTCGATCCGATGCAGTTGATCACTTGTGCTTGTGATGTGCATCACGCCAGGGTTGCAAAAGTGAGGGTTCGCTGACATCAACGAGGTGTGTTAGTGATTGCCTGCCCTCGTGACACCATGCGCGTCACTTTGGTTAGTACGCGAATGTATGCTGTAATATATAGGGTCGATAGAACTATATACAAAATTTGTTTATAGCTGTCAGGTGCATTGGTGTTGCTGTCAGTTATTTGCCTTTGAGGCGAAGTTGTGGCTTTTGAGCAACACACTACTTACACGGGGCGTACTTTAAGCTTGTACACCTGTGCAGACAAAAATATTATATAGCCTAACGTTCTTGCAAGGGACAAATAACGTGAAAAACTCTGCACTTCCAGCATTCGAAACATGCGTACCTGATCATTTCCATGGCGAGATCCGTAGTCTGAATGGCGGTCACGTTGATCGCCGCCGAAGGGCTGAGCTGAAGCGACGAAGCGATCTCGTCGCGAACAGTTCGTAAGAGCAGCACGCTGCCGAAGGCGACGGCGGCGGCGCTGGCGGCGCTTAGGGACCAATAGGCGAGCGCGCACCGCAGCATCTTGCCGCCCGTGCGGTACGAGGTGCTTCCAATGGAGCCCACGATGCAAGACATCTTGAGCGGCAGCAACAACATGGCCAACATCTGCAGTCCGATAACAACTAAATATACTTATGCGGCCACGTGCACAATATTTATTTATGAATAAGGGGCATGTTACACGTAATCTGCAACGAAATTTAATACTAAGTAAGCAGCCTAGCTAGTGCAAATACAAAGGAGGTTCCTATGCAGAAGTTTGCAGTGGATGTAAGAGAGGAAGCCTTAATTTGGGAAAGCGCACACAAATAGTCGTTATCGGTACCGAAACAGGAAAAGCGACGCCTGCATGACAAACACGTGGCCTACAACGCGCAGCTTACCGTCGTGACCTCAGAGGTAAACGAGCACTGAAATATCTCGGAAGCGGCGTGTCCCCACCCATGTCATACCTACAACGGCTAGGTGCAAGAGTCGTCTGCATAGGCGCTGTTCGAATGTTGCTACCAATAAAACTATTATCAATACCACCATTGCGGTCTTGCCAATATTAAGTCCGTGGTACTTGCTACTCACACTTCATGAATTTAGCGAAAAGAAATGTAGTTGCAGCTGACCTTTCGAAGAAAACAGTATTTGAGCTTTAATAGAGCAACCAATCCTCCCAAAATACCGATATCTCGGAACATACAGTACGAGCCGAAGTCAACGACGTTGGGCCAGTTGGTGATGCCTGACGAAAGGGAAAAACTGCACTTATACGACGAAGAAAAGGAAGGAACGACACATGATGCATTTTTTTTAACTTCTCTCTTACGTTCCTTACTCACGTTGACATGATAATGTGTACTACGCATGTGCTAGCAGGCATTGATTTTTCATATATTGCCTAGCTGCAATAAAATTATTCTTATTTCACGTTATGTGCAATAAGAGGAACCATAAGAAGAAGCACTTGGTACTGGCCTCGCCTTTAGTCAGATGTATAGGGATACGTTTGTAAATCACATAGTTTTCGTCTATGAACCAACTCGCCCAGCAGAAAGTTCTACTGAACGACAATAGTTTCATACATTCTGGAACGTACTCGAGCGTCAGTGATTATGCTGCAATTCGCCAGAACCCAAGGATAAGTGGACGATCTGGTAGATAGATCTAAATTGCACATTTGTGCTGGCCGATGCCGTCGTGCTGCATCACTTTTTTTTTTTTTGCTTGCGACAACTTCGCCCTACTGAAGGGTTCACTCTTAGAGCTAACGACTTGACCACGCTGTCCTTCACTGCAACCACAACACAGACCATATTCTGCTGTTTCCATTTCCGATGATGCATTGCATCCTGTAAAGGCAAACGTGTCACTAACGCCGCAAAAAAAAAAAAAAATTAAACCCCAATGCGGCGAGCTAGCCAAACATCGCTGACTGCAGAAAGATAGTGAGCGTAACGACTTAAACAATGTTCTCTATTTTTTTCAGGTCAAGGTAAGAACGGCGCAAACGTCATAGGAGTCCACTCAGGACGTTTGCAAACAAATGAATATTTTGACAGCCGAGCTGTTATGTAGTAGCTTCGAGCAGATCGCTGCGTCCGTAGATCAAAAACCTCAGCACCACCTAAGGAGCAGTGGTGCATTTTGAATCATTAAAATCGAGCCTATTGCACCCTTTATGGAGTGGCGGAAGAAACTAATACATTAGAAAAGACATCCGTGAATCACTGGCGTAAATCATGGGGGGTAGGGGGGTCCTGACCCCCCCTTGTGTTCAGGCTGGGAGGGGAGGGGACTCCCCTAGCAAGTGTCCCTCCTTGAGATTTAGCTTTTAAATATCATTTAATTTGCTTGAAAAATTAAGTATAGCGCACACTCCCCAAACAAATTCTGAATTCTAAAGCCCTTGCTAAGAGCAGACGCGAAGTACAAAAGTGAAAGCTACTTTTCGTTTCAATATGCACCGTAGTGCAGGAGCTTTATGAGTGCTATGGGTTGACGCACCGCAATTTTATTGTGCTGGACTTTAAGATGCAAATAGTTAAAGAATCCCCCGATGATCTACCGTTATTCTTTATGTCGACTGTTAGGCGGAAGCCATTGAGAATGAACTACAAATCCAATTCTCGACTATGATTCTGTGATTTAAAAAAAAAATAATGCTCGTTTTTTTATTCAATTTCGAAGTGGGGTTTTAATTTTTATATGACTAGAAATTAAACGCACATTTATCAAACAAAATGGCCGCCATGGCAGGACGCGTCCCCCCTTGTGATTTTCCTAGATTTACGCCACTGCCGCGAATAAAGAAAACAAACGAACAAAAGAAAATAAATTATCTTGGCAGGACTGGATTTCATCCCGGGCCCACATGCTCCGAAAGCGAGTGTATTCACAACTGTAAGGGAAAAATATCGCTTATACGAGGAGGACAGGGAAGGGACGACACACGATGCGCTCTTCCCTGTCCTCGTCGTATAAGCGCTGTTTTCCCTTTTTATTATGCAACACCAACTGGCCGATGTCGTTCACTTCACAACTGCACCACACACCCATGCTTGCATAACGTGAATATACTTGAACGATATGAATGCGTTGTACCTGAGGTCCAGAGCAAATGCAAAAAGAGAGCACTTTCTATAAAGGCATCGTTGACTTTCGTGGTGGTGAATAAAAGCCCTCTGCACGGCAACATAAAAGGTCAGTGCTCACGTATGGAAACGCGACATCACTTTTGTTTACTGTATACCGACTTCTATGAGCAATTGCTCAAGAAAACCGCGTCATGTCGCTACAAATATGGCCACTAAAGGTAACGATGGCTCTGATGTAAGCATTCCCATCTAAATTACGCCGATATGACACCAACTGAACACGCTGGAAACGGAAGTACGTGAGTTACCTTGGCCTAAGTTTTCACGTTTCAACCCGCGAGTACTGTGCTATCGGCGTCAAATGAAACCTGAACAGCGGCAAGCATTAGCAATAGTATATTGCGCGCCGTTCATTCATCACCGTGGACATGTGCAGTGCTGCCAAACTGGAGCTTAGCGCGCCTGTCAGTGGTGGTGACTGGACGGCGCGCACTATACCATGTCTAATGCTTGCCGCTGTTCGTGTTTCATTTGACGGCAATAGTACAGGTTTTCGCGTCTCCTCACGTTAACCCCATTAACTACTGTTCTCTGTGTGATTACGTGGTTTTTGTCTGTCGCAAAGATCGTTAACCTTCAAGTTACTGCTTGATACGTTAGTACAACTACAATGCAGCAATTCTACACTTTGTTGACAGTCTGCGGTAAGTTTCTGGTCGGTACCTTGGAATATCGCATATTTTCGCCTCGTTCGTCCTGACCAGCTTTACTCTCTTCAAATCGAAGTAAATCGCATACCTAGAACAACCAACTAGCTCGTCTTTCCGTTTTGCTAGAATACCGCTCAAATGAAATGCTTGCCGTCTGGAACGAATGCTGCGCGTTCGCATTACTGATACACGCTGTGATGGCGGTGTGCCTTTCGCATTCAATGAGACGCGGGCTCTGATTCTGAAGCGATAGAATCGTACCCTGGAATACACCTCTCCTGGAAAGCTGATGTAGATGAACTGCCGTTCAGTGAGAGACTGGCCACGTAGCGACAGGCCCAGGATGGCGCCTATAACGATCGACGATACTATGACGCCTGGTTCCCAGTGGCGTGTAGCCCAGGCACAGCATTTGGGACGCTCGGTCACCTCGGTGTACTGCATGTTGATGACGATATTCCTCTGCAACATGGTACGTACCCACCACGATGGTGGGTGAGCGAAGAATCGCGTAGGCAATGTCCGAGTTGATCACAAAAAAATAAACATGATCAGGCAAGATTGTACGAAAGTGTTCTGTTATATTAGAAGGTTATATATGACATGAGGTATATGTGTGATATACCGTATGTATGTACCGTAATGTTACTAACAGCGCAAAAAAGGACGAGGGACCAGGAAGAATCACAGACAAGTGCTGACTTTCAACTGAAGTTTATTTTCGAAACGAGACAAAATATAAGGAAACGGCACGTGGACAAAAAAGATTGCAAAGCACTTATTTGCAAAAAAAACACAAAACAGTGTTATCAGCCTACATCACTTGCGGTGGTCATGCGCACGGGAAATGTACCGAACCTCCTTTTCCATCAAGGCAATGGACGGGACGCTCACGCACTTATCGCCAAGTTTCGCGATTTCTGCAGCCTCAATTATTTCCCGCGTTAATTGAGAAGCAGATCGCCCCACCACACGGCACCTCTCGAATAGGGGTTTGCACTCAGCAGAGTCACACGTGCTGCAATGAAGGGCTAAGTGCCCACTGTTCATTTGCCGAACATTGTTGCTATGTTCGCGCAACCGGTCGTTCACGCATCGGCCGGTTTGACCGACGTACTGTTTTCCACACGTTAGCGGGATGCTATAGATCACGCTAACGGTCTTCCCGCTTATTGTCTGAGGCACAGAGGAAGCTGGTGATGGGCTTCGAAAAGGACATTAGGTGGGATTCGATTTGGCGGCGGCAAATCATCTATACATGATTCACACAACATGATTGAACACAACAATTCATTTTGCGGCAAAGAATAATACAGTTCCTTCACATCAGCTCAGAAGGCCTTAAGTCCTTTGTGAGAGCTAGCTTTTACGAACGCGAGAACTTCTGAATTTTTCGTGATAAAGGGATCTTTAACCTCGAGTAGGTCTAGCTTGTCTAAAAGATAACATGCAATGGCCTTCTGGCATGTGTCCTTCTCCGACACAATTACCCTGAACAGGAAGCTTTCCTTATGCGTCTCGCGCTAAAAAATATATCGAGACTGGTATTCTTACTTACGTCGTCTAGCTTCATGTGACGGCACAACGCTAAAGCTCCGCTCTTTACCTAAGCCAACGAAATTCATTTGTGTTCATTGAAGACTGCGTTTATGGCATCACTTGCTTTTTCCTCGTAGCTACCACGTGAAACCACTGCAAATCCCCCTTCTTTATCAGCTGGTACTACGGACAGTGCATTTTTAACAGGGTGCGAAACAACGATATTGGCAGGTAATTTCGAACGCTGAGGCTTACATTTCTTGAGAACATCAACGCCCTCAGTGTTCATTCTCACGCCTCTTTGCCTCCTTCCGCTACACGTCTGAAAAATCTGCCGCAAGTGCTGTTGCCCTTTTACATCCCCTTTCGCCTTCCCACGTGCAGGGTAGCAAACCGGAGACTGCTTCTGGTTAACCTCCCTGTCTTTCCTTTCTCCCTCTTCTCTCTCTCTGCCGCACCAGAGTGAGTAGCTTCGGTTTTGTCCCATTGGTTTCAGTGGCGAACTTCGGTCCTCATTCCAAGATCCTACGCAGTTTATCCGGCAGGGAAACGCCTTCCGGAATGTGGACCGTGCCACCTTTTTGGCTCGATGAGATGTACCGCTCCCTGGACACTGGATCACGGAGGTGCCGCATCTGTTGTCGCCATCGGTGTTCCGTCACTTGATCTGTCAGGGTCAAGTAATTGTGAACTTGGTTATTCGCCATTCTAAATTCGTAGGTACAGTACAACTGTGCGCCGAGGTGAGCCCTGAGACGTCGGGCTTGATGCAGCCACTCAGCACGTAAAATCTTGAGAATCCCTGTTGCGTGTCCCGTCGAAGGAGCGCACCTTCCGAAAAGGTTCCTGACATCTTCAGTCAGGAATTTCTCCCTCATACAGAAGCTTAAAGCCCGGGCTCTGCACACCACCTGGGCTATAAGTGCAACAGTGTCTTCTCGTTTCCGAAGTACATGCATAAACGAGCCCGATGTACTAGAAATTAAGTTCACGAGGGATGAGACGCGGGCTTGTTGGTAGTATACATCTTGAGTAGGTTTCCTTGTAGCGAACATAAAAAAAACCACACGTGAAAAATATAGGCACACGCAGCAACGTCGTCGACAGCTCTGAATGATTGCCAGTAAAGTATTTAAAAATTCGCAGTCATACTGGTACTGTCTATTATATGGCGTATATACGTATATATAATCAAGGGACACAGTGTGCTGTTCCCCGTGACAGCTCGTGGCCCTCTCGAAATCTTAGTACACTTTTCTAGAAAAACGCGACACTGCCGTACTGCGGCAAAAGTGACCTAAGAAGTGCCCTGCCATACATCAAAGCCAGACCACATCTACTTTTCCCACTTTTATCCTCTGTCAACACGCCATTGTTGGCGATTTCAATTTGGCTAATTCGGCCGTTTCGTAGGCAGCCAATCGGCTTTACGCGCGATTGTTAGTGAAAGAAGAAATCAAATGCGCTGCTAAAGGTGACTGAACTAGTTCACAGCATTTTCTGACATGCGGAGGCGAAAAGTATGAGCTATATTTACACAACAGAATAGTTTGAATTAAGTTGCTTTCAAACACAAGGCTGGCCAACCAATAAACTTGAATAATAATAATAATATCTGGGGTTTAACGTCCCAAAACCACGCTATGATTATGAGAGACGCCGTAGTGGAGGGCTCCGGAAATTTCGACCACCTGGGGTTCTTTAACGTGCACCTAAATCTAAGTACACGGGCCTCAGACATTTTCGCCTCCATCGAAAATGCAGCCGCCGCGGCCGGGATTCGATCCCGCGACCTTAACCAATAAACTTGAAGAATTCTCGAATTATCAGAATTTGAATTATCATGGGTCTACTGTAATATACAAGATTTATTGCTGTTTCAAAATACATTGCAAAAATCATACTAGCCTACGACGCTTTGACCTATTTTTCACGCTATTTATCGGCACTTTTGGCTAACAGTTCATTAGTTGTCGCAATACACTGAGTTTTCGCTATATGTGAACTGCTTTGCATTATAGTTGCTGTTCCTATAACCTGCGGTTATCCATACATTGTGTTTTCATTTATGGCTTCGGGTCTAACATTCTGCATGCTGTTGCACCACCATAAAGCAGTTTGTTGGTTAATATAGATACAATAGAGCCGTTCTCATCTGTCGGCCATGGCGATGAACTTAGCAGTGCCGGAGCATCCATCAAAGCGCGGTTCGCCAAGCTCCATTGCAAAAGTGAGTGCTTTGCCTACAGACGCACTGATAGTCTGCGCTGCAAGCTTAAATTTCATAATCTGCAAGCGGTAAACACAACTGTATTACACACAAACATATCTCTTGATGTAAATAACAAATATATACACCACAAGACCTTGGCTTTCTAGCATTGTAAGCATTACCTGTTCGTCGTATTCCACAAGTGCACGAGAGAGCTTGTTGCCTGCTCGAAGACCTTCTCTTTCTTGTAGGTCATTAAGAAGCACAGTGTACTTCCACTCAATTTCCTGCATTGGAAAGATGGATAGCCGACAGGGTTTGCGTCATTGAGAACTCTCATGGAGTCAGCTTCATGGTCCGTGCTTTATTCGTTCATTCATGTGTGCATTTGTATGTGTGTGCGTGGCCTCCGTGATCGGTACAGGCAGCGCGCGCGCGCGGACTGTGCCGATCGCAGAGGCCACGGTGTGTGCATACATGTACACAGTATCTACATACAAGAATGCTAAAATTTGACTAATTTGGGCTTTGAACTGCCTAGAAATAAATGTCTGGCTACGCCTCTGATAGTTGTGTACCGTATCAGCCAGGACAAGAATGTTACACAGGTACCGGAAGGGTGACCATTCCAGTAGTATCTTAATAACCAGTGATTCCACTTGCCAGAAAGCCCTCCCCTTATACACAACAATAGAATTGTACAGTGCTCACCAGTTTACACGCTGCAGTTTGTGCACATGATGGCCAGAGCTCTTTGGCGTCACAAGCGAACGCTACGGGATCACGTGGAGTTACAATGATGTCACAATGAAGGATGAAGGACTTAACTTCCATTGTATACATAATGGGGAAGCTCGATGTCTCCAGCGCTCTCTGGTAGAGCAAAGAAATACCGGCCACCATGCAGACCGATTACCGCGTTTGAATTGCTGAGAACAGCGTCTGTAGCAGAGTAACTCGAATTTCGGGATGTGTCATGGCAGCTTTGGGGAACAGATATTTTGAAGGTCATGGTAGCTTTAGGATTTACACTGAATCAATATTCTCAAATGATTTGCTTGTCAATGCGCGATATTTATTTGAAACATGTCGCCTAGATTAAGTCTCTCAGTCATAAGAATAATTAGATGTGAAAACTCACACACATGTGAGGACACAAATAAGGGCCTACTCACAACTTGTGTCATTTACTTAATGCATTGTTGGAGACAAACTCTAGAATTCTGCTTAACTATTGAGAAAGACAAAAGTCTGGTTCGAAATGGAGCCTGCGGTGCTGCTTAGGCCATTCACATTGTGCCTCTAACCGCTCCAATCTTCCGATTAATGCGACAGCAGCAGCTACACTACGCTTTCTGGGTTGAAATTATAGTTTGCATATTATCCGGCGTCATTTCTTGTGCAAGTGCTGTTGCCCTGTTGAGGTAATCTAGTCAAAGGTTTAGCCATTTATCATAGATTATATTCACCTAACACATCATCGTGTTCGAAAGAGAGCGTCGTTTTACACGGCTGCTTACAGCTTCAGCGAGCGACATTTAGTTGGTGATTCGTGTCATCGGCTCTGAGAAGTACGCATCAATATTATGTTCAGTTCATAGCCAATCTAGCTGTGTACTTTGACGCCCGAGCGTTATGCCTCTAATGTCTCGGTTAAGTAGAAATGCTACTAAATTTTATATATGTCCCTGAGCAATGGTTCTTATGCTGTTTACATCGTTTTTGCCACTGATTTCAAGTATGAAATCAGTCCTATTTTTAGATGCATGCTTTTCTATCAGTATGAAAACAATGTGTAGAAGAAAGGCAGGCTTTTTGTCCCCGTACATTTTCTATCACAGATTTCCATGGTTATGAGCCATCATTGGCTCATAGTCCTCCACATCAACCGTAGAATGCCGACAGCTTACTCAAGAGCGTGTATAAAATGTTAAATATTGCGACACATGAGAGCCGAGGAAGTCTTAAAGTGTTCATCCCAGTAATCGCGTACTGGAATATCGCAATGCTTATATAGGTGATATCAAAGCATACAGGAAATAACGGCACTGCTATCTTGTCTGAGAAAATGTGCAAAAATTTTCATCCGTATCCGAGCATCCGAAGGTGCCAGAAAGTTAATTTTGAAAAAAAAAATGTCGTTTTAAAGGTAAATTAGAGATGCTGTCAATGAGGCAGAAATATGTTTTTTTAATTATTTATTCAATCATGCAATTTTAGGTATCGTGTTTATTTGGAGAACATGGCTTTTGCGAAGTGCTCACGCGAACTGCAATGGCAAGCACCGCACAATGTTGGCAAGAATACTCATATAAAATTTTGGTGGCTACGTTGTGCTGAATAAACGCAATTATATCCTGTTTCCAGGTTAAATACAACCTTTATTTGTGTTGTCATGATAGCAGAGTAGAAGCAGCACAAAGTGGAAGCAAAACTTTTGTAATTTTCAAAAAAACTTTTGTTTTTTTAGTACCATTTCTCTTTAAATTAATCCGGGGTCTCCTAGATGGCATGCCTCATGATCCTATCATGGTTTGGGCATGCAAAACCCCACCAAATATTGGTGACATATTCATTCCTGTGGCAATACTGTATTAAATTTCAAAAGCAGTGATTGCTAGAATTCATGGATACGTAACACTTATTACGCCATAGGTGGGGCTCCATAGAGCACTCTTGTCACCTCAGCAGCCTGAATGCATTGTATGTATCAAACACAACTAATATTTCCTCTTGATCATCCTATGGGTTGGGCAACGATGTCTCGAGAACCTGAAAAGTCAGAGCGTGCACACTGGACATCCAAGAAGCTTCACCATTGCCATGTTGACCATGATGCAATCGCACACAATTGATGTTCCTGTCAGTCCGCACTCTTGTATGGCTTAGATGGCTTCAAAGACCAGGTTTTTCAGAACTTCCCCCGAAAGTCCAGCATTCAGGAAGTACCCAAAGGGCATTTTTTAGTGTGCCTCCATCCCTATAGCCATAAATACGAATGCATCTCTAGTAAGGCGACCATCGTCTGCATCTTGACGTTCTTGGCCATTGCCTAACTCCACAAAGCGAATAAGGCGGCCACTTGAGGCATCCATTTCACAATCATTTTTAATGCCCATGGCATCTGGCAATATAGAGCAAAGGCGCTCTCTTGGTGTGTCATTCTTGTGTTGTTCTTTAAGTGCTTCTAACACCTCGGTTGTAAAGCCAGGTCACTCTCCCACAAATTTTAGCCACTGCCGTAGTGACCTCGCACTAGGCATGGAAAACAACGAGCTCATGTATTCATATACACGAGGGGAGTAATAATGTAGTGTAGTGGCAAATTTTTTCATTTCCATGCTGTGCCTTCTTCCTCGAGGCCGTTCTAGGGCATTTTTGCACCAGTTGTGTAGTATATCAACTGGCAAGTTCCCAAATGGTTCCACTTTTGTCTGCGCTTTCGCATTTATTAATGATTTGCTCCTCATTTCATAAATCACGTTTTGCAGACTTCGGGTTCGCTCATTGTATGGGTTTCATCTTGTTTCTAGTAGCATTATTTTCCTCTGGCTGCTCTCAGGGACTCTCCGAGTCACTTCGTTTTGGTTCTAGGGCTTTCCGTTGAGGCGTCTGTGTGGTTTTGGTGAAGCTGTTTAGCAGCCTTTGCTTCCGGAAACTCCACGTCTGATGGGCATTCGGTACTTTGCTGTTCCTCTTGTTTGTCAAGGTGCCTCCCTTCCAGCGAATTGGCTTGTGCCTGCATAAAAAAATAGATTACACAAAAGCTCGCTGTTCACTTTTCTTGCATCTCAAACAGACCTCGGAATTGTTGTAGACCTCAGCTGCAAGGAATACTGTGGGGGCCTCTCGAGCAGCAGTACCATGAAGTGGTGGCACCTGCACGAGCTGAAAGACAAATGTGTGTCATTATACAGAGCAGTATGAAGTCCTTACTAGGTCTTAATTTAGAAACAGTGAAGCAGTTTGAATGACATGTTGACCAACATGGGTACTCACTAACACACACACACACACACACACACACACACACACACACACACACACACACACACACACACACACACACACACACAACCGCCATGGTGTAAACAGAAAAAAATTATGCTGCAGTTCCCAAGCAACCGCAGATATCCCTCAGGAATCCAATATATATCCGTGTGGGCTGTAACGGATATACATTTCAGATGCGTAAATCTCCGCTGGAGTTCAATCAGAGGTCTGACAGATGTTGAAAAAAAAAACATTTTTGCAGATTCACCGGATATCCAAAACGGGATCCTGTCAGGGACATATTATGGACCTTATACGTATGTTGTGCCCGAATGTACAGTGCTCACAGACTGAAACACGGCAGACATTAACACAACCACAAAGCAATACTCATATAAGGAAGAGACACGTACACAGGAAGGCCGTCTACGTGTCTGTTCCTTACTTGAGCAATCCTTTATATTTGTTCAGATGCCAAAATTAGGTTATCACCAACTAACCCAAGCGTCTGCGTCAGAATAACCACTGGTATGCACAATTGCTCGAGTTAAGTGCGTTATGTTGCTACAAATGCAGCCGCCGAAAGTAATATTGCCTGTGATATGATTGTTGAAGTTGAATTTACACCAATACGACACGAACTAAAGATGCTAGAAATGAAATTGCATTCATAACTTAGCTTTAAATTGCACAGTTTAAACCTGTGAGCGCTGAACAATGCCTAAGTGTGATGGAAAGCATAAGGGTGTGGGCTCAGAGCCACTCACCAAGGAACGGAATTAATACCCAAGTGCACTCAGGCAAGCAAATTATAGATATTTACAGATAAATAAAATACAAACATTTTCACATAAAATATATTACTTAGAAGAAAGTAGCTCATCGCGCATCGGTACTGGTAACATAAAATGTTTCTACAAATGTACTGTCTCTCGCCGTTCCTTGTCTTTGTGGTGAGAACCTATTCACACAACGAATCCTTTGACTTCAAGAGTTGCTTGGCTTGCGGATGTCACGATGGGTCTATCCACAGCACGGCATGACTGGGAGCTGCAGAAGTGGCAGCAAAAGGCTCCACTATGGCCTCTAGAGTTGTATGCAAGCCCAACTACTATGCTTGCCACCGACAGAAAGCCCGAAACAGCAGCAGCCACTTGGATCTCAATTCAACGATACAAATTAAGTTTCGCATTCTAATTATAGACTAGAAAGGCACAGGCATTGTGTGTAAACGCAAGGCAGCGACATTTTCATAGGTCTTGAGTAATGTTGCGCAGGGTTTTTAAATGAAGTAGAAGGCTAGCAGAACATGTATATACTAGTTCTTATTTCGGTCATTTCGGCTGCCAGTTACACAATTATAAAAACTGTTTACGGGCAGTTAATTCATATAATAGAACAATCAAGCGAACAAGTCAATATTATATTTCGATCACTATGGGGTATACATGAAAATATTTTATTGTACCTGGTACCTCAATGATGTTTCTGAGTTCTAAACCTAGTAAATAATGTTCTGGTTATGACCTGTGACGACGCGCATTGCCATGTGTGAGAAAGCTGCTGATTCAGCTTATGTAGTGAATACATGTTCATTTGTGGACTCCTTCGTAAAGGCATACATCAATATCCTTTGAAGATCCATAATCGATTACATCTCGTATGTACGTCACAACTCCAAAAATGGATATCCACTACGGTATCTCTAATGTGCATCCACTGAATGCCCCATACTGGCACTCGACATTAGGCTCTAGCATGGATACTGAGCGGATATCCGTGGTTGCTTGGGTTAGAATATGAAATATTTTTCAAAGACAGCAAGGACCACTAGACTATCTGTCTAGTTTCTAAGCAAATTCCATTTGTTATCAGAAAAGATATGTCCACCTCGGTGGTGCTCCTTTCTTCCGAATTACACTCTGCTTCATGACTACGTGTTCACTATTACGTATAGCCTCCGGATTTTCAGGGGTGGCTCACATCTGCAATATATGAAGTGTATACCTGATTGCTCTTTAACCACAGCCTTATATGACACTTATGCTTCTCTCATTGACAAAGTCGCCATTTATTGTCTCTGCAATGTCTGTGTAAAAACAGATGTATACGGAAGACAACAAATTCGTGGAGCGAGACAACATTATTTCGGTTGTCCGAAATAACGATATTTATTCAGGTACAAGCAAGAGAACACAGACACACTGTATAGTATGCAGCTGGGCCACATTACAATACTCTTTTGTTTCTGTATGCTAACACACCAGCAAATACTATTAGTGGTATGCATAAAACTTATCCATCCTAATGCTGCCATCCTGCTGACAACCAAATACTTTTCGTCTTTTACACTGTACTAAGCATATCTGCACGCGATAATTGCACAACTGAACATAACTGAATCGTTGATGCTCATGCCTGACATGTAAATAATGCTACTATCATTTTTTATGATCTCTTAGACGTCATTTCGAATTGCCCACTCAAAATCATGGAAAACTGGTACCACGAAAACTAACTAAACAAGTAACTCGTTACGGTAACAATAAAGTGAACGTGTTACCGCCCTACGTCACCCCGAAAAAAAAAACGGTAACGCACTTTACATGTTACATTAATCTATGGTAAAAAGTTTGAACCCACAGAGACAATGTTATAAATCTCATATTTGTATTTTACATATATCTTCTCAATATTATATTGACCTATGGCGTTGCCTGTAGTTACATGTGATGGCTTCTAACTCTGTGACACATGGCAAAGCCATTTTTCTGAATGTGTCAATAAACACAAAATCAGAATTATTCATCAACGCTTTCTTTAAAAAAAAAGGCCAGTCAACTGTCAACAAACTTACAATAATTCTGACGGTGTGCTTCTAAACAAGACAGATGCACAAGTATTGTACTCATAACGAAATGCTTAACGGCTTAGTTCCGGGGAAGAAATATTTGCACACATATACAATTTACCCCCTTAAACCTGCATAATTGGTGCAAAAACTCTGCGTGTTTATGTGAAGAATTTCAAGGCCAGCCTAGATCGCTCAAAAAATTGAGTAACTACAGAAACGTATAACTGCTGTTTCCAATAGAAAAAAGCGAATTTAATTTTGCAAACAATGTTGAAAACCAGCGCTAGAGTACTGCACGGAGAAATTTCTAATAAATACAACTAGTTTGTTTTGCTACAAACAGCTTGTTTTGCTACTTAACGAAAACGTGCACACCTACGCTAAACAGGCGCTCGACAGATGCATTGGATGGTATACTTCTAACACATGGCTGGTTGGCAGCAGTCCGCCGCTGCTACAAAAGAATGCTGGAGCGACCTCTGCGAAAGTGGCGCCTATGAGACGAAGGACTTTCGTGTGAACCTCCCTGGATAAGTGGAGTGAAGAGTAACGAGTAACGTGACACCTCACGTTACCGAAAAATAGTAACGAGTGTGTTACTAATTTACCGAAAAAGGTAACGTGTTACCCATGACGCCGTTACTTGAAACCCATGACCGCCAACACTGCTGCACCTCACCATGGTGGAGCGCCATAACATCTTGTGTGCGCAAACTTCGGTGACTGCGATTTCTGAACTAGGACCCCAAGGGCAGTAAGGAATGAAGGCTACTGTGATATGAGCCACAAACACTTAGCTACACTCAGAAAATGTGCATGTCTTGAAATTTTTTTGTACCATTAGACACCTGCCATACACACATACTGCACCTTCTGCCCAGCCCCTGCATCACAGGCGAGGGCGTACCTGCTCTGGAAAAGAAAATATTTCCTTGCTACGCTGCAGTAAATAGCCTTCATACCACGACAGTGTGGGATTGGGTTAGTTGGTATTCCATTATTAAAACTGCTCAGCGCAAAAAATTTAGACACAGTACACATAGAAAACCGAGGACCATCTGCGATGGTCCTCGTCTTTTCTATGTGTACTGTGTCTGAACGTTTTGCGCTGAGCACTTTGATAATCACTTAGACAGCAGCCCAACAATGCAGTGCAGGAGGCGAGAGACGAGGGCCCTCGCTGTGCACAGTTCTTTGTGGTGTTGTATGCACTCCCCAAACTTGTGCATTTATAACTTTGAGAATACCCAGCGGGACGAGCGAAACATCAGATAGTGCCAGAGCAAGTAGCATGTGTCATACAATTTCGATGTCAAGAAGTGCTGCCAAACTCAGATGAGTACTAATGCTGTTGTTTACGAGCATATTATAATATGTTTAAAGCAACATTCACCTCTAATTTTTCATCAGGGGTAGCTGTATATACAGAAGAATGGAACAACACAAACATCTCAAGTCTGCAATTTAACATGGGAAACGTGCAGCACCTCGATGTGCTGCACGTTTCGTGCGATGTGCTGTCTTTCATTTTCATGCAATGCAGTGAAAGTTAACTGGTAGTGAAAATGAAATAGATGGACATACTTCTACCCCTGTGTTATCACTAGTTACTTGGAACCTGGATGAAACTGTCCCTTCACGAAGTCGGTGTCGTTGTATACCGCCACAAAAGTGGTATGGCTCAAATGAGCAGAACACAGTGCATCACGCCTGGTCGGGACAAAGCCTCGTGCACCCATAGCTTGAAGCCATTTTTCGAGGAGACTTGGATTGCCAAGTGGAAACCTGTACATACAGCAGTGCAAATAAAGAGACAGGTCAGTGCTTAGGTGTAACTCACTGTTGCTGCAGTTTTGCTTTTGGTAGAAATATTTTCGTTGAAAGCATTAAAGCTGTATTGGTACACGCTCATAGAAAATGAAAAACAGCGCAAACCACAGGACAAAGATAGACAAAGCGCTGTCCGTCTTTGCCTTTGTCCTGTGGTTTGCGCTGTTTCTCGTTTTCTATATGCAGTGTGTTGTTGGGTCACGTGGAAGTGTGAGATTGTTTGTAACTGGCTAGATATAGCATCTTAACAGAAGCTATCTTGTTCGATCTTAATTCACAGGTGTAAAAAGGGCTGGCCTTACTTCCAAAAAAGGCTGGACTACGAGAAGGCGGCACGTCTCAGGGAGACCTCTATAGAGGTGAAAAAAATTCCCCTTGAGGAGCAGCGCCTGGCAATAGAGAAGGAGCAGTTGGAGCAGAGGCGGCGGGAATGGGAGGCGAAGCAGCGAATGCTGAAAGAAGATCGCCAGCTTCGAACTGAAGAAATGCGCAAGCTACACACGCAGCAAGAACTCGTTATGTAGGAGCGGAGGGCAGAGAGAGAGGCAGCCCTGGCAGCCCAGAGGGCTCTTGACATAATATACAAGCTGTCACAGAATAAAAAGTAGACATACTTGAAGCTGAATTCGATACATTTATTTCTTCGAAAAGGAAGTTGCAAGGATATTATTCTTGTAACATCAACACTTAATACTTAAAAAATTATTTATTTAATAAATTTGGGTTCAAACTAAAGCATTGATGTTGGTGCTCTAAAAAGGTGGCCACTTGGGCTGATTTACAATGCACATTTGACTAGGAAAACGTTTTTCCATGCCCAGAACACCTAAAGGTCAATACAGGACAAAATGCAAAATTATAACTAATTTATTGCTCATACAGTATATGTACAATCTGGTGGGGACGTGAGCAAGCACAAGGAGGAAGGAAATCGACACGTGCAAAACAGCTTACTAATATTTTGAGAGGTACGGTACAACTAAAGTCGTTCTCAAAATAGTTAACTGATGCCTTACATACGTACTCCTTTCCTGTCTCGTGAATAAAAAATGCTTCATGTGTCTTTTCCCCCTATAATAGAAGGAAAAATGATAGGTTTAGCCCTCACACACAGCATAGTGAATTTTAGGCAGTGTCGGGAACCAAATATTCTTGCAGCGACGGTGGTCGTAATAAAAAAAAAAACGACATAGAAACCTCACTGCCATACAAGCATGTATGGCAGTTTGCCAGGATTGTTCCAACTTTATACATTTGAGGAACATGTTGCATCAGAATCTCTTGATTTTTTTTTAATCAAGGAAGGCAAACACGGCGATAGTTTTGCCGAAGCCCTATTCTATTGCCTGGCGGACCGCATTCATACCGGAGTTGAACATTTCCTGTGTTTCTGTCAGTGAGGACCCAGGATATGGCCGCATCAGTAGTGGACGCAATGGGTATGTCTGGCCTCCGTAAATGGTGTATGGGGAACCCTGCACCAAACGCTCCAGCATGTTGTAAAGACCGCTGTCTCCCAGGATACCTAGAACAGAAGTAACTCTATTTAAGCTGCCAGAAGGCACCTAAGAAATATTCACACAAAGAGCACTAACTTATTTCATACCTTAAGTGCCTCAACAACAATATTGCTTATCAAGCAAAATGGCCTGCTCCTTTTTCAATGTTCCCATCTTGTGATGTTACCTTAGCCAGAAAATAACGCAAGCCCTTGTTTGCCAATGTTCATGTAAAGTTAAATGGCTAATAACTGAGGGGTGCAGCGTATTGCACTAAAATGCCATAATCACAATAACACATTTCCACAAACTGAACGAACATGCACAAATGATATTATAAATAAGTCTTCACACAACGTGCGCATCATTGTGCCTCATTACAAAATATTTTTAATGATCTAGATATGCGCTGTCTATGAAATTGCCATGACGCGATAAAACATGCTACATATTTATTCGGTCTTGTTAACTTACCGACATCATGTCTGTGTCCTGGGCAGAGGCCATCAAGATCACAAACAATGCCACTGGCGCACATGACAGACTGGTACTTCTCCCCGCAGGGGCGTCTGCGAAGCAGGCGTTTGGTGTGTAGCGACACCACGGACCCGAGCTAACGGGGGGGTTTCGACCCCCTCCCACGCCTAGCCGTGCGTGGCATTGCCGTGTCCGGGGAAAAGGGGATCCTGGGAGTTGAGCCGACGCCGGGTGATTGGACCTTTAAGGCCCCCCGGCAGAGGCAACACACCCCTTTGGCCCCAGCTTCACGTAGACGGCACCCCTGGGCTGACCCACCTAGAGTCACTGTATATGCTATCTTTAGGTAGCAGAGTTGCGCATAGGTCCGGCTAGCAACCACAGTTATGCGGTAAAGTCGCACTTCGTTTTTGCAGGCGACATGCCTACCGTGTCGCCGATTAACCTGTCTGGCGTGTCGAAGACCGACGATGAACATTGGCTGTCGATGGCTAGTGTTAATTCAGCTCGCTGCAGCGGCGGCGTCGAGAAATCAACAAATTCGCCCAAGCGCCAGCTTCTCCGCAATGCATGGTTGCTAGCGGCGTTGGAAGACAGATGCGCAACTCTGCTACCTAAAGGTAGCATATACAGTAACTCTAGACCCACCCAGGGGAAATCGGCGGTCGCCTTTTCCTATCCCCCTCTCTTATCTTTGTCTTTCCTATCTTCTTTCCTTTCTGTCCTGTCTCCTTTTTCTTCAGTTACTTCCCCGTTTTCGTAGGCGGCTCGGGTTAACCGTGTATATGTGTCCTCTCTTGGACATAGTATATTAGGTTATAGCGGCATTGTACGGCTGGCGTTTGCAGCCTTACATGTTAAGTGCTGCAGCGTCCCCTTGTTGGACTCCATGGGGTGGCCGCCACTGCTGCCGAAACACATACACTTATCATGGAAACAGTTCCATTCCCCCGCCTCCTTGATCGTTACCCTCACAAGAGGGTGCGCACCGACGAAATACTCAACTCTTTGACCCGGCCAACAGAAACGTTCCCTAAATTTCATGTACTCCACAGCCAGAACCCCGAAAAACTAGAAAGAACTATTTCCCCTTTCATAGTTGCAAAATCCTTGACCGAAGCCTTTGGGCCGGGCTACAAGGTAACCAAATGGCAAGCGGTGACCCTCTTCTCGAGGTCCCAGCTAAACAACAATACCAGAAACTCGGCAATCTCGTAACACTTGGAAACGTACCTATTTCAGTGTCACCCCATAGGTCCATGAACAGCTCACGCGGTGTCGTTTCGGAAACCGACCTCATTGACCTGTCTGAAGATGAACTTCTAGAGGGATGGAAGAACCAAAACGTGATCCATGTAAAACGGATCGTTATTAGGAGAGAAGGCAAGGAAATCCCCACGAAACATCTCATTCTTACATTTGCATCCAGTGTTCTCCCTCAAACCGTCGAAACAGATTACATTAAATTAACTGTCAGACCATACATTCCTAATCCCAGACGTTGTTTCCAATGCCAGAGATTCGGCCACGGATCATTGAGCTGCCGTGGTCATCAAACTTGTGCTAAATGCGGTGTACAAGGCCACATATCCGACAACTGTAATGGCGCACCGCACTGCGCCAACTGTAACGGCGATCATCCGGCGTACTCACGCGCATGTCCAAACTGGCAAAAAGAAAAAGAAATCATCACACTAAAGTACAAGGAGAACATTTCTTTCCGCGAAGCCCGTAAAAGGTGCTCGCCATTTCACACCACACCCTACGCTGATGCGGCGCGCCGGGGGCAACGTCGCATCGGCCTCCGCCACTCCCTCGGTCCACGCAGAGCGAACCGTCGGCTGCGGCGCCTGCCCCCAAGGCGGCAGTAGTTCAATCTACTCCGCCGACTCGCAAAGAGAGCCCGTCGACTCCAGGGTCATCGGGTCTCAAGGCCTCGTCTCGCCAGGCGAGGCCCGAAACTCGAGCCACCAGCTCGCACGTGCGGGCATCCAGTGCCTCCCAGCAGGCAATGGACACTACTTCGGCACCCCTGGTGCCGACAGATCGGCGAAGCTCCCTGGAGCGTGCTAAGAAAACTAAGAAGCCGATAACGGGGCCAGAGGACGGCCCTGTTACTTGAGTTCGAGCTCCCCACCTAAACAACCACAACTCCCGTTTCGTACACACAGCACTACCATAGTTTCATCATGAACACGCAAATAATCCAATGGAACGTGAGGGGCCTTCTCAGGAACCTCGACGATGTTCAAGAACTTCTCCACAAACACAAACCAAAAGTGCTGTGTGTACAGGAAACACACTTGAAACCAATACATACTGACTTTCTCAGACAGTACATCATCTTCCGCAAAGATCGCCAGGATGCTCTCACATCCTCTGGCGGCGTTGCTATAATATTAGATAGAAATGTAGCATGTCGGGTATTGCAGTTGCAAACGCCCCTGGAGGCAGTGGCCGTTCGCGCTTTTCTTTTCAACAAGCTCATAACTGTTTGCTCACTCTATATACCCCCACACTACCAGTTACACAAACACGAATTTCAGGCCTTTATTGATGAATTGCCAGAACCATACCTCGTCCTTGGCAATTTCAATGCACACAGCAGCTTGTGGGGGGACTCTCGCAGCAATGCGCGAGGCCGTCTCATTGAGCAGTTCCTGTTCTCCGCTGGTGCATGCCTGCTCAATAAGAAGGAGCCTACACTTTTTAGCCTTGCAAACAGGAGTTACTCATCTATCGATCTTAGTATTGTTTCACCCACCCTTTTACTTTATTTTAACTGGGACGTCATTAAAAATCCCTACGGTAGCGACCATTTTCCTATACTCTTAAGCACTCCAAAAGAAAACGAATCTCCGCCACAGGCTCCCCAGTGGAAAGCTGATGCAGCAGATTGGGAGAAATTTGGAACTCTTACCCGTGTCTCCTGGGCTGAGATGGGTGCTTGGGTGCTTAGAGATGCGTGGTAAAACTCTCACGAAACGTTACCAGGTTACTCTCAAACTGCTTGAGCATTTCGTAGGTGACAAGGGAATCTTTTATGGGCTTTCATTTACAGGCTGTACATCGCAGAGGTGCACCACTTCAGAAGTGCTGGGGGTTCGTGGACGGGACTGCAAGACCGATTTGCCGGCCGTCGGTGAACCAGAGAATTTACTTCTCTGGACATAAACGCGTACATGCCCTGAAGTACCAGTCTAATAATAATATGTGTTGTTTAATGGCGCAAGGGCCATTGATGGCCAAAGAGCGCCAAGACATAATAGGGAAAATGAACAATGGTTATGTTAAGTGGCTGTATAGGAGCCTAAAATTCCTCGCGCTAAAGGT
Organism: Rhipicephalus sanguineus; assembly: GCF_013339695.2. Classification (NCBI taxonomy): domain Eukaryota; kingdom Metazoa; phylum Arthropoda; class Arachnida; order Ixodida; family Ixodidae; genus Rhipicephalus; species Rhipicephalus sanguineus. The sequence goes on along the minus strand of NC_051179.1, from coordinate 145,835,696 downwards.
GGGTAAAAACATAAGTAATAAAATCATGGGAGTGACGTGAAACATGTGCACAGAGAATGAATAACAAGAGGTCGTGATGATAAAATAATGAGGGTACGTCGTGAGCACGAATACCTCCTCAAGGCCTTTGAGGCCAAAGGCAGGGAGGCCAGTGCTTTTTTTTTTTTTAATAACTACCGCAGCAGCGGCCTCTGTGGAGAAGCCGTGCTGTGGTTGCCAGGGTAAATAACATTGAAACTATGTATATCTTTGAAGTAAAGAAAGAGCGAGTCTTGTTTAAAAATAGGTTCCCTGCCTAAGAACATTGAAGGGTGAAGTGGGAGATGTTGGCGGTATGATGGGAAATGTTTTTCTCTAATATCTTCTAGATGCGTGCATTGAAGCAGGATGTGCTGGACAGTAAGTGGCGCGCCGCATTTTTCACACATGGGTGGGTCACCACCGGACAGAAGGTGTGCGTGTGTACTGTGTGTATGTCCTATTCTAATTCTGCAAAGTGTGACTTCTGTGTGACGTGACTTCGATACCGGTGACCAAATGCCAAGACGCGGCTTGATGACGTGTAGCTTATTTTGTTTGTGCCTATCCCATGTATTCTGCCAAAAGGCCCTGAGCTTTCTTTTGAGGAGGGGTTTTAGATCTAGTGCAGGGACGGCTATCGATGTATTAGGACTGTTTTCGTGGGCGGATGCAGCTAGCTGGTCCGCCAACACGTTGCCTTGGATCTCGCGGTGCCCTGGCACCCTGCACACTACGACACGCTGTTTGAGAGCGTAGACCGTGCGTAGGAGTGTGTAGAGGGAGATGAGGACTGGGTTTTTGTGTTTTTTGAGAGTTTTGAGGGCTGTTACCACGCTTAGGGAATCGGTGTATATAACTGCCTTTTGTAGTTTTAATTGTTTAATGTGTTTAACGGCCGCAAGTATCGCGTAAGCTTCTGCCGTGAAGATAAATGAATCAGGGTGCAGAATACCGGAATCCGAAAAGGAAGGACCAACGGCTGCATAAGACACAGAACTATTGGACTTTGAGGCGTCTGTAAAAAATTCTGGACAAGTGTATTTGTGTTGTAGTTCGAGGAAGTATGCACGGATATGTGAATAGGCGCGTGTTTTGTAACTTCCAGGAAAGATATATCGCAGTCAATACGCTGCCACTGCCACGGCGGGAGTTGTGCAGCGGGAGCCATTAGACAGTGTTCAGAAGTGGCACACCCGTTTCCTGAGCTAGGCCCCTCACACGAAGTGAATAGGGCTGTCTCACTGAAGGACGATTGTCAAAAAGTGTAGGGCTAGACAAATCATTGACAGTAGAGCGTCAGGGGTGTTCGTTGTTTGCGTGCGCCTTGAGAAAATATGTGAACGATATGTAGGATCTCTGCAGGTGGAGCGACCACTCATTGGATTCAACGTAGAGGCTCTCTACGGGGCTCGTTCGAAAAGCGCCCGTAGAGAGACGGATGCCCAAATGGTGGATAGGGTCAAGGATCTTCAAGGCGCTCTGTGTTGCAGACTGATAAACAACGGCCCCGTAGTCTAGGCGCGTTCGAATGAGGCTTTTATACAGGTTCATTAGGCATTTCCTGTCACTGCCCCATGAAGTGCGCGACAACACTTTTAGGATATTCATAGTCTTCATGCACTTATTTTTTATGTATTTGATGTGTGCTATAAAGGTGAGTTTAGAGTCCAGAATGACGCCTAGAAACTTATGCTCCACCTCTACAGGTAACCGCTGACCATGCAGGTCAATTTCGGGATTTGCGTGGAGGCCTCTCTTTCTAGAAAAGAGAACACAGGTGCTCTTTTGTGGATTTAAGCGGAACCCATTATTATCTGCCCATTGGGACACCTTGTGCAGGCCGAGCTGGACCTGCCGCTCACAAATGGCGAGACTGCAAGATTTAAACGCTATTTGGATGTCAACATACGTGCAATAAAACATAGTTCGTGGGATACAAAGATGCAACGAGTTCATTTTTATGATGAAAAGTGTACAGCTGAGCACACCAACCTGTGGAACGCCGGTTTCCTGCACGAACGGTCGTGACAAAGCATTTCCAACCCGAACACGGAATGTGCGGTTTGACAGGTAATTTTCAATTATATTTAACATCCGGCCACGTATGCCTAAGTGTGACAGGTCTCTCAGTACGCCAAACCGCCACGTCGTATCATAAGCCTTCTCCATATCAAGGAACACAGAGAGGAAGAATTGTCTGTGGGCAAAAGCCTAGCGGATTTGTGCCTCAATACGTACGAGGTGGTCAGTGGTGGATCGACCTTCTCGGAAGCCGCACTGATATGGATCAAGCAGCTTGTTTGATTCCAGGAAATGTGTTAGGCGACAGTTAATCATCTTTTCAAATACTTTACAAAGGCAGCTTGTTAATGCTATGGGCCTGTAGCTGGAAACACTAGATGGATCCTTTCCCTGTTTCAGAACAGGGATTACAATGGCCTCTTTCCAGGCAGAGGGAATCTCGCCGGAAGTCCATACAGCGTTATAGAGGCAGAGGAGAGTTTTCTGTGTTTCGTAGGGTAAGTGTTTAAGCATTTGGTATATAACACGATCAGATCCTGGGGCAGATTCATTACAGCAGTTAAGCGCTGCTTGCAGTTCAGCTAAGTTGAATGGTTCGTTGAAGGATTCGTTTTTTGCACATATTCTTTCTAACTTTTGCCTTTCTATAGTTGTTTTGTGTCGTTTGAACGTGTCGGAGTAGTGCGTAGAGCTGGACACACGTTCAAAATGTGCACCAAGAGAGTTTGCTTGGTCTTCCAGACTGTTGCCATCTGTGTTTACTAAAGGAAGTGAATGTGTTTGTTTCCCTCTTACCCTATTTACCCTGTTCCACGTCTTAGCCTCGTCTGTGTATGAGTTAATACCTGATAAATACTTCTGCCAGCTCTCTCTTCTTGCTTGTCGGCGTGTTCGCCTGCCTTGGGACTTGATCTGTTTAAAATTGATAAGATTCTCAGCAGTAGGGGAGTCGCGGAGTATCCCCCACGCTTTGTTTTGCTTTCTTCGAGCGTTCCGGCAATCGTCGTTCCACCATGGGACACCACGTTTGGAGACAATGCCACTTGATTGAGGAATGGATTTCGAAGCGGCGTCAATAATTTAAACGGTAAAAAACTGAAAAGCAGCACCAATTTCCAAGGCCGACATCTCAGCCCAGGAGACACGGGTAAGAGTTCCAAATTTCTCCCAATCTGCTGCATCAGCTTTCCACTGGGGAGCCTGTGGCGGAGATTCGTTTTCTTTTGGAGTGCTTAAGAGTATAGGAAAATGGTCGCTACCGTAGGGATTTTTAATGACGTCCCAGTTAAAATAAAGTAAAAGGGTGGGTGAAACAATACTAAGATCGATAGATGAGTAACTCCTGTTTGCAAGGCTAAAAAGTGTAGGCTCCTTCTTATTGAGCAGGCATGCACCAGCGGAGAACAGGAACTGCTCAATGAGACGGCCTCGCGCATTGCTGCGAGAGTCCCCCCACAAGCTGCTGTGTGCATTGAAATTGCCAAGGACGAGGTATGGTTCTGGCAATTCATCAATAAAGGCCTGAAATTCGTGTTTGTGTAACTGGTAGTGTGGGGGTATATAGAGTGAGCAAACAGTTATGAGCTTGTTGAAAAGAAAAGCGCGAACGGCCACTGCCTCCAGGGGCGTTTGCAACTGCAATACCCGACATGCTACATTTCTATCTAATATTATAGCAACGCCGCCAGAGGATGTGAGAGCATCCTGGCGATCTTGCGGAAGATGATGTACTGTCTGAGAAAGTCAGTATGTATTGGTTTCAAGTGTGTTTCCTGTACACACAGCACTTTTGGTTTGTGTTTGTGGAGAAGTTCTTGAACATCGTCGAGGTTCCTGAGAAGGCCCCTCACGTTCCATTGGATTATTTGCGTGTTCATGATGAAACTATGGTAGTGCTGTGTGTACGAAACGGGAGTTGTGGTTGTTTAGGTGGGGAGCTCGAACTCAAGTAACAGGGCCGTCCTCTGGCCCCGTTATCGGCTTCTTAGTTTTCTTAGCACGCTCCAGGGAGCTTCGCCGATCTGTCGGCACCAGGGGTGCCGAAGTAGTGTCCATTGCCTGCTGGGAGGCACTGGATGCCCGCACGTGCGAGCTGGTGGCTCGAGTTTCGGGCCTCGCCTGGCGAGACGAGGCCTTGAGACCCGATGACCCTGGAGTCGACGGGCTCTCTTTGCGAGTCGGCGGAGTAGATTGAACTACTGCCGCCTTGGGGGCAGGCGCCGCAGCCGACGGTTCGCTCTGCGTGGACCGAGGGAGTGGCGGAGGCCGATGCGACGTTGCCCCCGGCGCGCCGCATCAGCGTAGGGTGTGGTGTGAAATGGCGAGCACCTTTTACGGGCTTCGCGGAAAGAAATGTTCTCCTTGTACTTTAGTGTGATGATTTCTTTTTCTTTTTGCCAGTTTGGACATGCGCGTGAGTACGCCGGATGATCGCCGTTACAGTTGGCGCAGTGCGGTGCGCCATTACAGTTGTCGGATATGTGGCCTTGTACACCGCATTTAGCACAAGTTTGATGACCACGGCAGCTCAATGATCCGTGGCCGAATCTCTGGCATTGGAAACAACGTCTGGGATTAGGAATGTATGGTCTGACAGTTAATTTAATGTAATCTGTTTCGACGGTTTGAGGGAGAACACTGGATGCAAATGTAAGAATGAGATGTTTCGTGGGGATTTCCTTGCCTTCTCTCCTAATAACGATCCGTTTTACATGGATCACGTTTTGGTTCTTCCATCCCTCTAGAAGTTCATCTTCAGACAGGTCAATGAGGTCGGTTTCCGAAACGACACCGCGTGAGCTGTTCATGGACCTATGGGGTGACACTGAAATAGGTACGTTTCCAAGTGTTACGAGATTGCCGAGTTTCTGGTATTGTTGTTTAGCTGGGACCTCGAGAAGAGGGTCACCGCTTGCCATTTGGTTACCTTGTAGCCCGGCCCAAAGGCTTCGGTCAAGGATTTTGCAACTATGAAAGGGGAAATAGTTCTTTCTAGTTTTTTCGGGGTTCTGGCTGTGGAGTACATGAAATTTAGGGAACGTTTCTGTTGGCCGGGTCAAAGAGTTGAGTATTTCGTCGGTGCGCACCCTCTTGTGAGGGTAACGATCAAGGAGGCGGGGGAATGGAACTGTTTCCATGATAAGTGTATGTGTTTCGGCAGCAGTGGCGGCCACCCCATGGAGTCCAACAAGGGGACGCTGCAGCACTTAACATGTAAGGCTGCAAACGCCAGCCGTACAATGCCGCTATAACCTAATATACTATGTCCAAGAGAGGACACATATACACGGTTAACCCGAGCCGCCTACGAAAACGGGGAAGTAACTGAAGAAAAAGGAGACAGGACAGAAAGGAAAGAAGATAGGAAAGACAAAGATAAGAGAGGGGGATAGGAAAAGGCGACCGCCGATTTCCCCTGGGTGGGTCTAGAGTTACTGTATATGCTACCTTTAGGTAGCAGAGTTGCGCATCTGTCTTCCAACGCCGCTAGCAACCATGCATTGCGGAGAAGCTGGCGCTTGGGCGAATTTGTTGATTTCTCGACGCCGCCGCTGCAGCGAGCTGAATTAACACTAGCCATCGACAGCCAATGTTCATCGTCGGTCTTCGACACGCCAGACAGGTTAATCGGCGACACGGTAGGCATGTCGCCTGCAAAAACGAAGTGCGACTTTACCGCATAACTGTGGTTGCTAGCCGGACCTATGCGCAACTCTGCTACCTAAAGATAGCATATACAGTGACTCTAGGTGGGTCAGCCCAGGGGTGCCGTCTACGTGAAGCTGGGGCCAAAGGGGTGTGTTGCCTCTGCCGGGGGGCCTTAAAGGTCCAATCACCCGGCGTCGGCTCAACTCCCAGGATCCCCTTTTCCCCGGACACGGCAATGCCACGCACGGCTAGGCGTGGGAGGGGGTCGAAACCCCCCGTTAGCTCGGGTCCGTGGTGTCGCTACACACCAAACGCCTGCTTCGCAGACGCCCCTGCGGGGAGAAGTACCAGTCTGTCATGTGCGCCAGTGGCATTGTTTGTGATCTTGATGGCCTCTGCCCAGGACACAGACATGATGTCGGTAAGTTAACAAGACCGAATAAATATGTAGCATGTTTATCGCGTCATGGCAATTTCATAGACAGCGCATATCTAGATCATTAAAAATATTTTGTAATGAGGCACAATGATGCGCACGTTGTGTGAAGACTTATTTATAATATCATTTGTGCATGTTCGTTCAGTTTGTGGAAATGTGTTATTGTGATTATGGCATTTAGTGCAATACGCTGCACCCCTCAGTTATTAGCCATTTAACTTTACATGAACATTGGCAAACAAGGGCTTGCGTTATTTTCTGGCTAAGGTAACATCACAAGATGGGAACATTGAAAAAGGAGCAGGCCATTTTGCTTGATAAGCAATATTGTTGTTGAGGCACTTAAGGTATGAAATAAGTTAGTGCTCTTTGTGTGAATATTTCTTAGGTGCCTTCTGGCAGCTTAAATAGAGTTACTTCTGTTCTAGGTATCCTGGGAGACAGCGGTCTTTACAACATGCTGGAGCGTTTGGTGCAGGGTTCCCCATACACCATTTACGGAGGCCAGACATACCCATTGCGTCCACTACTGATGCGGCCATATCCTGGGTCCTCACTGACAGAAACACAGGAAATGTTCAACTCCGGTATGAATGCGGTCCGCCAGGCAATAGAATAGGGCTTCGGCAAAACTATCGCCGTGTTTGCCTTCCTTGATTAAAAAAAAATCAAGAGATTCTGATGCAACATGTTCCTCAAATGTATAAAGTTGGAACAATCCTGGCAAACTGCCATACATGCTTGTATGGCAGTGAGGTTTCTATGTCGTTTTTTTTTTATTACGACCACCGTCGCTGCAAGAATATTTGGTTCCCGACACTGCCTAAAATTCACTATGCTGTGTGTGAGGGCTAAACCTATCATTTTTCCTTCTATTATAGGGGGAAAAGACACATGAAGCATTTTTTATTCACGAGACAGGAAAGGAGTACGTATGTAAGGCATCAGTTAACTATTTTGAGAACGACTTTAGTTGTACCGTACCTCTCAAAATATTAGTAAGCTGTTTTGCACGTGTCGATTTCCTTCCTCCTTGTGCTTGCTCACGTCCCCACCAGATTGTACATATACTGTATGAGCAATAAATTAGTTATAATTTTGCATTTTGTCCTGTATTGACCTTTAGGTGTTCTGGGCATGGAAAAACGTTTTCCTAGTCAAATGTGCATTGTAAATCAGCCCAAGTGGCCACCTTTTTAGAGCACCAACATCAATGCTTTAGTTTGAACCCAAATTTATTAAATAAATAATTTTTTAAGTATTAAGTGTTGATGTTACAAGAATAATATCCTTGCAACTTCCTTTTCGAAGAAATAAATGTATCGAATTCAGCTTCAAGTATGTCTACTTTTTATTCTGTGACAGCTTGTATATTATGTCAAGAGCCCTCTGGGCTGCCAGGGCTGCCTCTCTCTCTGCCCTCCGCTCCTACATAACGAGTTCTTGCTGCGTGTGTAGCTTGCGCATTTCTTCAGTTCGAAGCTGGCGATCTTCTTTCAGCATTCGCTGCTTCGCCTCCCATTCCCGCCGCCTCTGCTCCAACTGCTCCTTCTCTATTGCCAGGCGCTGCTCCTCAAGGGGAATTTTTTTCACCTCTATAGAGGTCTCCCTGAGACGTGCCGCCTTCTCGTAGTCCAGCCTTTTTTGGAAGTAAGGCCAGCCCTTTTACACCTGTGAATTAAGATCGAACAAGATAGCTTCTGTTAAGATGCTATATCTAGCCAGTTACAAACAATCTCACACTTCCACGTGACCCAACAACACACTGCATATAGAAAACGAGAAACAGCGCAAACCACAGGACAAAGGCAAAGACGGACAGCGCTTTGTCTATCTTTGTCCTGTGGTTTGCGCTGTTTTTCATTTTCTATGAGCGTGTACCAATACAGCTTTAATGCTTTCAACGAAAATATTTCTACCAAAAGCAAAACTGCAGCAACAGTGAGTTACACCTAAGCACTGACCTGTCTCTTTATTTGCACTGCTGTATGTACAGGTTTCCACTTGGCAATCCAAGTCTCCTCGAAAAATGGCTTCAAGCTATGGGTGCACGAGGCTTTGTCCCGACCAGGCGTGATGCACTGTGTTCTGCTCATTTTGAGCCATACCACTTTTGTGGCGGTATACAACGACACCGACTTCGTGAAGGGACAGTTTCATCCAGGTTCCAAGTAACTAGTGATAACACAGGGGTAGAAGTATGTCCATCTATTTCATTTTCACTACCAGTTAACTTTCACTGCATTGCATGAAAATGAAAGACAGCACATCGCACGAAACGTGCAGCACATCGAGGTGCTGCACGTTTCCCATGTTAAATTGCAGACTTGAGATGTTTGTGTTGTTCCATTCTTCTGTATATACAGCTACCACTGATGAAAAATTAGAGGTGAATGTTGCTTTAAACATATTATAATATGCTCGTAAACAACAGCATCAGTACTCATCTGAGTTTGGCAGCACTTCTTGACATCGAAATTGTATGACACATGCTACTTGCTCTGGCACTATCTGATGTTTCGCTCGTCCCGCTGGGTATTCTCAAAGTTATAAATGCACAAGTTTGGGGAGTGCATACAACACCACAAAGAACTGTGCACAGCGAGGGCCCTCGTCTCTCGCCTCCTGCACTGCATTGTTGGGCTGCTGTCTAAGTGATTATCAAAGTGCTCAGCGCAAAACGTTCAGACACAGTACACATAGAAAAGACGAGGACCATCGCAGATGGTCCTCGGTTTTCTATGTGTACTGTGTCTAATTTTTTTGCGCTGAGCAGTTTTAATAATGGAATACCAACTAACCCAATCCCACACTGTCGTGGTATGAAGGCTATTTACTGCAGCGTAGCAAGGAAATATTTTCTTTTCCAGAGCAGGTACGCCCTCGCCTGTGATGCAGGGGCTGGGCAGAAGGTGCAGTATGTGTGTATGGCAGGTGTCTAATGGTACAAAAAAATTTCAAGACATGCACATTTTCTGAGTGTAGCTAAGTGTTTGTGGCTCATATCACAGTAGCCTTCATTCCTTACTGCCCTTGGGGTCCTAGTTCAGAAATCGCAGTCACCGAAGTTTGCGCACACAAGATGTTATGGCGCTCCACCATGGTGAGGTGCAGCAGTGTTGGCGGTCATGGGTTTCAAGTAACGGCGTCATGGGTAACACGTTACCTTTTTCGGTAAATTAGTAACACACTCGTTACTATTTTTCGGTAACGTGAGGTGTCACGTTACTCGTTACTCTTCACTCCACTTATCCAGGGAGGTTCACACGAAAGTCCTTCGTCTCATAGGCGCCACTTTCGCAGAGGTCGCTCCAGCATTCTTTTGTAGCAGCGGCGGACTGCTGCCAACCAGCCATGTGTTAGAAGTATACCATCCAATGCATCTGTCGAGCGCCTGTTTAGCGTAGGTGTGCACGTTTTCGTTAAGTAGCAAAACAAGCTGTTTGTAGCAAAACAAACTAGTTGTATTTATTAGAAATTTCTCCGTGCAGTACTCTAGCGCTGGTTTTCAACATTGTTTGCAAAATTAAATTCGCTTTTTTCTATTGGAAACAGCAGTTATACGTTTCTGTAGTTACTCAATTTTTTGAGCGATCTAGGCTGGCCTTGAAATTCTTCACATAAACACGCAGAGTTTTTGCACCAATTATGCAGGTTTAAGGGGGTAAATTGTATATGTGTGCAAATATTTCTTCCCCGGAACTAAGCCGTTAAGCATTTCGTTATGAGTACAATACTTGTGCATCTGTCTTGTTTAGAAGCACACCGTCAGAATTATTGTAAGTTTGTTGACAGTTGACTGGCCTTTTTTTTTAAAGAAAGCGTTGATGAATAATTCTGATTTTGTGTTTATTGACACATTCAGAAAAATGGCTTTGCCATGTGTCACAGAGTTAGAAGCCATCACATGTAACTACAGGCAACGCCATAGGTCAATATAATATTGAGAAGATATATGTAAAATACAAATATGAGATTTATAACATTGTCTCTGTGGGTTCAAACTTTTTACCATAGATTAATGTAACATGTAAAGTGCGTTACCGTTTTTTTTTTCGGGGTGACGTAGGGCGGTAACACGTTCACTTTATTGTTACCGTAACGAGTTACTTGTTTAGTTAGTTTTCGTGGTACCAGTTTTCCATGATTTTGAGTGGGCAATTCGAAATGACGTCTAAGAGATCATAAAAAATGATAGTAGCATTATTTACATGTCAGGCATGAGCATCAACGATTCAGTTATGTTCAGTTGTGCAATTATCGCGTGCAGATATGCTTAGTACAGTGTAAAAGACGAAAAGTATTTGGTTGTCAGCAGGATGGCAGCATTAGGATGGATAAGTTTTATGCATACCACTAATAGTATTTGCTGGTGTGTTAGCATACAGAAACAAAAGAGTATTGTAATGTGGCCCAGCTGCATACTATACAGTGTGTCTGTGTTCTCTTGCTTGTACCTGAATAAATATCGTTATTTCGGACAACCGAAATAATGTTGTCTCGCTCCACGAATTTGTTGTCTTCCGTATACATCTGTTTTTACACAGACATTGCAGAGACAATAAATGGCGACTTTGTCAATGAGAGAAGCATAAGTGTCATATAAGGCTGTGGTTAAAGAGCAATCAGGTATACACTTCATATATTGCAGATGTGAGCCACCCCTGAAAATCCGGAGGCTATACGTAATAGTGAACACGTAGTCATGAAGCAGAGTGTAATTCGGAAGAAAGGAGCACCACCGAGGTGGACATATCTTTTCTGATAACAAATGGAATTTGCTTAGAAACTAGACAGATAGTCTAGTGGTCCTTGCTGTCTTTGAAAAATATTTCATATTCTAACCCAAGCAACCACGGATATCCGCTCAGTATCCATGCTAGAGCCTAATGTCGAGTGCCAGTATGGGGCATTCAGTGGATGCACATTAGAGATACCTAGTGGATATCCATTTTTGGAGTTGTGACGTACATACGAGATGTAATCGATTATGGATCTTCAAAGGATATTGATGTATGCCTTTACGAAGGAGTCCACAAATGAACATGTATTCACTACATAAGCTGAATCAGCAGCTTTCTCACACATGGCAATGCGCGTCGTCACAGGTCATAACCAGAACATTATTTACTAGGTTTAGAACTCAGAAACATCATTGAGGTACCAGGTACAATAAAATATTTTCATGTATACCCCATAGTGATCGAAATATAATATTGACTTGTTCGCTTGATTGTTCTATTATATGAATTAACTGCCCGTAAACAGTTTTTATAATTGTGTAACTGGCAGCCGAAATGACCGAAATAAGAACTAGTATATACATGTTCTGCTAGCCTTCTACTTCATTTAAAAACCCTGCGCAACATTACTCAAGACCTATGAAAATGTCGCTGCCTTGCGTTTACACACAATGCCTGTGCCTTTCTAGTCTATAATTAGAATGCGAAACTTAATTTGTATCGTTGAATTGAGATCCAAGTGGCTGCTGCTGTTTCGGGCTTTCTGTCGGTGGCAAGCATAGTAGCTGGGCTTGCATACAACTCTAGAGGCCATAGTGGAGCCTTTTGCTGCCACTTCTGCAGCTCCCAGTCATGCCGTGCTGTGGATAGACCCATCGTGACATCCGCAAGCCAAGCAACTCTTGAAGTCAAAGGATTCGTTGTGTGAATAGGTTCTCACCACAAAGACAAGGAACGGCGAGAGACAGTACATTTGTAGAAACATTTATGTTACCAGTACCGATGCGCGATGAGCTACTTTCTTCTAAGTAATATATTTTATGTGAAAATGTTTGTATTTTATTTATCTGTAAATATCTATAATTTGCTTGCCTGAGTGCACTTGGGTATTAATTCCGTTCCTTGGTGAGTGGCTCTGAGCCCACACCCTTATGCTTTCCATCACACTTAGGCATTGTTCAGCGCTCACAGGTTTAAACTGTGCAATTTAAAGCTAAGTTATGAATGCAATTTCATTTCTAGCATCTTTAGTTCGTGTCGTATTGGTGTAAATTCAACTTCAACAATCATATCACAGGCAATATTACTTTCGGCGGCTGCATTTGTAGCAACATAACGCACTTAACTCGAGCAATTGTGCATACCAGTGGTTATTCTGACGCAGACGCTTGGGTTAGTTGGTGATAACCTAATTTTGGCATCTGAACAAATATAAAGGATTGCTCAAGTAAGGAACAGACACGTAGACGGCCTTCCTGTGTACGTGTCTCTTCCTTATATGAGTATTGCTTTGTGGTTGTGTTAATGTCTGCCGTGTTTCAGTCTGTGAGCACTGTACATTCGGGCACAACATACGTATAAGGTCCATAATATGTCCCTGACAGGATCCCGTTTTGGATATCCGGTGAATCTGCAAAAATGTTTTTTTTTCAACATCTGTCAGACCTCTGATTGAACTCCAGCGGAGATTTACGCATCTGAAATGTATATCCGTTACAGCCCACACGGATATATATTGGATTCCTGAGGGATATCTGCGGTTGCTTGGGAACTGCAGCATAATTTTTTTCTGTTTACACCATGGCGGTTGTGTGTGTGTGTGTGTGTGTGTGTGTGTGTGTGTGTGTGTGTGTGTGTGTGTGTGTTAGTGAGTACCCATGTTGGTCAACATGTCATTCAAACTGCTTCACTGTTTCTAAATTAAGACCTAGTAAGGACTTCATACTGCTCTGTATAATGACACACATTTGTCTTTCAGCTCGTGCAGGTGCCACCACTTCATGGTACTGCTGCTCGAGAGGCCCCCACAGTATTCCTTGCAGCTGAGGTCTACAACAATTCCGAGGTCTGTTTGAGATGCAAGAAAAGTGAACAGCGAGCTTTTGTGTAATCTATTTTTTTATGCAGGCACAAGCCAATTCGCTGGAAGGGAGGCACCTTGACAAACAAGAGGAACAGCAAAGTACCGAATGCCCATCAGACGTGGAGTTTCCGGAAGCAAAGGCTGCTAAACAGCTTCACCAAAACCACACAGACGCCTCAACGGAAAGCCCTAGAACCAAAACGAAGTGACTCGGAGAGTCCCTGAGAGCAGCCAGAGGAAAATAATGCTACTAGAAACAAGATGAAACCCATACAATGAGCGAACCCGAAGTCTGCAAAACGTGATTTATGAAATGAGGAGCAAATCATTAAGAAATGCGAAAGCGCAGACAAAAGTGGAACCATTTGGGAACTTGCCAGTTGATATACTACACAACTGGTGCAAAAATGCCCTAGAACGGCCTCGAGGAAGAAGGCACAGCATGGAAATGAAAAAATTTGCCACTACACTACATTATTACTCCCCTCGTGTATATGAATACATGAGCTCGTTGTTTTCCATGCCTAGTGCGAGGTCACTACGGCAGTGGCTAAAATTTGTGGGAGAGTGACCTGGCTTTACAACCGAGGTGTTAGAAGCACTTAAAGAACAACACAAGAATGACACACCAAGAGAGCGCCTTTGCTCTATATTGCCAGATGCCATGGGCATTAAAAATGATTGTGAAATGGATGCCTCAAGTGGCCGCCTTATTCGCTTTGTGGAGTTAGGCAATGGCCAAGAACGTCAAGATGCAGACGATGGTCGCCTTACTAGAGATGCATTCGTATTTATGGCTATAGGGATGGAGGCACACTAAAAAATGCCCTTTGGGTACTTCCTGAATGCTGGACTTTCGGGGGAAGTTCTGAAAAACCTGGTCTTTGAAGCCATCTAAGCCATACAAGAGTGCGGACTGACAGGAACATCAATTGTGTGCGATTTCATCATGGTCAACATGGCAATGGTGAAGCTTCTTGGATGTCCAGTGTGCACGCTCTGACTTTTCAGGTTCTCGAGACATCGTTGCCCAACCCATAGGATGATCAAGAGGAAATATTAGTTGTGTTTGATACATACAATGCATTCAGGCTGCTGAGGTGACAAGAGTGCTCTATGGAGCCCCACCTATGGCGTAATAAGTGTTACGTATCCATGAATTCTAGCAATCACTGCTTTTGAAATTTAATACAGTATTGCCACAGGAATGAATATGTCACCAATATTTGGTGGGGTTTTGCATGCCCAAACCATGATAGGATCATGAGGCATGCCATCTAGGAGACCCCGGATTAATTTAAAGAGAAATGGTACTAAAAAAACAAAAGTTTTTTTGAAAATTACAAAAGTTTTGCTTCCACTTTGTGCTGCTTCTACTCTGCTATCATGACAACACAAATAAAGGTTGTATTTAACCTGGAAACAGGATATAATTGCGTTTATTCAGCACAACGTAGCCACCAAAATTTTATATGAGTATTCTTGCCAACATTGTGCGGTGCTTGCCATTGCAGTTCGCGTGAGCACTTCGCAAAAGCCATGTTCTCCAAATAAACACGATACCTAAAATTGCATGATTGAATAAATAATTAAAAAAACATATTTCTGCCTCATTGACAGCATCTCTAATTTACCTTTAAAACGACATTTTTTTTTCAAAATTAACTTTCTGGCACCTTCGGATGCTCGGATACGGATGAAAATTTTTGCACATTTTCTCAGACAAGATAGCAGTGCCGTTATTTCCTGTATGCTTTGATATCACCTATATAAGCATTGCGATATTCCAGTACGCGATTACTGGGATGAACACTTTAAGACTTCCTCGGCTCTCATGTGTCGCAATATTTAACATTTTATACACGCTCTTGAGTAAGCTGTCGGCATTCTACGGTTGATGTGGAGGACTATGAGCCAATGATGGCTCATAACCATAGAAATCTGTGATAGAAAATGTACGGGGACAAAAAGCCTGCCTTTCTTCTACACATTGTTTTCATACTGATAGAAAAGCATGCATCTTAAAATAGGACTGATTTCATACTTGAAATCAGTGGCAAAAACGATGTAAACAGCATAAGAACCATTGCTCAGGGACATATATAAAATTTAGTAGCATTTCTACTTAACCGAGACATTAGAGGCATAACGCTCGGGCGTCAAAGTACACAGCTAGATTGGCTATGAACTGAACATAATATTGATGCGTACTTCTCAGAGCCGATGACACGAATCACCAACTAAATGTCGCTCGCTGAAGCTGTAAGCAGCCGTGTAAAACGACGCTCTCTTTCGAACACGATGATGTGTTAGGTGAATATAATCTATGATAAATGGCTAAACCTTTGACTAGATTACCTCAACAGGGCAGCAGCACTTGCACAAGAAATGACGCCGGATAATATGCAAACTATAATTTCAACCCAGAAAGCGTAGTGTAGCTGCTGCTGTCGCATTAATCGGAAGATTGGAGCGGTTAGAGGCACAATGTGAATGGCCTAAGCAGCACCGCAGGCTCCATTTCGAACCAGACTTTTGTCTTTCTCAATAGTTAAGCAGAATTCTAGAGTTTGTCTCCAACAATGCATTAAGTAAATGACACAAGTTGTGAGTAGGCCCTTATTTGTGTCCTCACATGTGTGTGAGTTTTCACATCTAATTATTCTTATGACTGAGAGACTTAATCTAGGCGACATGTTTCAAATAAATATCGCGCATTGACAAGCAAATCATTTGAGAATATTGATTCAGTGTAAATCCTAAAGCTACCATGACCTTCAAAATATCTGTTCCCCAAAGCTGCCATGACACATCCCGAAATTCGAGTTACTCTGCTACAGACGCTGTTCTCAGCAATTCAAACGCGGTAATCGGTCTGCATGGTGGCCGGTATTTCTTTGCTCTACCAGAGAGCGCTGGAGACATCGAGCTTCCCCATTATGTATACAATGGAAGTTAAGTCCTTCATCCTTCATTGTGACATCATTGTAACTCCACGTGATCCCGTAGCGTTCGCTTGTGACGCCAAAGAGCTCTGGCCATCATGTGCACAAACTGCAGCGTGTAAACTGGTGAGCACTGTACAATTCTATTGTTGTGTATAAGGGGAGGGCTTTCTGGCAAGTGGAATCACTGGTTATTAAGATACTACTGGAATGGTCACCCTTCCGGTACCTGTGTAACATTCTTGTCCTGGCTGATACGGTACACAACTATCAGAGGCGTAGCCAGACATTTATTTCTAGGCAGTTCAAAGCCCAAATTAGTCAAATTTTAGCATTCTTGTATGTAGATACTGTGTACATGTATGCACACACCGTGGCCTCTGCGATCGGCACAGTCCGCGCGCGCGCGCTGCCTGTACCGATCACGGAGGCCACGCACACACATACAAATGCACACATGAATGAACGAATAAAGCACGGACCATGAAGCTGACTCCATGAGAGTTCTCAATGACGCAAACCCTGTCGGCTATCCATCTTTCCAATGCAGGAAATTGAGTGGAAGTACACTGTGCTTCTTAATGACCTACAAGAAAGAGAAGGTCTTCGAGCAGGCAACAAGCTCTCTCGTGCACTTGTGGAATACGACGAACAGGTAATGCTTACAATGCTAGAAAGCCAAGGTCTTGTGGTGTATATATTTGTTATTTACATCAAGAGATATGTTTGTGTGTAATACAGTTGTGTTTACCGCTTGCAGATTATGAAATTTAAGCTTGCAGCGCAGACTATCAGTGCGTCTGTAGGCAAAGCACTCACTTTTGCAATGGAGCTTGGCGAACCGCGCTTTGATGGATGCTCCGGCACTGCTAAGTTCATCGCCATGGCCGACAGATGAGAACGGCTCTATTGTATCTATATTAACCAACAAACTGCTTTATGGTGGTGCAACAGCATGCAGAATGTTAGACCCGAAGCCATAAATGAAAACACAATGTATGGATAACCGCAGGTTATAGGAACAGCAACTATAATGCAAAGCAGTTCACATATAGCGAAAACTCAGTGTATTGCGACAACTAATGAACTGTTAGCCAAAAGTGCCGATAAATAGCGTGAAAAATAGGTCAAAGCGTCGTAGGCTAGTATGATTTTTGCAATGTATTTTGAAACAGCAATAAATCTTGTATATTACAGTAGACCCATGATAATTCAAATTCTGATAATTCGAGAATTCTTCAAGTTTATTGGTTAAGGTCGCGGGATCGAATCCCGGCCGCGGCGGCTGCATTTTCGATGGAGGCGAAAATGTCTGAGGCCCGTGTACTTAGATTTAGGTGCACGTTAAAGAACCCCAGGTGGTCGAAATTTCCGGAGCCCTCCACTACGGCGTCTCTCATAATCATAGCGTGGTTTTGGGACGTTAAACCCCAGATATTATTATTATTATTCAAGTTTATTGGTTGGCCAGCCTTGTGTTTGAAAGCAACTTAATTCAAACTATTCTGTTGTGTAAATATAGCTCATACTTTTCGCCTCCGCATGTCAGAAAATGCTGTGAACTAGTTCAGTCACCTTTAGCAGCGCATTTGATTTCTTCTTTCACTAACAATCGCGCGTAAAGCCGATTGGCTGCCTACGAAACGGCCGAATTAGCCAAATTGAAATCGCCAACAATGGCGTGTTGACAGAGGATAAAAGTGGGAAAAGTAGATGTGGTCTGGCTTTGATGTATGGCAGGGCACTTCTTAGGTCACTTTTGCCGCAGTACGGCAGTGTCGCGTTTTTCTAGAAAAGTGTACTAAGATTTCGAGAGGGCCACGAGCTGTCACTGGGAACAGCACACT
The DNA here is from genome assembly GCF_013339695.2 of Rhipicephalus sanguineus. Classification (NCBI taxonomy): domain Eukaryota; kingdom Metazoa; phylum Arthropoda; class Arachnida; order Ixodida; family Ixodidae; genus Rhipicephalus; species Rhipicephalus sanguineus. The sequence goes on along the minus strand of NC_051179.1, from coordinate 145,817,949 downwards.
GTGTCCCTTGATACGTATATACGCCATATAATAAACAGTACCAGTAAGATTGCGAATTTTTAAATATTTTACTGGCAATCATTCAGAGCTGTCGACGACGTTGCTGCGTGTGCCTATATTTTTCTCGTGTTTTTTTTTATGTTCGCTACAAGGAAACCTACTCAAGATGTATACTACCAACAAGGCCGCATCTCATCCCTCTTGAACTTTATTTCTAGTACATCGGGCTCGTTCATGCATGTACTTCGGAAACGAGAAGACACTGTTGCACTTATAGCCCAAGTGGTGTGCAGAGCCCTGGCTTTAAGCTTCTGTATGCGGGAGAAATTCCTGACTGAAGATGTCAGGATCCGTTTTGGAAGACGCGCTCCTTCGACGGGACACGCAACAAGGATTCTCAAGATTTTACGTGCTGAGTGGCTGCATCAAGCCCGACGTCTCAGGGCTCACCTCGGCGCACAGTTGTTGTTTTTTTGCTTTTCTTGTAGGTACAGTTGTACTGTACCTACGAATCTAGAATGGCGAATAACCAAGTTCACAATTACTTCACCCTGACAGATCAAGTGACGGAACACCGGTGGCGACAACAGATGCGGCACCTCCGTGATCCAGTGTCCAGGGAGCGGTACATCTCATCGAGCCAAAAAGGTAGCACGGTCCACATTCCGGAAGGCGTTTCCCTGCCGGATAAACTGCGTAGGATCTTAGAATGAGGACCGAAGTTCGCCACTGAAACCAATAGGACTAAACCGAAGCTACTCACTCTGGTGCGGCAGATTTCCAGACGTGTAGCGGAAGGAGGCAAAGAGGCGTGAGAATGAACACTGAGGGCGTTGATGTTCTCAAGAAATGTAAGCCTCAGCGTTCGAAATTAGCTGCCAATTGCGTTGTTTCGCACCCTGTTAAAAATGCACCGACCGTAGTACCTGCTGATAAAGAAGGGGCATTTGCAGTGTTTTCACGTGTTAGCTACGAGGAAAAAGCAAGTGATGCCATAAACGCAGTCTTCAATGAACACAAATGAATTTCGTTGGCTTAAGTAAAGAGCAGAGCTTTCGCGTTGTGTCGTGACATGAAGCTAGACGACTTAAGTAAGAATACCAGTCTCGATGTATTTTTTAGCGCCAAGACGCATAAAGAAAGCTTCCTGTTCAGGGTAATTGTGTCGGAGAAGGACACATGCCAGAAGGCCATTGCATGTTATCTTTTAGACAAGCTAAACCTACTCGAGGTTAAAGATCCCTTTATCACGAGAAATTCAGAAGTTCTCGCGTTCGGAAAAGCTAGCTCTGACAAAGGACTTAACGCCTTCTTAGCTGATGTGAAGGAACTGTATTATTCTTTGCCGCAAAATGAATTGTTGTGTTCAATCATGTTGTGTGAATCATGTATAGATGATTTGCCGCCGCCAAATCGAATCCCGCCTAATGTCCTTTTCGAAGCCCATCACCAGCTTCCTCTGTGCCTCAGACAATAAGCGGGAAGACGAGAGGCATACTGCCGTGAACGTTTGCAAGAAAATTATATATAGTTCATGAATTGGCTAGTTAAATGCGCATGAGTTGGCACTAATCCGCAGCTGGCATTATGCAACAAACGCAACGCCTCAATGTGAGGCATAAAGCAATAAACTCACAGGGTATCTTATGCATCCGCCTCAGTCCACTCAAAGTAGTAGTAGTAGTATCCTCTACTGCATGGCTCATACCCACTCAGGGGGATTGGCCAAGAAGGCGGAAGCCATCTTCTTTTTCTTCTAAGTCGAGGTACTGAACCTCCCGCGCCCCCTCTGAAAGGTTTCTGCAACTAATGTGGTTTTGCAATGCCTTCAGGATCAGAGGCATTGTGAGCTTTCTGCACCTTACCTTGTTTTGCAGTGCCTCAGGGTTCGGCCCACCTTTGACCAAGCAGTGATGCCATGTAATGAGTTTGCCAGAATTTGTGACCCCATGGTGGCGTCACATGGCGAGTATGCGCCAAAGACATTGAGTGAATCCCACTACTCACCACTGGATGAATAAACTTTATTTCGGTCCCTCGGAACGCGCCCTAGCACGTTGCGGGCCGCTCCCACGTCGGAACACTAGTCCACTAAAAATCGAGGCAGCAGTTCGTCCAGCAAACTCGTATGCGTCACAAAAATCGGTGCGGCTTATCAGCAAACTATCATCATCATAAACGCCTATGTGCCACAGAAATTGGGTAATCCCACTACACACAACTTCTACTAAAAAGGAAGAAGGCAAAAGCTAGCCCCACAAATGGCGTGCGCCACTGTCACGCGATAATTTGTGTTTATAAAGGGTTGTGGCTATACTAACACCTCAAAGCTTAACAAGGAGTGTTTAATAAAGAGCAGTGGTACAACATATCGCAGCATCTTAAGCGAAAGTTTCTTTGTAAACCTGTGCATAAGAGTGGTATGGTCGAAATGCCATAAAACTATACTACCACCTCAAAGCTTAACAAAGAGTATTTAATAAAGAGCAGTGATACAACATACCTGAAAGACTTGCAAAACCTAGAAGGGAACCAGCTTCGCTGTTTCATCGGTGTCCGCGAAAAGGGGCTGGTTGAATTTTTTATGGGAGGGGGGGGGGGGGGGGGAGGGCCAACACTGTTTTATTTCGAAAGCTTGCTCTTAGGCATATTACAACACGGTGTCAAAGACACACGAACAGTGGCCAATGGATCCAAAGGGCAAAGTCGGTTGGTCACCCAAACCTCGGGCCTGTTGCACGGTGGTGACGACGTTGTTGCACGGAGGTGACCGTCACGTAATTCATTGCAAACATGTACAAGTCCACAGCAAGTGTGTCACTGTCACATCGCGGATTGGGGCGTCACAAAATGAGTACGGTGCACCATCTATGGCAGCGGTACTGTCATGGTCACACAGGGGTCACAGACGGGGTTAGCTTCGATCTTTAAATTCCTATTGTAAAGATCGACGCGACAGTGGCGCGGTGGTTTCCATTTATGTGGTCGCCTTATGCGGCAAGCAAAACGCAAACGGCAACGCCGCGCCTGACCGACAGCGGCTTATTTCTCTGCGCGGTCGCGGCTCGAGCGACGCGAGGGTGGCAGATAATGATGGCGCTACACTAGTAATGCTCCACCATTCTGGCGAAGCAGTACAACACATTTAAGTTTAAGCTGCGTCGCTCATCTTGCACTTCTCAAGTTATCTTTTTTTGCGGGGGCGGGGAGGATGTATAGATGATGTAATTTCGTAATTCACTACATAGCTGCATCAACAGTCTTAAAGGTTATGAACAGTGAATACGTTTTCACGAAATCAGAGAAAGGAACAGAAACGGATCAGGGCTGCCTTTGGCTGGGTAGTAAAAATGGTTATTGACTGTCCTGCAGCTTGATGACCTGGGCTGAAGTCTCGCACGTCGGAAGGTCCAGGCCTTGCCTAGTCACCGCTTTGCGGATCTACTAGACGGCCCTTATACAAAAAAGTCACAGTTTCGCCGCAACGGCGAAGCAATGAATGCGATAGCAATAAATTGTAATGCAACGCGAAGAACGGAAAGCAGCTTGAAATTGCCAGCGCGTCGCTCGAGCCCAAAGGACGCACGAAAAGAACGCACACGGGACGAGCGCGAACTAACGCGTCACAGCTCGACAGTTGAAGCGCACTGCTCAAACATAAAGCAGGACGCACGAAACAAACGAACAGGTACACACAAGACGAGCGCGAACTAATTGTCATAGTTGTTACTTATTTCTGTTTGAACAGTGCTCTCCTTTCCCAAACGCGGCCGCTGCAGCGAGCGAAGCGAAGCACCCCACCGGCCGCCCCTTCTTTCCTCGAGATAAGCGCACGAAAGCGACCACGCCCTGTAGAGCGAAGAGCAACGGCGTCGGCGTTCGCAAGAGCGGGGCGACGATCTTTAAAGCGCGCCACACGCGCACACGTCGCGCCATCTATGTGGCCACTAAGAAAGCATGCTGAATTACATGGTGTATATAAATAGCTCACCGTTAGCAGGCTGAAAGACGGTGCTGTCGTGGCCTAACGTCTAACGCGGCGGGCTGCAAATCGAGGCGTCACCCGTTCGATTCCGCGCGTCGGAAAGAATTTGTTAATTGTTTTTCTTTGTGGCTTTTCTATATATATACATACTTATGCATATACGGCGAATGACGGCGACGGGGACGGAAATTTTCCAGCCGAGAGTGTCCATATAATTGCTATCGCAATAAAATATTTTTGCTCAATTCCTCTTCATTTCTATTTATTTCCTTTACAAGTAGTCATACTTCCACACTGTAAAAAACACATATACCTTACATGTAACTTTCAATGTAACATATAACAGCACATTTCCGTACAATCTTGCCTTATCAAGACCATTTTTTTTAATTGATCAACTCGGACATTGCCTACGCGATTGTTCCCTCACCCACCATCGTGGTGGGTACGCACCATGTTTCAGAGGCATATCATCATCAACAAAATGCAGTACACCGAGGTGACGGAGCGCCCCAAATGCTGTGCCTGGGCTACACGCCACTGGGAACCTGGCGTCATAGTATCGTCGATCGTTATAGGCGCCATCCTGGGCCTGTCGCTGCGTGGCCAGTCTCTCACTGAACGGCAGTTCATCTACATCAGCTTTCCAGGAGAGGTGTATTCCAGGGTAGGATTCTGTCGCTTGAGGATCACAGCCCGCGTCTTATTGAGTGCGAAAGGCACACCGCCATCACAGCATGCATCAGCGACGTGCAGCATTCGTTCCAGACGGCAAGCATTTGATATGAGAGTTATTCTAGCAAAACGGAAAGACGAGCTAGTTAATTATCCTAGGTATGCGATTTACTTCGACTTGAAGAGAGTAGAGCTGCTCACGACGAACGAGGCGAAAATGTGGGATATTGAAAGGTGTTGACCAGAAACTTACCGCATACTTTCAACAAAGTGCAGAATCGTTGCATTGTAGTAGTACTAACGTATCAAGGAGTAACTTGGAGGTTAACGATCTTGGCCACAGACGAAAAACCTCGCAATCACACAGAGATCGGTAGTTAATGGGGTTAACGCGAGGAGACGCGAAAACATGTACTATCGACGTCAAATGAAGCGCGAACAGCGGCAAGCATTAGAAATGGTATAGTGCGCGCCATCCATTCATCATCATTGACAGGCGCGCAGCATTCCATTTTGGCAGCACTGCACATGTCCACGGTGATGACTGACTGAATATACTTTTGCTAATGCTTGCAGCTGTTCAGGTTTTCATTTGACACCGATAGTATACTCACGGGTTGAAACGTGAAAACTGGGGGCAAACTAAGGCACGTACTTCCGTTTCCAGCGTCTTCAGTTAGTGTCATATCGGCCTAATTTACATTGGAACGCTTACATCAGAGCTAGCATTACTTTTACTGGCCATATTTGTAGCGACAAGACGCGGTTTTCTTGAGCAATTGCTCATAGAAGTCGTAACAGTAAAAAATGAATGCGATAGCAATAAATTGCAATGTAACGCGAAGAACGGAAAGCAGCTCGAAATTGCCAGCGCGTCGCTCGAGCTCAAAGGACGCACGAAAAGAACGCACACAGGACGAGCGCGAACTATCATGCGTCACAGCTGGACACTGGAAGCGCACTGCTCAAACATAAAGCAGGACGCACGAAACGAACGAACACGTACTCACAGGACGAGCGCGAACTGTCCCAGTTGTTGCTTATTTCTGTTTGAACAGCGCGCTCCTTTCGCAAACGCGGCCGCTGCAGCGAGCGAAGCGACCTTCGTACGCTCTGTGACTTCAGCGCGGACATCGCGGGGAAAGCACAAGACATACAACCCCCCGCTACACTCCCCCCCCTCGCCAGCCGCCGCCTTCTTTCCTCGAGATAAGCGCACGAAGGCGACCACGCCCTGTAGGTGGAAGAGCAACGCGTTCGCAGGAACGGGGCGACGAACTTTAATGCGCGCCACGCGTGCACATCGCGCCATCTATGTGGTAACTAAGAAAGCATGCTGATACAAGTGGTGTATATAAATAGCTCACCGTTAGCAGGCTGAAAGACGGTGCTGTTGGTGGCGTAACCGTCTAACGCCGCGCGCTGGAAAGCGGGAGGTCGCCCGTTCGATTCCGCGCGTCGGAAAGTTTTCCTGAAGTATTTTTCTTTGTGGCTTTCATTATATATATATATATATATATATATATATATATATATATTATATATTATATATAGACATATACGGTGCATGACGGCGGCGACGGCAAAAACCAGCCGAGAATGTCCATATAATTGCTATCGCAATAAAAAGTGATGTCGCGTTTCCATGTGTGAGCACTGTCCGTTGTATGTTGTCGTGCAGAGGGCTTTTATTCCGCCACCACGAAAGTCAACGAAGCCTTCATAGAAGGGTTCTCTTTTCGCATTTGTTCTGGACCTCGGATACAACGCACTCATATCGTTCAAGTATATTCACGTTATGCAAGCATGGGTGTGTGGCCCAGTTGTGAAGTGAACGACTTTGGGCCAGTTGGTGTTGCATAATAAAAAGGAAAAAACAGCGCTTATGCGACGAGGATAGGGAAGCGGCGCACCGTGTGTCGTCCCTTCCCTGTCCTCCTCGTATAAGCGCTATTTTTCCCTTCCAGTTGTCAAGACACTCGCTTTCGGAGCATGTGGGCCCGGGATGAAATCCACTCCTGTCAAGATAATATATTCTTTTTGTTCGTTTGTTTCTTTATTCGCGGCAGTGACGTAAATCTAAGATAATCAAAAGGGTGGACGCGTCTTGCCATGGCGGCCATTTTGTTTCATAAATGTACATTTTATTTCTAGTCATATAAAAATTAAAACCCCACTTCGAAATAGAGTAAAAAAAAACGAGCAATATTTTTTAAAAATCACAGAATCATAGTCGAGAATTGGATTTGTAGTTCATTCTCAATGGATTCCGCCTAATAGTCGACATAAAGAATAACGGTAGATCATCAGGGGATTCTTTACTTATTTGCATCTTAAAGTCCAGCACAATAAAATTGCGGCGCGTCAACCCATAGCACTCATAAAGCTCGTGCAACACAGCGCCTATTGAAACAAAACGTAGCTTTCACTTTTGTACTTCGCGTCTGCTCTTAGCAAGGGCTTTAGAATTTAGAATTTTTTTGAAGGAGTGTGCGCTATACTTAATTTTTAAAGCAAATTAAATGATATCTAAAAGCTAAATCTCAAGGAGGGACACTTGCTAGGGGAGTCCCCTCCCCTCCCAGCCTGAACAAAAGGGGGGGGGGGGTCAGGACCCCCCTACTCCCCATGATTTACGCCAGTGATTCACGGATGTCTTTTCTAATGTACTAGTTTCTTCCGTCACTCCATAAAGGGTGCAATAGGCTCGATTTTAATGATTCAAAATGCACCACTGCTCCTTAGGTGGTGCTGAGGTTTTTGATGTACGCACGCAGCGATCTGCTCGAAGCTAGTACATAACAGCTCGGCTGTCAAAATATTCATTTGTTTGGAAACGTCCTGAGTGGACTCCTATGACGTTTGCGCCATTCTTACCTTGACCTGAAAAAAGAAAGAGAACATTGCTTAAGTCGTTACGCTCACTATCTTTCTGCAGTCAGCGATGTTTGGCTAGCTCGCCGCATTGGGGTTTAATTTTTTTTTTTTTGCGGCGTTAGTGACACGTTTGCCTATACAGGATGCAATGCATTATCGGAAATGGAAGCAGCAGAATATGGTCTGTGTTGTGGTTGCAGTGAAGAACAGCGTGGTCAAGTCGTTAGCTATAAGAGTGAACCCTTCAGTAGGGCGAAGTTGTCCCAAGCAAAAAAGCCGGCAGATCCCACGCATTGTGGGAATCGATGTAATGCGAAGCAGCCAGCAAAGAGCTGCATACATCGTCTTGTATGTCGTTGAGGAAAATGTGTGTCATGGTTTTCATGTTAACTCCTATTATTTATGTTCGTCACACAGTGACGTCGCGCAAGACCAATTCCGGGGTAGATCAAGCTAGCGAAACGGCCACCAGCGCGCCATGAGAGTGGCACGCAAGTCATGCTGTACATGACATGCGTGTCATGATTTTCATGATAACTCGTGTTATTTATGTTCGTCACACGGTCACGTCGCAAGATACCAATTTTGGTGTATATCAATCTAGCGAAACGGCCGCCAGCGCCCCATGAGCGTGGCACGTAAGTCATGCTGTACATGACATGCGTGTCATGATTTTCATGATAACTCGTGTTATTTATGTTCGTCACACGGTCACGTCGTAAGAGACCAATTTTGGTGTGTATCAATCTAGCGAAACGGCCGCCAGCGCCCCGTGAGCGTGGCACGTAGGTCATGCTGTACATGACATGCGTGTCATGATTTTCATGATAACCCGTGTTATTTATGTTCGTCGCACGGTCACGTCGTAAGAGACCAATATTGGTGTATATCAAGCTAGCGAAACGGCCGCCAGCGCACCATGAGCGTAGCACATAAGTCATGCTGTACATGACATGCGTGTCATGATTTTCATGATAACTCGTGTTATTTATGTTCGTCACACGGTCACATCGGAAGAGACCAATATTGGTGTATATCAAGCTAGCGAAACGGCCGCCAGCGCCCCATGAGCGTGGCACGTAAGTCATGCTGTACATGACATGCGTGCCATGATTTTCATGATAATTCGTGGTATTTATGTTCGTCACACGGTCACGTCACAAGATACCAATTTCGGTGCATATCAATCTAGCGAAACGGCCGCCAGCGCCCCATGAGCGTGGCTCGTAAGTCATGCTGTACATGACATGCGTGTCATGATTTTCATGATAACTCGTGTTATTTATGTTCTTCACACGGTGACGTCACAAGATACCAATTTCGGTGCATATCAATCTAGCGAAACGGCCGCCAGCGTCCCATGTCATGCTTTACATGACATGCGTGTCATGATTTTCATGATAACTCGCGTTATTTATGTTCTTCACATGGTCACGTAGCAAGATACCAATTTCGGTGTATATAAAGCTAGCGAAACGGCCGCCAGCGCCCCATGAGCGTGGCACGTAAGTCATGCTGTACATGACATGCGCGTCATGATTTTCATGATAACTCGTGTTATTTATGTTCTTCACACGGTCACGTCGCAAGATACCAATTTCGGTGCATATCAATCTAGCGAAACGGCCGCCAGCGCCCCATGAGCGTGGCACGTAAGTCATGCTGTACATGACATGCGTGTCATGATTTTCATGATAACTCGCGTTATATATGTTCTTCACACGGTCACGTCGCAAGATACCAATTTCGGTGCATATCAATCTAGCGAAACGGCCGCCAGCGCCCCATGAGCGTGGCACGTAAGTCATGCTGTACATGACATGCGTGTCATGATTTTCATGATAACTCGCGTTATTTATGTTCTTCACATGGTCACGTAGCAAGATACCAATTTCGGTGTATATAAAGCTGGCGAAACGGCCGCCAGCGCCCCATGAGCGTGGCACGTAAGTCATGCTGTACATGACATGCGTGTCATGATTTTCATGATAACTCGCGTTACTTATGTTCGTCACACGGTCACGTCGCAAGATACCAATTTCGGTGTATATAAAGCTAGCGAAACGGCCGCCAGCGCACCATGAGCGTGGCACGTAAGTCATGCTGTACATGACATGCGTGTCATGATTTTCATGTTATGACTTGTCATTTATGTTCGTCATACAGTCATGTTACGCCATACCAATTTTGGTGCACATTCGATTAACCAAGCGACCAGGAGAGCACAAAGTCGTAGGCGGCTAGATAGATAGATAGATAGATAGATACGGTCAAAGTCGCAGAAGTTCGCTAAGAAATGCTTCGCATTTAAAAAAAAAGTGATGCAGCACGACGGCATCGGCCAGCACAAATGTGCAATTTAGATCTACCAGATCGTCCACTTATACTTGGGTTCTGGCGAATTGCAGCATAATCACTGACGCTCGAGTACGTTCCAGAATGTATGAAACTATTGTCGTTCAGTAGAACTTTCTGCTGGGCGAGTTGGTTCATAGACGAAAACTTTGTGATTTACAAACGTATCCCTATACATCTGACTAAAGGCGAGGCCAGTACCAAGTGCTTCTTCTTATGGTTCCTCTTATTGCACATAACGTGAAATAAGAATAATTTTATTGCAGCTAGGCAATATATGAAAAATCAATGCCTGCTAGCACATGCGTAGTACACATTATCATGTCAACGTGAGTAAGGAACGTAAGAGAGAAGTTAAAAAAAATGCATCATGTGTCGTTCCTTCCTTTTCTTCGTCGTATAAGTGCAGTTTTTCCCTTTCGTTAGGCAACACCAACTGGCCCAACGTCGTTGACTTCGGCTCGTACTGTATGTTCCGAGATATCGGTATTTTGGGAGGATTGGTTGCTCTATTAAAGCTCAAATACTGTTTTCTTCGAAAGGTCAGCTGCAACTACATTTCGCTAAATTCATGAAGTGTGAGTAGCACGTACCACGGACTTAATATTGGCAAGACCGCAATGGTGGTATTGATAATAGTTTTATTGGTAGCAACATTCGAACAGCGCCTATGCAGACGACTCTTGCACCTAGCCGTTGTAGGTATGACATGGGTGGGGACACGCCGCTTCCGAGATATTTCAGTGCTCGTTTACCTCTGAGGTCACGACGGTAAGCTGCGCGTTGTAGGCCACGTGTTTGTCATGCAGGCGTCGCTTTTCCTGTTTCGGTACCGATAACGACTATTTGTGTGCGCTTTCCCAAATTAAGGCTTCCTCTCTTACATCCACTGCAAACTTCTGCATAGGAACCTCCTTTGTATTTGCACTAGCTAGGCTGCTTACTTAGTATTAAATTTCGTTGCAGATTACGTGTAACATGCCCCTTATTCATAAATAAATATTGTGCACGTGGCCGCATAAGTATATTTAGTTGTTATCGGACTGCAGATGTTGGCCATGTTGTTGCTGCCGCTCAAGATGTCTTGCATCGTGGGCTCCATTGGAAGCACCTCGTACCGCACGGGCGGCAAGATGCTGCGGTGCGCGCTCGCCTATTGGTCCCTAAGCGCCGCCAGCGCCGCCGCCGTCGCCTTCGGCAGCGTGCTGCTCTTACGAACTGTTCGCGACGAGATCGCTTCGTCGCTTCAGCTCAGCCCTTCGGCGGCGATCAACGTGACCGCCATTCAGACTACGGATCTCGCCATGGAAATGATCAGGTACGCATGTTTCGAATGCTGGAAGTGCAGAGTTTTTCACGTTATTTGTCCCTTGCAAGAACGTTAGGCTATATAATATTTTTGTCTGCACAGGTGTACAAGCTTAAAGTACGCCCCGTGTAAGTAGTGTGTTGCTCAAAAGCCACAACTTCGCCTCAAAGGCAAATAACTGACAGCAACACCAATGCACCTGACAGCTATAAACAAATTTTGTATAGAGTTCTATCGACCCTATATATTACAGCATACATTCGCGTACTAACCAAAGTGACGCGCATGGTGTCACGAGGGCAGGCAATCACTAACACACCTCGTTGATGTCAGCGAACCCTCACTTTTGCAACCCTGGCGTGATGCACATCACAAACACAAGTGATCAACTGCATCGGATCGAGTTGTTTTTGACTGATTTGAAATAACGGCAGCTGCAGCACTAGGTCCACGGAGTTCAGGGGGTGCGGGGAAACAACCATCGCGGCTGGCTCATTTTTAAGCATTAAAGGGCCATGACACCCACTTTTCGATCGTAGTCTCTGTTATGCGGGTTAATCCTTGCGCGTTTACAAGCAAGCTGGCGAAATTTAAGCGCATTCGCTCGAGCACATAATTTGTAATTGAATATTTTATAAAAACGCGAGCGCCCTCAGCGTCGGTCAACACTGGCACACCCGCGAGCCGTGACTTAACAAGCTGGTTGCTTTGCGAGCGTCTGCATTCCCAAGAACGATTTTCTTCCGTGGTCAGCTGTGCGTGCAATTGAGCTATTGTAGCCTTTTTCAACGAGGCATTCAAATTGAAAGATCTGCAACGGCTGAAAGCTTGGTAGAAGACTTTGGCAGCACATGACGTCACACACGCCATTGGGTCGCCGGCGGTGGGCGGGGTTTATAGCCGGTACCTTCTAGGGCTCATTTTGCGCTAAAGCATTCTTTTACAGGCTATTCTTCATGTTTGTATAGGCATAATAGACCCTCTACTTCTATTCTGTGCTGAAAATCGAAAATTGTTGAGAGACCATGTCATGGCTTTTTTAATTGAATTTACCTCCCACCGTCGACGGCCTTCAAGCGACTTTGAGCGAATTTCCAGCGCCGTTATCTGGGCACATCATACGACACATTCTGGCCCTCAAGCGAGATCATACGGGTACTCGCACGAGAAAAGACGAGAACATATACATCCCGGCATCTCGCCAAAAGTTCAAAACAGCGCGGTCTCTGACATAGACCGTTTCTACAGGACCTCGCTACTTACGCTTTTTAATGCCCAAACAAGTTTCAAAAATATTGCTTAAGGGTTCTTCATGTTTGTTCACGATATCACCGAAGCTGTCGCGTCTCCTACTTAGACCTTTTATCTGCGATTTTGAATAGCGACGTTACAAGGGAGGTACACGGCATCGTAAGGTAAACTTTGTATTCCTCTTTTCGCGCTGGGATCGGGTTATCTGTGCTCTGCTAAGGATGCACGGCAGGCTTGTTGGTGAATCGTAGTGACCAAGGGCATAGCGCATACATAACGGAACAAAGCGAAAGACACATAAACACACGTACACAGAGCTAACTTTCAACAATACAGTGGATTTACAGAATCACCACTACATATACCCTACATCAGGTGCGTAACAGGACACGTGCTCAAAAGAAACAATCATAGATCTGATACACATCTTCGCGTCACTTTCTGAAATTTTGTTTCTTTAGCTGATAATATATGGTTTACCAATGCACGTGTTACCGAACTTGGCGATGAGCTACGCTTCGATTATTAGCCTCGTAACTTCGTTCCTGTTCTTTCCAAGAATACGTTTAGATTAAAGAGAGGTTGGCATGCGCACTCCTTGCAGTGAATTGCAAGGAACACGTCAGGTTGCGCCTAGCATGCCCCATACGTTAGCGGGATCCGGTAGATGACACCTGTGTTGAACAGGGCAAGCTTGTTTCGGTAGTTCTTATCGCAAACACCTTTTTCAACTCGCTCCGGTTTGGCCTTTTGCCACAGACTGATCAGCTTGTTCGTCGCCGAGAACACAACATGCATATTGCAACGCCGTGCTATTTTCTTACGCCTTACGAGATCAATGTACAAGGTCAAAAGCGTAGCGGTGATCCCGTACATTTACTGTTGCAATATGCGTGTTGTGTTCTCAGCGCCGAAGAAGTTGAGCAGTCTGACGGACACCTCATGCAAGGAGGAGGCTTCCCGCTTAAACCTATTGTTCCGAAACCTAGCATTAGTAACACAGTAACATAAATAACGCAAGAATGCTCATTGTAGGTCAAAAATTGTATACTGATAAGTCGGGTTCGGCAATGCGATGGAAGTGGTTTTCTGAACTATCGGAGCCGCACTGACGTGATGAGCTATCTAGTACTTTCGAAATGCAAATACACAAAAAAAAATGATCGCTGATAACGGTTTCCATCACGCCTGCGTGAAATGCCTTGTAGGAGATCGAGATGATGTGATTAATTAATGATAACGGTCAACTGTCAGTACAACATGTTGCTACTGTTATTCAGGATTGAAACCTAGAGCAGACAAACCATACTAAAATGTAGTATCGCTGGAGGCGTCAAGTAAATTAGAGCTTATATTTATGCACTACGGGAAACACCATTTTTACAAGCTTGCTCGTTCAAGTTAGGACATTGCAATAGCCGGAACGAACGCGAGCGATAGATAGCGTCAGGAATAGTTACTGCTGCGTCTGACTGAGGAGAAAACGTTTAGCTATACTGATTCAAATATCACGGCATTTAAATGTATAACATGTAACCTTTTATAGAGAATAATGTTTATAAGAGTGATAGCTGAGAATACCTTACACTCTTAATCAGGTTCTGGGTAAATTCCGGCTATATCCACGAAACTAGACGAAAAATGTCCGCTTTCCTGGCTATATCTAGCACTTTAAGCGTGACCTGATTAATAGTGTAGGATCACCTGTATGATGATAGTTTTCATTAGAATATAGAGGAACAGATAAGTCACTATCACTTAGTGACAGCGAAGTTTTCAGAGCCGCGAAAAACGGGAAAATGATGATCACGGAAAAACAATAAAGCAGAAATCCTGGCACGGTTTTTGCGAAGAGGGAAACATTAAAGTATATGGAGTTCTCGAAGACATATCAGTATCACTCAGCAAAAAAAGAAGAAAGAAGAAAAATAAAATCGGGCATCTTTTTATGACCTCGTGTACGAGGCATTTAGGTTATCGTTACAAGCGATGCGGTCCCAGTCAAAAAATCCGACAGGCTGTCGGTCTGTCGGCCTGAAAGCAATATGTTATTTTGGCCTGTCGGTCTGTCGGGTCTATCGGATTTATCGGGACTATCGGGTTTATCGGGACTGTCGGTCTGTCGGGTCTATCGGATTTATCGGGACTGTCGGGTCTATCGGGACTGTCGGGTTTATCGGGACTGTCGGTCTGTGGGAACCTCTGTCGGTCTGTTTGCACCTGCAACGCGGGAGGGGGCTCCTCCTCCTCCTCCTCGAACGCCTCCACGTACGGAGGGGTTGTGGCGGCCAGGGGCGTAACCAAGGGGTGGGGGGTGGGGTTAAAGCCCTACCGAAATTTTTCAATTTTGCTTGCGTATATATAGACGCATCATACAAACGCACGCACGAGCATACAAAAAGCATGGTTGAACCCTCTCCTCCCCCCCCGAAAAAAATTTCTGGCTAAGCCCCTGGTGGCGGCCTATTCTTATGCCGCAATCTGTAGTTGTAAGGCTTCACCACAACCCTGGCCGAGGCCTTTCTGGCAAAGGTAAACTTCTGTGCTGTGTTATTTAAATAACTAGCTTATTAAATGCATGTGCCAGCGGTTGACCACATGCATTGTTCCAGTACAAAAACGCACCTTCAGTTTTGACATGTAATATACAACTCCTATGGCCACTCTGGTTTTGCAGTGTAGCTTTTAACTGCACTTAATATGCTATAATATGAAGTTTACAGCCTATGCTGAAGCTTCGTGCAATTTCTGCACCACTAATTGGCAAAAACTGAATTGGTCATGTATACATGAAAAGCATGCATACTCATTGGCGCAGCGGCCAACACCAGAATATTGCTGGTGGCAGCCAAATTCACTTCCTAACCGCAGCAGCTGGAGAAGCGAGCGCAACTCACATACTTGACGAGTTTCCACTCAAAGATGTTTGCCTGAGCATGAACTGTCTACCCCTGAGAGCCACATTAATTTTATCATATCCGTTGGCTGGACGTGTTCACCCTTTGCTGAGCGGCGTTTTGCTGAACACAGTCCAGATGAGAAACACTGCCAGACACACAAAAGACTTGCTCATGCGCTCGAAGACTACCAGCCACTCGCAAGAGACCACAGGTTTCCAAGCAGATGCCATGAACTCGTGTCAGCCTAGGAAAGGTGGCCATAGGCTGTACAGCATTAACACTTTGCCAACCTTGTGTAATTCTAGTGTATCAGCAAGGTCTGAGCAGTCTGTGCCCACAACCACCAAGCAGACTGCATTGCTGTTGCCCTAGAATATCAGTGCGGCCAATTGCTGCCCCAGGATTTCCCGCAGTGGTCACAGAGCTGCAAGTGGAAAATAGTCGGCTGCACCTGTGACGATCATCTAAGAACCACCGTCACCCACTGGAACCATCTTATGCAGCTTAGTATGCCAAATCACAGCATGGCCAAGCCAAGATGACCACGACCCAACATAGGCAACGTTGCAGGCTAGAGTCCCTGCGATACAAGTTCGGGCATGCAAGATCCTATAAAAGTCGGCTAATTTGTGTGCTTCAATGTGCATTTCAACTCCTAGTGCAACCACCACGAAGCAGAGCACACCAGCACCAAGAGGTAGCGCTACGGCCACACCAGTCACACTTCAAGCCCATAGTCTGGGTGTGCTTTAAATATGGCATCATATAATGAATGGAGTGTGTATTACCATATGTTTGAATGAAGTGTTACAAGTTTTTTCTGCCTTTTACTTGATTCTGTCCATAGAAGAATCTGTAAAACTACATGTTCTACTATGAACAAAAGAGGAGTTAATTAAGGGCTCGTTTGTTAGACAAACATACAAAGCCGCCAGGTAATGAAGTCAACAAATGCCTAGGGGATGTCATTCAAATTTTTTATAGTTCGAACTGAGCATTGTTCTACTTTCTCTGGCAATCCGCCAGTTTCTGGGAGAGGTGCCGCCGCACATCCTTCATCCTTTTCTTCCCTCGTCCTAGCCCACTGCAGACCCCATGTAGACTCCGAAGAGGCCTGCACAAAAAAAAAGCAATCACAAGATTCAAGCAACCAAATGCACTGGCGTCACTGCAAGTTCCCATATTATTTGCAAGGTTAAACGAAATAATCTAGCCAAGGCGCTTTAATACAACTAAATAGTAAGACATATTGTAGGGCAACTGGCAAGCGGTGCCACAAGTATTCTAGTACATTATTTCATATCATCGGTGCAGTGAGCATCACCTCTTGCTTTCAAATCAACGCCACGATTCAACACGTCTGCAGCTGTAACTTCACCACCAACATTGTCTGCAAACTTACCTGTGATTGCTCTCGCATACTTTTTTACTTGTCAGTATACATTTTTGGTAATTTCCGTACTGGACATAATTGCAGTTCCTAGCAGAGCAGGTCTTGATCGTGCGCTTCTATGTGGCCTATGCAATCAACTTTGTTTTGGCATGTCACAGCATGGCCAAGCCATGCTGCAACATGCTGGAGCAAATTTCAGAGGCCACAAAGAGGGAAGCACAGCTCAACCTGTCAAGTGAGCCGCTGTCGCCAGCTGCACTTTAGCTGCGTATTCGACGAGGTAAGGAGGCAATGCAGTGCCGAGAAGGAGAGTAACACGATTGTCTTTAGGTGCCTGGATGGTGCGCCAGTTTATTAGTTTATTATGCATACAATTTGAACATGCTGCGGCCTAAACACTCACAAAGTTTCAGGGTCCCTCAAGTTTACTGCCATTGTGGCACAAGACATGCTGCAACAATCTGGTATATAGGTGCCGCCGTGTTGCTGGTTTTGTTAAGAAGCCTTGAACTGCTGGCAAGTATTTTTGGCAATCTTGCCTCAACACTCGCCTGGAAGCATTGTTCTATTCAGAAATAACAATCTCTTGCTTTAATTAGAACCAACAGACAATGATGCCAAGGGAAGTGCTACGTGATGCCAACAGGCAGAAAACGTGTTCCATGCTCGCCGTCATGGCTACTAGTGGCGCTGATTAACACTCCAGGTTTAAAACAAACATAGACCTTTTTAACAGAGAGAAGGATCGCCTCCTTTCTGGGCTGTTGCACGAGAATACGAAAGCCAATGTCACAGCCTTGGCAGTGCATTTTTGGGGGGTCACGCATGTCAACAGGCCAGTGAGAGCTATGGCAGCGCCCAGGGAGACTTCATTGACAAGGTGCTTCTATCGGGCTTACATTCAAGGAACGCACTCTTTCTCCACCTTTAGGTGTTACTTCAGGCACAGGGCAAGCTTGAAATTATTTGAGCAGGTAAACCCAAGATAGAGTCCAGCACAGCACGCGTGTGCAAGCACATGCGACGCAGTTAAGCTACACTGACTAAAAGTGGACAACCTATATTCTGGCCTGACAGCTTTGCTGGCGCGCCCAGCTGCTATCGGCATGCCAGCGCAGAGATAGAACATGCCCTATTTCACTGCACGCAGCAGTGTCAGTCCACAAAATGGCAGCGTGTGGTCTTCATTCAGAACGCACATCCGTGGTTTACTCACATTAACCAGCGATTGCATAATTGTTCGCCTGCTCGAAGGGATTACAAATCACATGTGCGTGTAGGCCAATGATAGCATAGAGTGCCGTGACACATGGAACGCCTGGGAAGCCTTAGAAATCCACTCTTTTATGTACATGATCCATTTTCGCTTCTAACACAACCTATTAATACCAATGCTAGTGTTTTTCCCAGCTACAAGGGACAGGATAGCACCATGCTTGTGAAGAAAGTAGTTTTCGATGCATAGTCAAACAGTGCACCGAACGAGAAAAAACATGCGCGTCAACCAAAAAGCATAGGTGCACAAGCATGGAACGACTAAAAGTGTACATCAACCAACAAACACAGAGCTGCGGTCTCGTTATGCACCACTCTACAGTCCTGCACGCAGCACTATAGATTGTGGAATTAGCTGCCGTAGCCATTGGCATGTCCAATTTCACTGCACGTGGCCTAGCGTCGATACACCAGACTATGGATGGATGATGATGATATATTGTTATTGGCGCAAGGGCCTTTGTGGCCAAAGCGCCAGGACATGGTAAAGAATGTGGCAATGATTATGGTAAGTGGCTGTAAATGGGCCTTAAAATCCTCGCGCAAAACGCGGTAAAACGTAGAATTAAAACCAGAGAGTGATGCGAATGTGTGTTAGAAATGAATGCGAGTAGTCGTAATAATAAGATTGCGGGTATATGGCATAAGCACGAATGCCTCGTCAATGCCCTTGAGTCCAAGGGATGCGAGGAAGGTGCTTTTGTTAAGTGTAGCTACCGCAGCAGCCTCTGTTAGGAGGCCAATGCTACGTATACCTGGGAATGAGTAAAGTTATCCACATCTTTTAAAAACGAACAATGACTGGATGTTTAAACAGCGGCTCCCGACTATGAACATCGACGGTGGAGTGGTACTTGTTGCCGGTAGGGCAGTGGAAAGTGTTTCCTTCTTATAGCGTCTAATTCTTTGCATTGCATCAGAATATAAGCACGGTAAGTGGTTCACGCGCACCTCTCACACACGGGTGGATCATTACGGACAAAAGGTATGAATGTGTGCTGTGTGTGTGTCCTATCCTTAATCTGCTAAGTGTGACTTCTGTGCGGCGTGACTTCGATACTGGTGGCCAATTTCCAAAGACACGGTTTATTACATGTAATTTATTGTTTTTCACCGGCCCTAACCGCTGCCAGTAAGCCCTGAGTGTTTTCCTCAGCAGGGGTTTCAGGTCCATTACAGGAAAGCTATGGATGAATCGCTGTTGTTTCGAAGGGCGATGCAGCCAGTTCGTCCGCTAACACATTACCTTCAATCTCGCGGTGCACTGGCACCCAGCCCACCACCACATGCTGTTAACTGCGTAGGTTGCGCATAGTAGTGAGTAGAGCGTACGACGACAGATTTTTGTGTGTTTTGAGAGTCCTCAAAGCTTTCACAACACTCAAGAATCCGTGTATAACTGCGTGGTGTAATTTGGATTCTTTAATGTGTTTAACAGCAGAAGTATCGCATAGGCCTCGCTGTGAAAATGCTCGTGTTGGGGTGGAGAACACCAGCATCTGAAAGGATGGACCGCGGCGGCTACGACACACCTCTTAGATTTTGAAGCGTCAGTAAAAAATGCAGGGTAAGGTATTTCTGTTGTAGTTCGATGAAGTACATGCGGATGTGTGTCACTGGTGCATGCTTCGTGACTTCCAATAAAAGGATACATCGCATCATAATCTCACTGCCATGGTGGCAGCTGTCAGCGTGGCCATCACTGGTGCTCAATGAGTGGGACTCCCCCTTCCTCGGCAAGACATCGTACGCGCAGTGAGTAGGGCTCTCTCAATGCAGGACGGCGACGAAAGAGACGAAGAACTAGACAGATCATTTATAACACAATTGCGGGATGTTCTGTTAGCATTGACTTTCAAGAAATATGCGACGCAATGTAGGCTCTCTGCAAATGAAGCGACCACTCGTTTGATTCTACGTATAGGCTCTACGGGTCGTCCAAAAGCACCCGTAGATAGGCGAATGCCTAGATGGTGGACAGGGTCAACATTTTTAAAGTGGTGGTGTCGCTGACTGCTACACCATGGCCCCATAATCTAGCCGTTGTGCGTATGAGGCTCTTGTATAAATTTATAAGACACTTTTTGTCACTACTTACCCCTGTAGTGCGCGACAACACCTTAAAACATCATCTTGTTTCATGCACTTCTCCTTATGTATTTTTAATGTGGGCACGAATGTCAGTTTGGCGTCTAATATTACCCTAGGAATTTGTGTTCCATTTGGACAGGTAGCCGCTGACCATACAGGTTAATGTCCGATCAGGGCGCAGACCTCTCTTTCTAGAGAACAGGACGCATGTACTTTTTCGTGGATTTATATTGAACCCGTTCTCGTCTGCCCATTTGGCCACCTTGTTCAAGCCAAGTTGAACCTGCCGCTCACACATGGGAGATTACATTTAAAACCTATCTGTACTCAATCCCGTAGACGCAGTAAAACATGGTACGCGGGATACACACGACAGGGAATTCATTGTTTATCAGGAAAATGTACAACTGAGGACACCACCCTGCGGCACTCCTGTTTCCTGAACAAATGTTCGTGATAAAACATTTCCCACTCGGCACGGAAAGTGCGATCGGACAGGTAGTTTTCTATTATAGTCAGCATTCTGCCTCGCACACCTAGTGTAGAGATCTCTGAGTATTCCAAAGCGCCAAGTCGTATCGTAGGCCTTCTCCATGTCGAGGAATACTGAGAGAAAAAACTGCTTATGAGCAAAATGCTTCACGAATTTCAGCCTCAATGCGTATTAAGTGGTCGGTTGTGGATCGACCTTCTCGGAAACCACACTGGTACGGGTCAGGTAATTTGTATGTTTCGAGGAAATGTATTAACCGCAGTTTATCATTTTTTCGAAGAC